>NW_015505187.1:4623-151554 GCF_001515645.1 Sinocyclocheilus grahami | reverse complement strand
ATTTGGTAGCTGAGCTGAACCAGACAGTTACAGAATTGCAAAGGATGGATTCAATGATGGCGGAGTAGAACCGTTTCGGCAGCTCCTGTGGCAGGTTGAACTTCTTCAGTTGGTGAAGGAAATACAAACCTCTGCTGGGCCTTTTTAACAATGGAGTCAATGTGATTGTCCCACTTCAGGTCCTGAGAGATTATGGTGCCCAGGAACCTGAATGTCTCCGCTGTTGTTACAGTGCTGTTCATGATGGTGAGTGGGGGGAGAGCAGGGGGGTTCCTCCTGAAGTCCACGGTCATCTCCACAGTTTTGAGCGTGTTCAGCTCCAGGTTGTTGAGACTGCACCAGACAGCCAGCTCTTTAACCTCCTATCTGTAAGCAGACTCATCACCATCCTGAATGAGGCCGATAAGTGTGGTGTCGTCTGCAAACTTTAGGAGCTTGACAGAGGGGTCCTTTGAAGTGCAGTCGTTGGTGTAGAGGGAGAAGAGCAGTGGGGAGAGAACACAACCCTTAGGGGCACCAGTGCTGATTATACGAATGCTGGATGTGAATTTTCCCAGCCTCACTAGCTGCTGCCTGTCTGTCAGGAAGCTGGTGATCCACTGACAGACGGAGGTGGGCACGGAGAGCTGAGTTAATTTGGGCAGGAGGAGGTTTGGGATGATAGTGTTAAAAGCCGAGCTGAAGTCCACAAACAGGATCCTCACATAAGTCCCTGATCTGTCTAGATCAGGGGTGGGCAAACTTGGCCCTTCCAGGCCACTTTCCTTCAGAGGCTAGCTCCAACCCTAATCAAACACACCTGAACCAGCTAATCATTGTCTTCAAGACTACTAGAAGACTACAGGCAGGTGAGTTTTATCAGGGTTGGATCAAATCTCTGCAGGAAAGTGGCCTGGAAGGGCCAAGTTTGCCCATCACTGGTCTAGATGTTGCAGAACATAATGCAGTCCCATATTGACTTTGTGTGGCAATATTACATTATTATTATATTTAGTCTGTAAACGGCCATTAACAGAGGCCAGCGACGCTGAAGACGAACGCAAAGAGGAGAAAATGCTGTAGCAGGCAGAGCAAGATCGCGGTTCACGATGTGTGAAATATAGGAAGAAAATCCTAAATGTTGAATTTTATATGGATGTGTTTCTGACTGTTTTCAGAAAAGTTTACATGGCGTTTTCTTGTCATTTTGGCTCGGTATAATGCATTTAAAGTAGTGCTAATATGCACAGTGCTGTTTTGTGTACAGTAGTAACCAAGTAAACGCTACTGCTCCATGAGTGCCACCTGCTGACAAAGAGTGAAATTTTGTCTGTCAGCCCGACTGCTGATTCGGTTTCATGCAGGTGTTTTATGTAGAATAATTTCACAAAGCTGAAGTCAGAACATTCTGTTTTTGCTTCAAATGTTGAAATTATATGGTCTTATTTAATTTTTTGTGGCAGGGAAAATCCCCGACCGGGCCAGTAGAAAAAATCCTTAGCTTTGAGCCCTGCCTTCAAACATGATGCTTAGAATTGAGGTTCATCAGACCAGAGAATCTTGTTTCTCAGAGTCTGAGGGACCTTTAGATGCTTTTTTGCAAATTCCAAGTGTGTTTTCATGCGTCTTCACTGAGGAGAGGATTGAGTTTGGCCACACCGCCATAAAGCCCAGATCGGTGGAGTGTTGCAGTGATGTTTGTCCTTCTGTAGGTTTCTCCCATCTGCATATATGATCATGGAGCTCAACTAGAGTGACCGTCAGGTCTAGACAAGGCCCTTCTCCATCAATTGCTCAGTTTGGCCAGGAGGCCAGCTCTTGGCTCTTCTTCCATTAAGGGTAACAGAGACTACATCTGTGAACCTTCAATGCTGCAGAAATTTTTTGTTCCCTTCCCCAGATATGTGCTTCAATACAATCCTGTCTCGGTGGTCTACAGACAATTCCTTGAACTTTACGGCTTGGTTTGTGCTGTGACATGCACTGTTAACTGTGGGACCTTATATAGACAGCCAGGTGTTTGCCTTTACAAGTCATGTCCAATCAACTGAATTTACCACAGGTGGACTCCAATCAAGTTGTAGAAACATCTCAAGGATCAGTGGAAACGGGATGCACCTGAGCTCAATTTTGAGTGTCATGGCAAAGGCTGTGAAAGGATGTGATTTTTTTTTTAATACATTTGCAAATATTTCAAACATACTTCTTTCACGTTGTCATTATGGGGTATTGTATGTAGAATTTTGAGGAAAATAATGAATTGAATCCATTTTGGAATAAGGCTGGAACATAACAAGATGCGGAAAAAGTGCTGTGAATACTTTCCGGATGCACTGTACACAACGAGAACGGTACCCTTTCAAGTAATTTCAAAAACAAAAATGTTGAGAGATAAGGCTGAACAATATTAAGATTTATTTTTTGATTTCTGTAATCCAAACTATATATGCAACAATGATGTCATTTCAGTAATGTCACTTCATTTCATGTTTTTGAACGCTGTTAATTGGGCTGAGTTGTTTTGTTAAACGGAAAGTTTTTACCATATGTTGATATTGAATCAACAGGACAGTAACTGTCTCCTGACTGGAGGCAATGATAAAGTACTGCGCATCTATGATCTCGGCAAACCAGAAGCAGGTATATAAATCTTTTTTGGATTTATTTTGATTTCCAAAATCCAATTCCTAGGCAACTGCTTAAAGGTAAAATGACATGCAAGGCTTAATGGTATTTGTAATGCAGAACCCCAGGAGATTGCAGGCCACACCTCTGCCATAAAGAAAGCTCTGTGGTGTAACAATGACCAACAGATTCTCTCGGCTGCTGAGGACAAAACTATCAGGTGAGTGACCAGAATGGTAACGGAGAACATCTTTGAATTTTACAGTAGATACTTTGCCTTTTTCAGACTGATAATTTATAGTATATCTATAAATATGTGTGTCTGATTCGGAGTTTGTGTTGTCTTTCATGTGTAGACTTTGGGACAAGAACACAAAGGAGGCAGTGAAGACTCTGTCATTTGATGCTTCTGTCAGCAGCATGGAGTACATTCCTGATGGGGAGATCCTTGTCATCACATATGGGAGAACCATTGCTTTCTACAGTGCCCACAGGTAGATGCCTACAAGCTGTCATATCATGCAAATATTACCTTGCAGACCAAGTCAGACAAAAAAATATGTCCTTAAAATTTACTGACAGCTGAATATCAAATGGTTTCGTTTTTTTTTTTTTAGTTTGGATTTGATTAAGGCTGTGGATGCCCCTGCATCTATTCACTCTGCCTCACTGCATCCTGAGAAAGACTTCTTTGTGGCTGGAGGAGATGACTTCAAACTTTACAAATATGACTACACAACCAAAGAGGAAATGGGTAGGAATATAGTCGCTTAGTTAATGTAATTAACTACATTATAAAAAAAGCAAAGCTTATTATAGATTGGCTCATGAATATATATTTATTTGTTTAAGTTTGTCTCTCTTTCAGAGTCATATAAGGGTCACTTCGGGCCCATACACTGTGTGCGGTTTAGCCCTGATGGAGAGCTGTATGCCAGTGGCTCGGAGGACGGCACTCTGCGTCTGTGGCAGACAGCTGTAGGGAAAACGTACGGCCTGTGGAAATGTGTCCTGCCTGGTGAGTTTACATAGTGTCAAGACAGTTAGCATGTAGGGCTGCACAAGTGGTTGAATTAAAACCGAAATTGCGATTATTGCTTAGTGCAATTTAATTAAATATATGCATGCCACTGCATTCTTTTACACGCAAACAGCTCATGATCCAGTGTTTTCAGTGTCTTTAAGCAGCTCAGTTTGCAGTAAATGCTACTCTGAGCTTGCGTTGCTTAAAACATATATTTTGGAACACAATTCTCCAAACTTCTTTCCAAACTTGTAATGAGAACTTGAGAAGCGCTCGTAAACTCACTGTTGTCAACAAAATAGAAGTTTCAAGGGCTCTCTGCAGTAAAAGCTTGATGGTTTAACATATCAAAATGAAGAAATTAAGACAGTCATAAAACTTACTATTGAAATATTACCAAAAAAAGCTTTTATTATTAGTAGTAATAGTAGCAATATATTTATCTTTAATACTCCTATTTTTATTTTACAGTTAAATATTACAATAGTAAAGTTACTTATTTTTTGTTTTATTTAATAAAAATAGTTATTCTTAATATCATTAAATAAAATTATATATTTTTATTTATTATTTTATAACCATTGATATATAATCACAAGATTGAGTCAATCATGCAGCCCTACAAATAAGCTGAGCAAAATTTTTATCTGAAAAAATGGCAATTCTATTTTTCTCCCCCGCCCAAATCGTGCAGCCCTATTAGCATGTATATATGCATGATTCAAAAAGATGTGGACTTTATTTCTGAAAGCCTAAACTATAAATACATTATCTGTCTAATACGTTTCTATCAATTAATCAAAAGAAGCTTGATGGCAAATATAACAATGCCATATAAGCACCAAGTCCAGCAGAATTCCAGCACTGTCGTTAGATTTTGAAAGGCTTATGACAGATGTCACTGCCTTTACTACAGCGATTAGCTGACAAGTGACTTGTTTTGCCTCTCATTTGCATGAAGAAATGCTCTTTCCGCTCTGCTGTCATACCTACAATATCTGGCACGATCCTGCCTTGCCTGTTCATCCATAATTCAATACTAAATCAATTATTTTATCAGCGATTTTCTATTTGAAAGTGCCAGGTCAGGAAAAGGCTCCATATGTGGCCTTGTGTATCGGATTCTGTACCCTACACTAAAATCTCTCCGTCCCTTTCAGAGGAGCTGTTATCAGAGAACTCTGAAGCACTGTACTGCCCTCCAGCAGAGATCAAGGCCTGATTTGGGAGAGAAAGAGGGAGACAATGAGGCAAAGGAGGAGAGATCACGACACGGGAGAGGTCAGGGGACGGGATGGGTCAAGGAAACCACACCCCAGCAAAGTGCTGTGCCACCAACCTTCTTCACATGAGACAGACCGCATTGCCGAGCGTGGAGACAAACCAACACGCATGTACACATTGTGGAAATGAGCATCATGAGACGGCGGTAGAGCTGAGAGCGCTAGTTCAAATGCTAATCCTCCAGCTGCCTGCTCTTTCTTTGATACCCATGATACACCAGTCAGCTCTTTCATAAGCGGTCGGTTTCTGCAGCACTGTGATCACTTTGGTTAAGATTGTTTTGTTTTTTGTTTTGGTGTTACAACATGTGCTTTCAGTACATTTTGTTTCTTAATGCAAGAGCTCAATCTTCAGTTTGATAACATCTCTCAGCGGAAGGGCTCCTGAGGAACGTGTTATTCAAATGTTTATCAATAGTAGTGTGAATCTGTGGTAAATGTTTTTCATGACAGCCTGGGAAATACGTAAACGTAAAGCTTAAAAGTGACTTAAGTTCTTTAATAATTTTGTCTTTGGTTGCAACATATGTTGTATCATTAGGCCAATAAAATGATAACACCTTTATTAAATTGAATGGTTTTTCTTTGTGTTTTTTATTAATCAGAAAATATTTTTTCAAAACATTACAAATAACTTAATACTGTGATATTCTGCACTTCAATTACCCATTAGTCCACCAGTAGAGGCCTTTAATTTCTAGTGTAATTTGAAAAATATTTTTAGTCCTCATTATGTCCACCGCAAAATTAATTTTACATTCGAAGGAATTTTTGGAATTGGTAAGTGATTCTCTTATAACCAAGTGGTTCAACCCGTCTATTTATCGCCAGTGATTTTAAATAGTCTAACATCCAATCAGAGCGCTTCTTTCTGTGGAGCGCGTCCAATAGGGGTCTCTCTCCTAAGATGGTCACTGTTCCCATAAAAGAAATCGGTCTCAGCCAACGATAGTGTTCTGCTCAAGCCAACAGACATGTCGGAATTTCTGGAGGACCCGTCTGTGCTCACTAAAGATAAGCTCAAAAGTGCACTGCTGGCCCATAATGTGGCTCTGCCGAACGGCGAACATAAGAAGGACGTATACATACAGCTGTACTTGAAGAATCTGACCGCGCAAAACAAAAAGAGCAGCGGCTCTCCAGATGTCTTCTCCAGCGACGAGGAACTGCCTCCAGCCCCCGTGCTCTCCAACCGTAGCCGCTCTGGCAGGGTGGGTTGCTTGATCTTCCTTGCTTTGTTTTGGCTGGTTATTTGATTTGCATGTAAAATGAATCCAATCGAGTTGATGCAATTCGCGGTTTCGACTTGTATCTGTTGTATCATGTCGTGCATGTTCTAAAGTCAAATGAAGAGGTTAGGCTTATCAGAGTAAATAAATGTCATAAGTGTCCGGTTTGCCCATGCACATGCCTCACAAATGAAAACAAACCGGCATGGCTAACTTTTACTATGGTGACCGGTTCGTGAACGAATCAATCGTTATTTTTGAGTTGGACCATTTCAGTGAATCAGTTGAGTTTGATCACACTCTCGACATAATAACGTTAGTTGATTTTAATGAGTAGTGTTAGATTAAAACATGCAGTAATAGCTACATTTTAGCCAAGGATTGAGAATGTTTTTACCATTTAATCACTTGCATTATATTTAAATTCTACATGACTTCTTATGAGCTGAATCACAGCTGCAAGTAACGTTACCCTAACTTGGTCTCTTGGGATTACAATAAAAGCCCTTAAGATATAATCAAAACACGTATAATTAATCAACTATGTAGTCTGAACAGCAAAATGTATTTATTGCTTTATTTGAACGCTTATTGTAATATTATTTCTTGCAGAAATTTCAGTTATCACATATTATCATACGCAGTGCCTTGAAAGGATCATTTTTAGAACAGGGGTTACTTCCTATTACCGGCCGACAATTTCCCGCGTAAATGTGTCGGTCTGATTCATAGGTTTAAATTTCAATCAAGCGTTTAAAAGCCATTTAAAATCATAAATGCATGACTTGCAGAGATTATAACGTGTCGGAAATCTTACACCGCTGTATGTAATCCCCGTTTCACATCTGTTTTAGGCGTGTCCATTCAAGTCACAGGAAACGTAAAAGCCCCAGCTTTATTATGAATGCTTCAGGGAAGACCCATGCTGTGGAAATTTTTACCTAGCATACCATAGCAATTCCGAAAGTTTTGATTTGTTTTGCTATGCATCTAAATCTGGTGATGTTTCTAGTCCTTGGCATTTCATGAATAATGCTGAAGTGATGAAACACCTGTTCTTAGAGAGGTGGGAGTGTAAGTTAGATTTGGTTATTCAGCCTTAGAGGTCGACGGGCATTTTTAAATGAATCTGCATCGGCCGATTGTACTGCAAATTAGGCCGATTTATAGGCAGGTGCATCTGGGGCATCTAAGCTAGGGTGACCATATTTTAGTATCGTGGGCGGGGCTTCGCCTAAAAGTATATGTTGCAAGTTTTTTTGTGTGTGTGTTTTTGTTTTTATAGTAAATGAAAAGAAAACAAGTAGTTAGAATAGAAAAAGAATAGGGAATGCTAGTGCTAGAGGGTCATTTTTTAAAATAAAAATAAAACAAGTCAATAGAACAGAAAAATAATAGGTAATGCTTGTGTTAGAAGGTCATTATTTAGAATAAATAAAAAGAAAATAAGTAGAAAGAATAGAGAATGTAGGGTTGTGCAATTAGTATCGTGTATCGACGATAGTCAGAGATATCGACGATAGCACATGTCTTTGCCGATAGTCAAGACGACATTAGGCTCATTCTCCTATAAATGTATTCAATTATAATTATTAGGCGGCCTATTATACTTCGGCTATTATGAAATTGCCCCGCTATTTCACTTCAGCACCGCATTTCACACTCGCGCAAATGAGGATTAGAGCCTGTAGCCGGTGAAGGAGTCTCCAACCACAAACACAGACGTACAGATTCTGCTGATATAAGTTATGGTAACACTTTACTTGAAGGGGTGTGCATAAGACTGACATGACACCTTCATAATCATGACATGACACATGTCATGAATATGAATTGCATTTTAACAAGTAATCTGAACAGCCTTTATACAGTGGGTACGGAAAGTATTCAGACCCCCTTAAATTTTTCACTCTTTGTTATATTGCAACCATTTGCTAAAATCATTTAAGTTCTTTTTTTTTCCTCATTAATGTACACACAGCACCCCATATTGACAGAAAAACACAGAATTGTTGACATTTTTGCAGATTTATTAAAAATGAAAATGAATACTTAGGACCATGTGATATTTCATTTTTTCATTTTTTATAAATCTGCAAAAATGTCAACAATTCTGTGTTTTTCTGTCAATATGGGGTGCTGTGTGTACATTAATGAGGAAAAAATAATAATTTAAATGATTTTAGCAAATGGCTGCAATATAACAAAGAGTGAAAAATGTAAAGGGGGTCTGAATACTTTCCGTACCCACTGTATGTGCAGTATTTTAACCGAGCCCTCACACTAACTGAGTTTAACGCCACAGCTATGTTAGAATGCATTTCATTCTTGTTTCTGTGGCGGTGCGTCGGGCTCATCATGGGGCGCACGGTCCTGAGCGCTGTATGACTGATGTATCTGTTCAATTTAACTTTACTTCAAATATATGAACGTACATGTTTTAAATACGTTTATATTTAACGTTTGTTTATGTCCAATGTGTTAAACTGTTGGTTTTTAAATAAATCTACTTTTGATTTTCACCATTGACTGCAGCCCTTTTAGACCGATAACTTCCGTGCTCTGATGCGGCAAACTTGTCACAGGACGCGCGGCCCTAATAGCGATGTATGACTGTTGTATCCGAATGTATATGAAATGGCTGTTTTAAATATTTTTTATATTTAACCTGTTAGTTTATCAGTATGTTTAAATGTATAGCCTATTATTTCGATTATTGGTGCTTTCATAGGCTCTCTCTTGCGCGCCCACCCGGTTTAAAACACCACATAGTTATGAAAATAGCCTGAGTACAGAGCCTAAGTCTCTCTCTTGCCCCCACCCACCCATGCATGCACGCACGATAATATCGTGTATCGGCGATCTCACGGGCTGGCGATATGAAGATTTGAAAAATGACCATATTGCCCAACACTAAGAGAATGCTACTGTGAAAGGCTCTTTTTTTTCTCTCTCTCTTTTGAAATAAAACCAGTAGTTAGAATAGAAATAGAATATAGAGTGCAAATGTTAGAGGGTCAATTTTTTTTAAATAAAAAAAAAAACAAGCAGATAAATTTAGAATTAGCATTATAATAAAAGTGCTAGAGATAGAGAGGGTCAAATGAAGATGAAAGAGATGTGTTTTCAGCCGTTTCTTGAAATGCTTGGATTGAGTTGGGCAGGTCATTCCACCAAGGGGGAACAGTTAATGTAAAAGTCCATGAAAGTTTTATCATAGGTAGAATGCAAAATGTTTCAATACAAGCATTTCAGTCAATTTATGCAATATTTCAAACTTTTAACCCACTTGGGAAAATCAACCCATGGCAACAGTTTAAAAGTAGCCCAATTCTGTGGGAAAAAACGAGGACTTGGCAACCCTGCATCCAACAAGAGCTCCAGGAGTCAGCTTTGACTGATCACAGGTCGAGAATAAGGAGAGATGACTGACAAGACCATGCTGGAGTATTTGCTGCTCAACAGATCCTGAGCTCATTGACAAATATCTGATCTTGTAAGATGTGCTCCCTATTCACAGAGTGAAATCGAAAGTGAACGTGAACAGCACGAACGCTCATTCAAAAGGGATTTAAATGCTTAGAGCGGCTCCCTGATGCGGCAAAATGATATACAATATTAGAATGTTTAAAGGAGTGAACACGAAAATCGCGGGAGCGAAACGCATGTTGCGGCAATGGTCAGATTCAGCGGGAGCGAGATTAAAAAAACAGCCAAATCCCGGACATTTTGGGCGATAAAGAAATCCCAGCCGGACGCATTTTTTTTTTAGGTCCAAAAAGAGGACATGTCTGGGGAAAGAGGACGTATGGTCACCCTAGCTAAGCATTGTTGCAGAACGCCGTACTGGAGAATCTCTCTCCCTGTGGCTGCGTGAGACCGAGCAGCTCACTCTCTGCAGGTGTGCCTTGTTCACACACAGCTTCAGCTAATAATGGCAGGGCAAAACAGACAGTTTCGAAAGCGTAATTACGTTTTACCCTACTAGAATTGATGCCGACTGTGCTTATCATATTCAGAAGTAATTTGCATGTGAAAGTAGAAACGCGTGCAATTCAGACGAAACTTCTGGGCTGACTATAACTTTCCTCACTAAATATCTGTGGGTCTGACAATAACCTCCACGATGTCATCGCTCGTGTGCTGCAGGCTGTGTAATTTGAGTGAACTCTTTTATTTTTGTTATCACTGTGGCCATTTGACTTATAGCAGTGTCCAGTGTTTCACATACATTGAATTATTTGTGGCGATTCGTCACAATATCAAAACAGACTGCCACAAATAGATTTTCCAAAAGGCTTGTACTCCCTTGAATAAACTGAGCACTGCAAGTTAAAAAACTTAAAATGCAGCGCGGGTGTTTTTATATGATAGGCCTGTCGCGATAATTAAATAACCGTCTAATCGCGATTATTTGATCTAACCAACCGTGGTTATTGTGCTTTTTATAGGAGACAAGGGGGAGTCATACACCAAAAAAAACAGAAGAGCACCAGTTTGCTTTTCATGCACTGTATAGCTTATACAGGGCTCCAGACTCATTCTTCTCACTGTTCGCTCTTTTGCAACTAACTTTCTCAGCTGGTTGCACGAGCACATGATTTGGTCGCCCTATATATATATATATTATATATTTTTTTTATTTTTTGCGCTACAACAATTATTCAATTTTAGGGATAGGGATTATTCAATGCATGCTGATGAACTTTTATCGTAGTCTATAGTTATATGGAAACGAAAGTGGTTAACATTCAACCCGTTCTTTATCATCAGTACAGTAGTATTATTTGTGATTTTAAATTTTGTGAATGGGAGTTTATTTTGCTGTGTTAAGCCGCGGGCTTCGGATGCTTTCACTTTCGAATTTCGCGATCTTGTTGACACTGTTTTGCTTGCATACATCTACACACTTTTCATTTTTTTTAAGACTAAAACAAAAGATGGATTCATTGTTATTCTTAATTAAAAAGCACAACAACAATAAATCAGTAAGAACGAATAAGATGAGGCATGGCACACCCCACATGCTGTATTATATATGACTAATAAATTACAAAAAGTTTGGCAAACACTGAGGAATCAAATAAATAAAAGAGAGCCTCCATAGCGTAATGTAAGGTAAACCGCAAAGATAAGTTTTTCAAAAATGAAAACAAAAAGAAAAGTAAAACTAAGGGGGACAGTGCTTGCATGTTTTTTTTTTCCCCCACAAGAATACCAGCATGTTCACCTTCTCTGGTTTAAGAAGCGGTCTTTTACTTGATTTTCGCTTGAAAACCATCCATCGTTTCCTCATTTTTGCTGCGAGCACCGTCGCGCTTGTGCTGACGTGGCAAGTATACTCTCTAAGTGCTGTTTCGTTATGCTTTCAGTTTCGTATGCCGTTTGATGTTTCTCATATGCAACAGAAATTGCAGTGCTTATGAGTTGATCAACGCGGTGGTCGCGCCAGTGCGACCGCACACAAAATTTTGTCGCACAGGCAGAAAAAATGGTCACAGTCTGGAGCCCTGCTATATCATTTGAAGCCATTCCATATCTTAAAGGGGTCATATGATTTCAAGTTTTCCTTTCTCTTTGGAGTGTTACAAGCTGATTGTGCATAGATAAGATCCCTGAAGTTGCAAAGACTAAAGTCTCAAAACCAAAGAGATATTCTTTATCAAAGTTAAGACTCTGCTCCCCTTTCGGGCTCTGTCTTTACATTTATTTTGAAAGATGAAGCTCGCGATTATGGTAAGGGGCGTTACATTTCCAACGAGTGCTTGCTGTGTTCGGCCAATCACAATGCACTGGGTCAGCTGGCCAATCAGAGCAAACTGCGCTTGTCGAAAGGATGGACTTTGTAGAAAATGAAGCGTTTGAGAGAGGCGGGGCATAGAGGACCTACAATAATGTACAGTATTTGAAAAATAATGTGTTTTTTGAACATTAAAGCATGTCAACATATTCTGTTACATCAAATACACAAAATAATGATCTTTAAAAAAGCATCATATGACCCCTTTAATGTGAGGGACAATTTAGTTTTACAGAAACTCATCTTCCTTCTGCTACAGCTGTCAGTCATTCTCCGCTCAGCATTCAAACAGCACATCACGTTCAGTTATGACAGTCAGCACGGTAAAACTCTCTCTCCAAGATGATATATTCCCATTATAATACTTCAGTTTAAGGAAGGAAGGAATTATCAACAAACGGAAAGATTATTAGAAGCCTTTCTTTTTCTCATGATTTCTATCTTATATTCATGAATGTATTTTGTAAGAATACAAATAGTTAATAGTAATAGAATAAACATGTTTAAATTGTATAATGTGCATTGTGCACCAAATTTTTTTTCAAGATATTGTTTTTGCTGCTAAATTATACAGTCAGCTAGTTTAATTTCATAGCTTATATATTTTTATTCAAATGTCGTTTTTCTCTGTAATGAGGAAGTATTTGGTGGGTTGCGTTTAACAAAGGGTTTAAAAGAGTGGCCATTAGTTCCACAAACACAGTATTGATATTCTGTAGTGGTGTAGAAAAAAATAGCGCTGGTGTTGGATCCTTAGAATTTGGAATACTCTATGTAATCTTACACTGCAAAATAATAACTCAAAAAGATTCAAAGATAACATCATAATTATTTACGGAACCCTTAAATTAATCAATTATAGGGATGCACCGATATAAAAATTTTGGCCGATACCGATAACCGATTATTCTTTATTTTTGAAAGCCGATAACCGATATGTTGGCCAATAAATTTATATCCAAATTGTTATATACTTTTTGAGAGCCTGATTACAAAAAAGGTCTCAACATTATAAGCCACATCCCAAACACTTCAACATAAGCAGCCTAGTTTGAACGGTGTACGTTTTAAAAATATTTTTACTCTCCCATTACCAAATTTAGTCATAAAGTCTTACAAATAAATAAAATAATGCAAACAAGTCACTGGACATCATTACACGTGTAAAGAATCAAAATGAATGCGCCACAGATCAATAAAACGGAATAGCCTCTGCACGGACAATAATTAAATGATTTTAATTACTAAACCATATTGTTGATGAAAATAATAAGAGAAAAATACAAGTGGTTGTTGTTATTAATAATGTATCAATGATTTTGAAAAAGTAACAAATTAATACCACTGTTTTAAATAGCAGCCGTTGAGCTGCACGTGCTGAAGCTGAAGAGCTGAATGAACACGGTAAACTGAAGCGTTTTGCTGGCAGCTTATTTAACTCAAGGAAATGCATCCTGAGATTAATATTAATACAACATAAACATAATAATACAACTTATATATGTACAAAATGACACAGTTATTGCATGCTATAGTCAGAATGTGATCCTGTTGTGGATAAATCAGATATACATCAAATAAACACAATATTACAATGTACAATTGCACAAAAGGCTGCAAACGAACAGCGCGCATCTGAAGTGTCTCTGAAGGAAATAATGCATTATTTATCGGCTTTAAGATATCGGCCAAATTTTCTTATCAGGCCGATACCGATAACAGAAAAAATGAGCATTTATCGGCCGATACCGATATGGTGGCCGATATATCGTGCATCCCTAATAATTATTTTCTTCACATCACGTTCAGTTATGACAGTCAGCACGGTAAAACTCTCTCTCCAAGATGATATATTCCCATTATAATACTTCAGTTTAAGGAAGGAAGGAATTATCAACAAACGGAAAGATTATTAGAAGCCTTTCTTTTTCTCATGATTTCTATCTTATATTCATGAATGTATTTTGTAAGAATACAAATAGTTAATAGTAATAGAATAAACATGTTTAAATTGTATAATGTGCATTGTGCACCAAATTTTTTTTCAAGATATTGTTTTTGCTGCTAAATTATACAGTCAGCTAGTTTAATTTCATAGCTTATATATTTTTATTCAAATGTCGTTTTTCTCTGTAATGAGGAAGTATTTGGTGGGTTGCGTTTAACAAAGGGTTTAAAAGAGTGGCCATTAGTTCCACAAACACAGTATTGATATTCTGTAGTGGTGTAGAAAAAAATAGCGCTGGTGTTGGATCCTTAGAATTTGGAATACTCTATGTAATCTTACACTGCAAAATAATAACTCAAAAAGATTCAAAGATAACATCATAATTATTTACGGAACCCTTAAATTAATCAATTATAGGGATGCACCGATATAAAAATTTTGGCCGATACCGATAACCGATTATTCTTTATTTTTGAAAGCCGATAACCGATCGGCCGATACCGATATGGTGGCCGATATATCGTGCATCCCTAATCAATTATATAATGAAAGCCATAAAAACAGACAATTAATTACAATAACCGTGACTATTTTTTAAACGATTAACCGTCAGCCAAATTTCGTAATCGTGACAGCCCTATTATATGAATGTATCTTTGAAAAGAACCGACCATCTTCAGAAAAGTTTCGATGTCATTGTCACATCCAGAATTATGTCAATAGTACCCGTCTCGACAATCATTCTCGTAAACGCAGTCGGTTATGTTTTAAATTAATGTAAACAGCTGAGAAAGAAATCGGATGTGTATCATTATCCTGGATCCGTGCAGTCGGATTTAAAGGCACAGCAGCCTATAAATACGTGTTGCTGAATGTGTCACTTATGTTAATAAAACAACAAAACCGCTATAACAAAGATTAATCTAAATTTAATTCATACAGTGAACACTATGCAGTGTTATTTTACACTTTTTTTTATTTATTTTTTTTATTACTGCCTTCACTTGCCTTTTAATCATGTTTGAACTTTCTCGTACTATAGTTTATGCTGTGGTATGTGAAGAAGTACTTAAAGTGTATGGAAAGCAAAGTTACAATGATATAAAATTAGTGTCATGAATTTCTTTTGTTTGTATGTTCACACTGATGTTAAAATGACATTTTCTGATTTGTGACATTACTTCTTATGTAACGCTAAAACACTGCCGGTCACTTTCAGAAGTTGTAGTGATTCTTTCTTTTCCAAGAAAGAATGTGAAACAAATTGGTTATATAATTTTCATTTTTAAATACTTGAAAATATAATTGAAATTGATTTTACACACGTTAAGCAATATCGTATCGCATATCGCATTTTAACAAGATATCGCACAGCCCTACCTCAAACCTCCAACCAGACAACTACACAGAGACCTTTTATGTTTTAACAGAGTTGATTGATGTTAAAGGCACCTCTCTATACTCCAGTGCCAGTGAATGAGGTAGCGTGGACTGTCATTGTGAAATCTTCCTGAATGAGAGTTTCTCTGTCATTAACCCCCTCTTCATCTGGTCTGCCAAGATGTTTTTAATAATAAACATGTCTGCGTATTTATCGGGTATAAAAGTTCAGTTGGTAAACAAATCATTAAATCTGAGTTTTTCAGATTTTCATTTCAAAATGTAAAAGGCAGCTACTCTGTGTGTGTCATGTATAAAGAGGTAGTTTGTACTGCGAAAATTAATATTATAAATATGGAAAATGTTTTTTTTTCTACTCGCTAGGCCTATAGTATGCCGATGACGATGCCATCGTCCATCGCCGATGGCTGACAGACATCACGATGTTGAGCCGGCATCGTGACCCCCCCCCCCCCCCATACCCCCCGCAATCCACTGCAAAAAAATTAAATGTACTACAGAACCCCTAAAGGGAATAAATAGCCTACGAGATTTCAATACTTTCTCTCGAAATTAGGGGTCGATCGATATGTGTTTTTCAGGGCCGATGCGATACAGATTATTACAGATCAAGTAGACCAATAACCGATATTTTGAACCGAGATGTATGTCTGGTGTAAAAATTAATTAATGTCAAAATTAAGAATAACAAGGGCTCTGACAAAAACTGCCTTCCCTGGTGTTGGTTGAGTGTAGTACTCCCACAGTAAACTCTTTATTTTTTTGGCAAATAAAGGGTTTACCATTAAAATTAAAACATGGAAGAAATAGCGTATTGTGTGATTATTCTTTTAAACTAAAGTTATATAATAATTATTGTAGTAGTCAGGGGTTAAAGCAAAAAAAATCTTTTGACTGAATTTTTCCTCGGCCAAACCCCATTCCTCAGCCATACCTGTCACACACCCAGTTTAAGAGCAGTGTTTTTCTTCTTGTAATCAAGAGTGCTTGTCCTCCTAATTAAAAAAAATTAAGGAGCACCTTCTGATCAATAATCAAAAATTTGCCTTCCTAATATGAGGTGAAGTGATTTACAAGGGCATTTTCTTTTTACCTTTGCAATGGCATCATTTTCATCTGTCAAATTCAAAAAGTTGTTTAAGCTTTTAAAAATTTCTATTTAAAACAATATAATAAGAAGTAGAATAAGACAAATAAGTTACCAATCATGAAATTAGTATTAATGAAAAATTAATTTGTACTACAGAGGTGGCACAAAAATAACACAAAAGTGGCTTGTAGGTACATTTTCAGACATTCAATGAGGCTCAGAGGTGGCATGAGTGCAATTAAATTCATAAATTCATGTGGAGATTAATGTTTTAAATGCAATTGAGTACAGAAATATTAAATTTAAATAACTGCAATTATACCTAAAAATGAAACTGAAACCACCAGCAGGTGGCGGCAAATCACGGATTTTATCACTGAATCATTCATTCAATTGATTCGTTTGAACGGCTGATTCATTCAGGAATGAAGCAAGTGACTGTCTTTATGAATGGGTAATCAAGAATCACTGACTCACTAGATTCGTTCAAAAACGCACTTTCATTCATGAATGAAACACCGCTGTGTTTGCTTTTAGAGATGTGAAGCGGCTGAGCTGTTACTTTATTTGGAACTATTTTCGTTGATGAAATGGAGCAAAATCAGGCAGCACGTGTTTATTGAACTGTTGTATTAAATCAATATCACATTTGCAAACTCCTTGAATAATTATTCAAATCTGTCACTCTCCATATACAAGAAGAAGAATAAAAGTTACACTGCCTTTGCGTGAACGTTTGGGCAGCGTTATGCAAATCTTCCCACAGAGCGACATAGATATGTGGAGGCGTGTTAGAACGAGCCATTTTAGGTAGGCGTGGTTAACTCTTAACTTTTATAAAGAATATCTCTTTGGATTTGAAACTTTAGTCTTTGCAACTTTACAGATCTTCTTATGCACCAAGAGCTTGTAACACTCCAAAGAGAAAGTAAAAATTGAAATCGCATATGACCCCTTTAAGTTATTTTATCGGTGAAACGGTTTTGAAAATGACCGATAACGATAATCATAAAATGCTTAATATCGGCCAGGCCGATAATCGGTCGACCCCTACTCGAAATTAAATCGTTGGGTAATTGTACTAAATTGCGGGCATCAGGGAGCCGCTACTAATATGCAGGGCATTGAAACCGCTTTCGAATGTGCGCTCATTTTACTTTCGCTTTCACTTTCGAGATTCGTGATCACACAGACTCTATACTACAGAGCGGCAGTACCTACCACACATTTTACAAGTTTAGATATTTGTCAGTGGTGCTCAGTATCTGCAAATTATTCGCCATTGTCCTATCATTCATCTCTCCTTACTCTGTGTATGTGGTGAGTGAACTTTCATGTACTGTAATGTAATGGTCTACCGCTAGCAAACTGCTAACCATGTCCCTTTAGTGGCTCTGTAGAACACGTTATTTGTTTTCCATGCCTTTCTGCTAACGGATTCACGCTTCGGGCACACCCCCTAGCACTCTCTTGTAGCACCCTGGGGGTCCACAGACCCCATTTTGAAAACCGCTGACTTAAATGATTGAGTAGGAAGTTACAGGTCTAGGAGTTGTAGGATAAAATGTGAGCAGTACAAGGCTGTTTTCATAGTGGGTTTGGTCCCTTTATTGAGGAAATACTTTCTTGTGAAGAGGAATTTCTGCTTCAGCTGCCAGGTATGTGTGTGTGTGTGTGTGTGTGTGTGTGTGTGTGTGTGTTTTGCATTCCTCTTTGAAGATGCTGTCTCTCAGATAGTAATTTCTGAAACATGTGAGTGATGTGACACATCTTTGGCATGTTTATACTGACATGCATAGCATACTTCACTCTTATTTTTTGTAAGCTGCATGAATTGTGGCCCATTTAGTTGTCTGATCTTATGTTCAAAATGTTTTGACCAGATTCTGCTTTTTTTGTTCCAATAAAACTGGTTTAGAAGCTGTGATGCAAAAGCCACAATTGGGTAAATTGTGGGTATCCAACAACATCATGCCTCATTATTGCAAATTTCCAGAGAGTTGACTTTTATGCTGAACCACGTGTGCTGACGGCATGCTGGTCGGTCTGGTGTAAACCCATAGGACTTGGCTCAGGTCTTTCAGGGTGCTGGTGCTCAATCTGGAACCCTTTCTATAGAAAGGCACTTCCCAGACTGAAAAACCAGCTCTGCAATGGCCCATAAATCTTGCTGATCTGAAATTTGCATCCAGTAATGTCAGAAAAGCAAAAGCTCAAACTGGCGAAAAATAAGCAAAATAAAAAAATTGCTCTATGTACTGTATGATGCATTGTGTATATAGTGGCTCTGGTTTTTGAGAATCAAGATGCTAAATTTTATTTTGGATGGTGGTAGTGAGGACCAAAAATGATGCTACAGTAGTGAAATTGAAAAAAACAAAAAAATCATCTGAAATATCGAGAGGTGGTTCATTGCCGAAGAAATTTACAAAGAATGGTTTAATTTGCCACTTGAGAATGCAACATCCTCAAAGCATACTACGTATGCTTACCCATACTCACTTACCCATTTTCTGTAAATTCATTTCAGTGCATCACTAATATTGAATGTTAAAATATGTTCTCAAAATGTGTAAAAATGACTGATGTACTATTTGTATTTGTGTTTAGGTTATGCATTACAATAGTCAGTTTTTTTTTCATAATTCAAATTCAGTTTGTCCGAGTCTCTATGAAACCTCAAACCCATTTTGTCCACAGACCCTGTTTTTCACATGCCTAGTCTGACATTGGCAGAAACTTTATAGGCATGAGGATGTTATTTTCTGTGGACTAAGGAAAGGTTTTTTTCTTCTTTTTTTTTCTTTTCTCTACATCCTGCTGGAATGCTGTGATTTGTGAATTTTTATTGAGTAGGCAGCGTTCCAGATCAGCCCCTGTGAAGGCCCCTAACTGAAGCTCATGCGCCTTCACGATCTCCTCCTGCCCCTCCTAACACATTCTTTCCTCCACCACTTTACTGTTTTCACCATTTCTCCTTGGTCACATGGTTGTGTTTGTGGAGCAGGGCTCGACTCTAGGGAATGTGACTGGATTTGCATTGTTCGTGCTTTGTCCCACTCCGAAAGTCTGTGTTCTCAATGCCTCCAGTCCCTAATGCCACTATCTCAGTGGCACTTTGCATAAGCATTATTGATTTTTCATTTCACTGCCTAATTTAACTTCATTGGTTTATCCAAATAAACATTTGCTCCTGCAGTGACATGCTAGGCACATGTTTTCTTCATAGGGCTTGTTTTTAAAAGGGTCCTATTAGGCTCTCATACTAGGTTGTTTGAAAAACAGTGTGTGTTGTGTGTAGCCAGTGTGTGTTGTGATTGGCTCCACTCGGCGCCTGGTCGGGAAATGTCATGCCCCTTACCATAGCCGCCTGCGAGCTTCAGTGTAAATATTGCATCAAAATCAAATCAATTTAAACCCGGATGATTGTAACCACTCTAAGTTCGCCTGCCTTGGGAAAGTGTGTCTCTGACACCGTGATAACACTCGTTGCCTTCTCTAGTGCAGCTCAACCAGGTCTCGTCCCATTCGTCGATATTTATGATGTCACAAATCCCGGAAAAAAATGTGTTGTAGTCCAAACGAGTTGTTCGTTGTAGTTTTTGAAAAGCGATTTTCTGTTAAATAAAGTATCTCCTTTTGAATTGGACTTTGAGCTTTGTAACTTTGCAAATCTTTTTTATGCTTTCAAACAGCAACATTACAGACTAACTAAAGTTGAAAAAGTGAAAAAGCATAATAGGACCCCTTTAAACTCCACCCAGCTGTTTCTCATATAAGTAATAGTGTGTGTGTGTATATAGGGCTGATGGGATGTAAAGAATGTACTCGTATTTTCCTTTGAAAACTAACTTCGGAGCAGGCAGGGCACTATATTATTCTCTCGTGTCTTGTTCCAGTGTGTAATCAGGAGCTTGTCAGGCATGTTTAGATACCTGTTGCTTTAACAAGTTCAAATACTTTACCATGATGTCATTTTAACATACAACACTACAGCTTTGCAAAGTGCATGTGAATACTAAACTACTATATTCACTTTGTAAAGCTAATGTGACTTTTCTTCACAGAAAGCCACCAGGAAAACTGACAAAGTTCGTCCAGAGGATGTTGATGTCATTGATTTGAGCAACGAGGCTTTGAAGGACCTGTTACTGAAGTATGGCCTAAATGCTGGACCCATTGTTGGTGAGCCGTTTTTGAGATTAAAACTCACCATGAAGTGTAAATACTTGCAGATATTGTAACGTTTCAACAGTGGGCCACCAAAAAGTACTAGGAGACTTAAAGGAACACGCCACTATTTTTGAGAATTTTCTAATTTTCCAACTCCCCTAGAGTTAAACAGTTGAGTTTTACCGTTTTCGTTACCGTTAACTTTTTGCTGCAACTAAAAGTGCTACCGCCAGACCCGGAGATCGGCTGAATGGATTCGAAAACGGTAAAACTCAACTGTTTAACTGTAGGGGAGTTGAAAAATTAGCCTATTTTCAAAAATAGTGGCGTGTTCCTTTAAGCAATACTCCATTGACTGTATATGTATTGTTTTATCAAGAGATTATGTAGTTTGACTTCTTCTGGTTGTCAAATGCTGGTAGAAATTAGATAATGTATGTGTGTGAACCACACCTATTGAAATACCCCTCCCCCAAAAAAACTCATAAATATAACATGTAATATACACACAAAATGTCACATTGCAAAACAACCACCCAAAAATGTTTTCGCTTCTGGAACAATCCAGCTGTCTTGTGGTATTGTGCAAGACTATCAGTAAATCAGCAGTTTAGCCAAGCATGCAGCTTTGCATGTTTATCCATCTCTGGCCTGAATAGTCATAATGTCCTTAAATGGATGTTGGAAAGCTCCTCTGATAATGCAGCAGACTTTCTTACTGCTTGTTATGAATAGGACCGAACCCTTTGATGATGCCAAAGCGATTTTGATCTGAATCAGATTCTAAACCAAATAATATATTTCAGAAATATTGTGTCATGATCAGAAGAAATTTACTGATTTGACACTGACATTAACCAATGTCTTCATCACATCAGCATCCACTCGGAAGTTCTACGAGAAGAGGCTTCAGAAGCTGTTGGATCAAGGTCCTCCTGAGACTGTGGCCCCTCCCTCAGAGACATCGCAGACAGACGTCAGCCAGAATGGCAACACGGACTCAGACCAGTACAGCGACAAGGAGGAAGGTAATGGACAAACGGATCCCTTTATTTAGGCACATACTTATAGAAATACATGTTCAAAAAATGCTCTTTTGATTGTTTGTCAGAAACAGTAGCTCCAGCCCCTGAGTTTGTTCCCGAACCTGAACCGGATGTAGAGGCAGAGTCGATTCCAGTTGTGGAGAGACCAATCAGGAGCAGAGGGAAAGCGCCAGTGACTAGCAGAACACGCAGTGGCCAGCACAACAGGGTGAGGAGGAAACCTGTGCATTGTGCTTGCTTGTGCTTTTCCTTTCCTTGTTTGCTTCTTTTGTACATCTGCCAAAAATGCATCTCAGTTAAATCAAATTGTTTAATCCGTTTACCTGCAACAAAGGAAATGTGCTGTTGTGTCTAGTGGTGGTTGAGCTATGTCGATATCTCGGGAGCCAGGTGGCAGATATACACTACTGTTCATATACAAGATTGTTGTAATGACTGCTGAAATTTTAGCTTTTCCATCACAGGAATAAATTCCATTTTAAAATGTTTTTAAACATTACACACAAAATTGTAATAATATTTCAAAATATTACTGTATTTTTGATCAAATAAATAGAGGCTTCTTTCAAAAAAAAAAATTTAATAAAAAAACAAAAATATATATATATATATATATATATATATAATTTAAAAAAAAAAAGAACAACCCTAAACTTTTGAACGCCAGTGTTAAATATATGAATCAACTCCATATGGAATCAAAATTGTATTTACTTTTACACAGTCTTACTGCGAACATTTCGTCATTGCACATTATTCCAAAACAAAGTTAAAATGTTATTTGTAATATTAAATGAAGGTATAATTCCTTCCAGTTTTTCCTCTGAATGACTTTTCCAGCATTGATTTAAATTTAATTTAGTTGGGCTTAATTCTGGAATGTAATGGCTACTTTTCACAATTTAAAAATGAAATTCGTTCAGAAATGCATCTCATTACAGGAGTAAAATGATTTGTGAATATCAGTGCACAGAAATAGTCCAATTCCTGTCACTTTGCACAATATTTGTTCAACATTCACGTAAATATATGAAAGCTAATTAGTTTCAATCAACTGATGAGTCTGGTGGTTTGTTTTTAAAATTGACACAGAGGCAAACTACAGCTTCTGTTAAGCGAGTACAGTTAGTTTAAGGCTGATTGTCTAATATCCGCAAATTAATCAGCCAGGCCAAAGTTATTAGTATGTGGCAAATGAAGCAAAATCTGCAGAATGAAGATATTTTCAGATGATGTCAATAACAGCTAGCACTCCCACTGTCTCATATCCCTTCCCTTTTTCACTTTAGCTTCAACTTGGCCCAGACTTAATCCTCTTTTATCTTCTTATTCCCTCGCTTCCTCCAGACACGCTTGGCTTTCCCATTCCTGTGTGACTTTACTCAGTTTTGCATCTCTATGTAGACTTGTTCGGGTCAATTGTAAACAAATAGCCAAGAGAATTCTCTCATCAAAGACTTCTTACTTTCAGAGGATCTTGATTTGGTCAAGCTGTTCAAGGCAGTACAATCGTTGTATCCTGTCGCCCTTTACTCTTTAAAAATAATAATAATAATAATAAACAAAAACTGTTCTTTTGTCTCTAATACAAACCGTTGCAATTTATTTTCCCATGTGACGTCCCCACCTGCATATTTTCCCAGCATTATCTGTTCGGGGTTCAGTAGCACCACCTTGTGTAGAAGAGATTTGACCTACTGCAGGTGGTCACGTGACTGCTCTATATTTGAATGTTGTCATACCTGCTGGCAATATCAGATAAGCTCCATACTCATGTATGGAAAGTTCTAGACCTTTTGTTGTGTGATGTGTAGGAGGATGAAGATAAGGAGGAGGAAGTTTTGAACATTAAGAGAAAGTTGAAGAGATCTTCTCACAGGCTGGATCAGATGGTTCCTGCAAGCGACGACGCTGTAACATAAGCTGTGGTTATGATATTAATGTGCATCACCTGGTTTCTGGGTGTGGTGATTAAAGTTAAAAAACACATTTGGGTTTGCACACGGGTGGTCAGGGTTTGGTTGAACTCATATTTGTTTCACAAATGAGCCAAGGCTATAATATACTTTGTTACTCAATGGTAAGCAAGGTTTGTATGCATGTGTGGTGTTTTCAGGAGAACTCTGAGCTCTCATCAGCAGAATACTTCTCTGTTTCTCAAGACAAGAGAAGAACAGGACTTGTGGTAGGTGGCCATGACTCTAGCATAGTGTCAACTGCCTAAATTATTATCCTGATCATGCTTTTATCCTTACATTAAAGGCAGCAAGAAAAGAGCCCCGACCTTTACTCATAGACAGGATGTCAAAGCTCTCATCCAAGACTGAATCTCTGAGACGACGCAGTGCACCAGTCCGCTCATTTCGGCCTGATTTGAATGAGGCTCCTGTCACTGATAAGGTGTCATTCTGCTTAAAGGGGTCCTATTATGCCTTTTCACTTTTGTAATTTTAGTCAGTGTGTAGTGTGTATGTTTGGGCATAAAAAAGATCTAGAAAGTTACAAATCTCAAAGTCCACTCCAAAGGGAGATATTTAGTTTTTTTTAAATCCCTTTTCAAGAACTACAATGAATGGCTCGTTTGGACTACAGCGTTTGGTTTCCGGGCTTTGTGATATCAAAAAGCAGCTCATTAGAATTTCATTACAAATAATTCCCTCCTACAGAGATTTGAATGGTTGGGGGGTGGGGAGGGGTGAAGTCGTGGTTAGAACGCTTGGTTGAGTGAGCGCATGAGACGAGACGACGAAGAAGAAGTGCTGCTGCTGTGCTGTAGCCTCACATTTTTGGCATGTCTAGAACAGCGGTTCTCATTTCCAGTCCTCGCGTACCCCCACTCTGTACATTTTGTGTGTTTCCCTTATTGCTTCATACATTTGTTATATTTGACTGTAAGTGCCCTGCAAAGTGGACATCACCGGATATTCCTCCATGATTCCAGTTTGAAGGGAGCGTATATATGTTCCATACAAAGGGCATTTAAGTGTGCGATACGTGAATTTAAATTGTATTTATTTACAGAGGTATATTATGTCCCACTTCACGCTTCTCTAGTAAGTTTCGTCTGTGTGTGAAGACGCTGGCGCAGCGCAAATCTGTAAATGAATATTCCGAAGTGAAGTAAACTCCAATGGATTTCCCCTGCTCAGGGAGTAGGGACAGGGCTCGACGCTTACTTTTCTTTTTAGGAGCACTTGTGCTCCTAACTTAAAAAATTTAGGAGCACGTTCAAAATTTTAGGAGCACCTTCTAATCAATAATCCAAAATGTTATCAAAAAGTAGCCTTCCCATTACGAGGTAATATTTGACTCCTCTAACTTTATTAAAAGTATGTCATCTTTTGTCAAATTCTTAAATTATATTTTAGAAGCTTAACAACAGAATAAGAAACAAGTTAAAAATCAAAAACCGCTGGTCTAGAACAATTCTTACAAATATAACACGACGTAGCTGGGTGCCGCGAACAGACGCCGCCGGTGTGCTGCACTCATAAAAAAGAATGTATTTGAATTTTAAAGCCGTGGCGCGACGCTGCGCTTCTCGTCCGGTGTGCGACCGCCTGAAACGCTGTTTTTTTTTCACCTCCGTGCCCCAACCTCTTTTTTTTGGGTTTTGAAAGCCCAAAACAAAATCAAGACTTTGTAAAAGAGCATAATAGGACCCCTTTAAAAAAACTCGTCTGAGACTTCAGTTTGACATGAAAGGCAAAACGATTGAAGTTCTCAATCTTCATTGAAAGATTTTTTGATCATTTACTCACCCTCAAGCTATTCCAAACCTGTGTGTGTGAGTGTCTTCTGTTGAACGCAAAATAATTTTGGTAACCAAAGAGTTGCTGGAAGCCATTAACTTCCATAGTATGGAAAAAATACAATGGAAGTCAATGGCTACCAGCATTTGGTTACCAACATGCTTCAAAATATCATCTTTTGTGTTCAACAGAAGAAAAATTTATATAGGTTTGGAACGACAATTTCTCAACAAATTCTCTCATTTGTTTGTTTGGAAATCATGTCTCATAGGATTTTTCTGAGCCCTCGGTAGTGAAGGAGGTCTCTATTTCTCTGGTGAGGATGAAAGCACAATCTTTGGTAGGTCCAGAAGAAACCTCACACATGAATATGAGCTAGTGCCACAGTGTTTCTTATGGTGTCATTAAAGGCAGAACCAAAGGATCCCAAACCCTCAAAGCGCTCCTCTATGTCTGCGACTGATTGGTCAGAATCACTAAAACATCACAACTCTCCTTACCAGTCAACTGTATCTGGTTTACATAGCACCACTCCCATTGACAAGGTGCCAACCTTCTATAAATCTTCCATGTCTTTCAACTTGAGAATGAAAGCGTCATGTTTAATAGAGTCGGTAATTGTTTTTTGTGTCACTCTTCTCTGTAGTTTGATGAGAATGCTGCTGAAATCACTTCTCCTCCAGTTAGAGTATCCAATCGAGAGCCGCAAGTTTCCCTGCTTAACACTGCTTGTGTTGAGGTGATGATACACATGTGTCCATCTTTAGTGATTGTTTTTAGCTCTAAATCACCATTTTGTACTTTTGTCCATCTAGTCGGCCTCAAAATGCATATTTGTGCAACATAAAGGATCTTAATTGAAATGTTCATGATCTCGCGGCAATCCATACCCGTTTGAAACATTCATTTTAGTAGCTCATGAGGTTCTGTTTCTTCTCTGAAGGCACAGGATGTCAAATCTGTCACTGTATCTAAGCTTTCAAAGCCTCATTTGAGTCCAACCAAACCTTCCAAACCCTTGATAGACATGATGAGCCGTCTTTCACCTTCCTGTGATGGCCAAAGAGAGGTTTTCCCATCACACTCAATTTCTTTTAGGGATTCTGCATCCCGTACGGCTTCAGAGGACTCTCTTCCTGTCTCGTATGACATTTCCCAGGTTTGCAGTTGATTCATTGTTGGATATTTGTTTTGGACATGGTAATAGGTTACAATGCAATTGTAATTTACGTTGTTGGTTTATCAGGAGAGCTTTGGCTCACCAAAGACTGAGCCCAAGACTAGACGGTCCAAAATCACCTCTTTCTTTTACCAAATCACTTCTGTCCGAGGATTTGATAGCAGCCAGACGGAGACGCCAAAGTTAGCAACGGTAATTTCATGAGCTGTATGGGGTTTGGCTCCACAGGTGTGTAAAGATGATGAGGAAATGTGGGATTCAAGAGTCACTTCGATTAAGCACGACTGTGGTGTTATATAACACCTTTCTTTATTTTGTTTTTAAAGTGAAAGGTGTCAAAATGGATTTTCAATATCGCAACACTTGTGGTGGTGCTATACCCTGCCCCAGTGTTCACGGCTTTGTGGTTCTGTCTTTGTGCGCAGGTTGAAAAGGTGTCGGCTATTGATCAGACCCCGAGGATGGTAGAGAGAGATGTGCTTAAAGAGATCTTTCCCACTGAAAACCTCAACACCCCTACTGGAATCAGGTATGGAGGAAAGAGGTTTCTAGCATTCACACTGATCAAACACCGGAGCCTTATGTATTAGGGTCGAACACTAATAAGGGTGTCCAAGTCTTTAAAAATCTGGTTTAAAACTCCCCCTAAAAAGCTATACAATTTTAAAGAAATGATGCATTTGATTATAAAGTATCAAATGGTGAAACAAAGTAAAAAGTAATAACCTATTCTCCTTAGGCCTTGAATATATGTGAGTGTACAATTAATAAATAATCTCAATCATTATTTTGCTAAATGTATTACTATTTAAGGTAAAAAGTTTTATTTTTCATTATTATTGTTATTATTATTATTTATACAAATATAATTTGATTCATAAATATCATTAGGGTTTTTGGAGTCATGCCACATGACTTTTTTTTTATTACATTTAACCCAAACCAAACTGATATTCTGAAATATCAATATAATTTTATATTTTGAGAGATTTCTTTTGTTGTCTGCCTATTCGCCACATCACATGGCTTCCAATTGGTGGATACATGTTTTTCAGATATTTGCACATTTTATTTATTTTTATATATATATATATCTTTTTTTTATTTCTTTTTTTGCAAGATTGCAAATAAACAACTATAAATGTTTTTTTTTTTTCAAACATGCGTAAAATGGACAAAGTAAAATAATTTTTGTAAAAGTGTGTCTTGTTTATATCAAAGAAATCTTCTAAAACAAGCTACATTTCCTTGAAGCAACCCGTTTCAAAATATTAAGACTTATTTTCAGAGAATCCATCTTAAAATTAAGTTTATTTTTCAAATGTATTTTTAGTGCCACCTGTCGCCGACCAATCAGAGGAGCAGCTGGCCGGCCCCTGGTCAGCGACACATGGCTGGACGAATCCCGTCTCGGTCTTAAGGAGCTCAGAGAAACCAGCTCCTCCTCCACCTACACCGAGACCCGATACCTTCCACGTGTGGCCGCCGCCGTCCCTCTAACCGCTTCCAAGCCTGCGGCGCCCCCTGCTGTGAAGAGCAGAGCACGGCGCAGCCTGCCAGTGTGGGTGCAGCTTCTGCTGCTCAGTGCGGTCGCTGGATTCCTGTTCTTTGTCTACCAGGCCATGGAGACTGATGAGGTTGGACTCTTCAAGCAGAGCGGAGCAGATGATAGCACCAGCAAATGAATGTCATGCGGATCGCCCCACTCTTTGCTCTCTTTATCGTACTCAGCCAGTGCATCTCTTTGTTGACTCGGCAGCCGTGGACTTTTACCTGCGATCTTTATAGATTCATACAAAGACAAACCCAGAGCTTTTGCATCAAATGTCTACTCATGCTCTCTTCCAAATGAACAGGTTTAGAGGAATAAAACCTGGTTATGGTTTTAAAACTGTGACTTTTCTTGCCTTTGTATGTTGAGTGAGTGTGTTTGTTTGTTTTTTCTTTTTTCATTTGTACTTTATTTTACAGAATAATGTTGGTGCTGTCTATGAATGGGAGTCTGAGTTGAGGTGCTGAAGGAGTTAGCTAAATACACTTGTTTTTTTTGTAAACAACATACTTGTGACAATATTTTTGCATTTATTTTCACATGTAGTATCTATTCATCTTAACATTGATGCCCTTTGTAGTATTTATGTATGTTGTTGAAATACAAATATTTTCAATAAACTGTTTTGCAATGTAAGGTCATTTTAATATATATTTTTTTATCATTTTAATCACTTAACTTTTATTAATTCGGGATCATGGAGTTGCAAGTAATTTTATAAAATGTCAATCAATTTGCATTAACATTAATTGCGCGTTTGCAAGAAGAACTAGACTAGTTGTAAAAAAAATATTTTGAAAAATGTTTTCTGTAAATCGTCAATATTAAATTTTAAATGTCTTTTTAAAACAAAAATTTGGGTTAATAAACATTGCAAGATCTTTATACTTATGTTACATTAGTAGAATTGGACGGCGCGTAAAACGCCCGCCATTATGCCCTTTACTCTGCTTTTAAGACCGATACATTTACGAATCAATATTCTGAATATGTATTTATTTTCCATTACCTCACAAATCCACAGCACCTTGTAAAGCTTGGAAGGTTCAGGTACTTTTTATGTATATGACAGAATATGGTTTAGTAAAGCGGTTTACCTCCTTATCAATTTCAGTTTGGTTTATTTTTGTGCCCGTATATGTTTAACCTAAATTGTGTTGTCTAAAGGGTGAGAGAACGGGTTTACTGCACTACATTGCAGTTCTTCACAGAGACCCTGGAAAGTCTGACCTCACTTTGATCTGGTATAGGTAAGGAGGCTATAACGGTGCACGGCCCTGTGCTCTGATCCAGGAATAGACAGTCTCATTGAGTTTAATCGCCTTATAGCAGCCTTATTACTGTGCGTAATAAGCTCACACACGCTACCATGAGCTCAGGTTTGCAGTGAGACTCAACCATCAGTTGCTACAATTTAGTTGGACACATATTTGCACCAATAACTCAATACACAGAGTGGTGTAATTGATCATTTGGTGTGTGTGTGTGTGTTTTTTTTATTTTTATGAATGCTAGTGTGGCCCATAATTCCTCATTCAAATGGACTGGTGTTCACTCAGTGCGATGACGTCACGGAAGGTCACTGAGGACTTGGATTCGCCTGCCGCTGATGCACCCAGGAGGCGCCGTTTCTTTACAACCGTCAAGTGAGTGCACTACTTTCAATATGAATTTCTGAAAAACTTGAATGAAAGAGACATGCTATTTCTCAGCAATGTACTTTCGTTTGATTTTAAAGGGGTCATATGATGTGATTTCATTTTTTCCTTTCTCTTTGGAGTGTTACAAGCTCTTGGTGCATAAAGAAGATCTGTAAAGTTGCAAAGACTAAAGTCTCAAATCCAAAGAGATATTCTTTATAAAAGTTAAGAGTCAGCCACACCTACCTAAAACGTCTCGTTCTAACATGCCCCCACATGTCTACCTCACTATGTGGGAAGATTTGCTAATGTGTTTTTTGAACTTTAAACCGCATAAACACATTTCATTACACCAAATACACAAAATAATGTTATTTTTAGCAGCACCATATGACCCCTTTAATTGTCACCTGTCTGTTTTCGCAGTAAACCCTGGTGAAAATGTTCCCAACCCCCATAACACCGCTGGCACGGTCGAATCCTTTCCAGGCTCCTCTTTTCTCCATTAAACCAGATCAGCAACAAGAGCCTGCAGATAAAACACAAACTTGCTGCAGCAGCGTAAGAAGTTCTTCTTTATCTCCTGAATTGGAAAGTTGGTTGCGAAAAGTAGTAGGCTTCTGTCCAAAATAGATTATTTTGTAGTTTTTGTATTCTTTGTTTGTACATATTTCAATATTTATTTATTTTTTTCTTTGATTTCTTTTATTTTGTTCTCCTTATGTTTTTATTTTAATTTTTTATTATTTATTATTTTTCTAGTATTTTTAAGTTGCTTTTTTGTTTGTTTGTTTTTGTAGATTTTTGGAAAGGTTGCTGGTGTTGTGACGATGCTCAGTGAAATTCTGCTACTGTATTTAAAGTGCACTCGGACTGTCAGAATGCTCGTCATTCCATTCGTATAGAATGAACGTCCTCCACAAGGATTACACTCAGGGCTAATATACTTGACCTTGTCATTATTGGCTGTTAATTCCTAGACGCTTTTTCTCAAGAAAATATTGCACTTGAACATGAAGGACAAAAGAATAGCTGACCCAAATATCATTTATATACTTCTTTCGCCCTTCTTCCATGGGACACAAAGACATTTTTGTGCTGATTGGTGTCTTCTATCCAATTACAATGAATGAGGACAAAGCATGCAAAATCATCCTGATTTTAGTTCTAATGGTTTGTAAAGAATATGTATATAAAGTTTCCTGCAGTCTTGCCATAGTTTTGTGTTAAACTCAATCTATTCAGGTATTTAGTGTTAACAGCTGCAAACGGTTCATAGTTAGTTGAACTCGACAAAGGCACAATATCTGATTCATGACTAAATCATTCAGAATTTGCGAACTGGATCAGACTCAAATGAACAATTCATTCTCAATTCATACAACGCTACATCTGTTATGAACTCTAATGATTGTGCCATTCAGAACTCCATCTTATTTCACTTCCTTGGACTCCAAACACATTCAATTGGCTTCAACTGACTTAAGCTCAATGTATTTTTCCTGTGAAGACATTTTTCTTTGTGTCTTCTATCCAATTACAATGAATGAGGACAAAGCATGCAAAATCATCCTGATTTTAGTTCTAATGGTTTGTAAAGAATATGTATATAAAGTTTCCTGCAGTCTTGCCATAGTTTTGTGTTAAACTCAATCTATTCAGGTATTTAGTGTTAACAGCTGCAAACGGTTCATAGTTAGTTGAACTCGACAAAGGCACAATATCTGATTCATGACTAAATCATTCAGAATTTGCGAACTGGATCAGACTCAAATGAACAATTCATTCTCAATTCATACAACGCTACATCTGTTATGAACTCTAATGATTGTGCCATTCAGAACTCCATCTTATTTCACTTCCTTGGACTCCAAACACATTCAATTGGCTTCAACTGACTTAAGCTCAATGTATTTTTCCTGTGTTTTATCACACACAGACAGTGTTGATTTTTGTGATGTTAAATATGTGCTTTTGTCCCTCAGATGCAGATGTGAGAATATGGGTCAAATAAATATTACGCCTTCTGCGGTTTCGGTGGGGTTTTGAGCTGTGGTCTCACACACAGCAGTCGTGCCCCTCGACCTCATTAAATGCTGCATACAGGTGTTTGTTTTGCTTCTCTAATGTAACATTAAAACTATATGTGTAAAAACTAAAGAAGTTACCTACTTGTTTTGACTTGAGTTTGTAGCCAGACTTTGGGAAATGCCTGTTTTCTTCCAGGTGAACCCGGTTAAGTACAAGTCCATCTTCAATGGTTTCTCAGTGACCCTGAGAGAGGATGGCTTTAGGGGTCTGGGCAAAGGGTGGGCTCCTACATTCATTGGTTACTCCATGCAAGGCCTTTGCAAGTTCGGTTTCTATGAAGTCTTTAAGGCCCTGTACAATGACATGCTTGGAGAGGTGAGTCTCTACTTTCGAGATACAATGAAGATCTGCAAAGACTGTCCCAGAACACCTATTTTTGCATATTTGTTTATGATCACTGCTGTTGTTTGTTTTGGTCTGGTGAGCAGGAGAATGCTTATTTGTGGAGGACATCAGTGTATCTAGCCGCATCTGCCAGCACTGAATTTTTTCGCCGATATTGCATTGGCTCCTATAGAAGCATGCAAAGTGCGCATCCAGACGCAGCCCGGCTATGCTAACACCCCCATGAGAGTGCGCCCCCAAAATGCATGCTGAGGAGGGGCTAAAAGCGTGAGTAGATACTTAACCCTCTGGTATTTCTCACTTAGGGGTCACACTTACAATCCTCAGAGGTCTAAAGAGACCAAATAAGATTTTTTTTTTTGTTAATTAAATGAATGCTATATTTCGTTTTCAGTAATATTTATTCTTTAATAAGTATTTCATGGTACTAGACCATATTTACCTCTAAATTATACACCATTTATTTCTATATCAAATAATGCTAAACAAATGTAATATTTTTTCCAATTAATACATGAAGTTAAAATTAAGCAAAAGTATTTTCTAAATGTGTATATATAGGGCTATATAGTGTATAAAAAAATATTGTTCTATATATAATTTATACATAGCTCTGTGTATGCCCTATTTGCTTATAAGAGTATTTTCAGATATAATTGTTTGTTTATTAAGTTTTGTGTTTGAATGTGTATATAGGCATTATCAAAGACTGCATCATCGTGGCTGATTTGTACAGTAGATTATGACACAAAAAATTGCTCTGTATTTTCATATTTCCAATTAATTTCCTGACATAATTTTTGCCCAAGAAAATCACAAGTGACCCTTTAACCTGTCTTTTTTAAGTTGTCAAGTGCTACAAAAATCTAATTTCGTACCATTTCAAAATCGAAAAAATTTAAAAATGTAAAATTAAATTTTTCTTGTGCTCTGTGAAATGGCCAAAGACCACTAGAGGGTTAAGGCTGACCAAACTATACCAAATGGTCGTGGACTGCATTACACTCTTAAAAATAAAGGTTAACTTATTTAATCAGTATCAATAGTTATATGAAGGAAATGTAATATTCATTAAACCTTTCCAGGTGCTTGGAAAAACATGTTTTAGATTATTAAAATCTCCACACTAGCAAAAAAATACTCATTTTAAGATTCGTTCACTGTTTTTGGGGGAACCCAAAATTGTCATGGCTGTGAAAAGCCTCTTTTGGACCCTTTATTTTTAAGAGTGTACCCATGAGGCCCTTGAGAGGACTCTGCTGGAGTCTTAATTGTGGGTGTTATTGTCTGTGCAGGTTCTATAAAGGTGTTTATCCCTTGTGGCTGAGGCAGATCCCCTACACCATGATGACGTTTGCCTGTTTCGAGCGAACCGTGGAGACGCTGTACAAGTACATAGTACCAAAACCACGCAGTGAGTGCTCCAAACGTGACGTACCTTTTAGCATGATATGTCTCTGTAAAGAGTGCCGGCTCAAGTTTGCATCGAATGATGTAGATACTTCTAAGCTGTGTTGTATGTCTGTCCTCAGCTGGAGTGTTCTGTGCTGTGGTGTCGCATCCCGCTGACTCTGTGGTGTCCGTACTGAATAAAGAGAAAGGCAGTTCAGCTGTTGAGGTGGTGAAAAGGCTGGGACCCGCAGGTGAGTCACTGCATATGCATATACAGTGGTGTGAAAAAGTGTTGGCCCCCTTCCTGATTTCTTATTTTTTTGCATGTTTGTCACACTTTAATGTTTCAGATCATCAAACTAATTTAAATATTAGTAAAAGATAACACAAGTGAACACAACATGCAGTTTTTAAATGAAGGTTTTTATTATTAAGGGAAAACAAAATCCAAAACTACATGGCCCTGTGTGAAAAAGTGTTTGCCCCTAAACCTAATAACTGGTTGGGCCACCCTTAGCAGCAACAACTGCAATCAAGCGTTTGCGATAACTTGCAATGAGTCTGTTACAGCGCTGTGGAGGAATTTTGGTCCACTCATCTATGCAGAATTGTTGTAATTCAGCCACATTGGAGGGTTTTCGAGCATCTCAATAGGATTCATTTTGTTTTTCTTCAGCCATTCAGAGGTGGACTTGCTGGTGTGTTTTGGATCATTGTCCTCATGCAAAAAAAATAAGAAATCAGGAAAGGGGGCAACATTTTTTCACACCACTGTATATAACACTTAACAGTCAACTGCTGATGATCAAATAACAAAGAAAAAAAACTGAGGGGTTTGTTTTGCCATAATGTCCAGCATATACTGTACACTGTCTTGCTTATCACATGATTACTTACCAAATAAATACATTCATAAACATAAAATACTGATTTGAATTGGAATTATTTTATTACCGTAAGAAGAAAAGACTGGAGTGGCTAGGAGAAAACTGTAATTTATTTTATATTTTAATAACCATTATAAAATAATATTTCACCACAGAATATCACGACTGACCAAGCAAAATCAAGTACATTAAAAGCAATTATTATACTTTGTCACTTTAGATATTTGTCGGTGAAATATGTTTTTCTGTCGTCATTCCGGTCACATTAGTAGCGGGTCAATAGGAGCTCTGTTCCAAGAAAACATTCAATTTGTGGATGATTTCAACTGAAAAACGTTTGTTATTTGCCTGATCTTTATTTTATGACAAACAATATTAAATAAGCAACTTTTAGACTATTTCATATCATATACATATTTAAACATTATCTTGTTAAATTAAAAAAACGATACAGATGTAAACTGTAGCATTTGCGATTTATGTCAAAAGACTTCCCTGTGGTAGATTGATTGATTGATTCATGTTTAGCAAAATGTACTTGATTTTATAATTAAACATTGAGATATATATTTTAAAAAATAAGTAAAACATTATTCTGAATCAATTTTGCCCTCAAAAAAACAGAAAGCTGTTCAGATTGTTTAGGCATGTATCTCAAGCATGTCTTTGTATAATATTGTTAATTCCCCCATCAAATTGATTGATTGATTGATTGATTTTATTTGTTAAAATACATGGTTGGTTATTGTTATTATATTGCTCATAAAAAAAACTTTAGACCTTGAAGCACCATTTCACTGAGGTTGCAGAGGGATGTAATACTCTTTATTACCAAAAGAGGATGCTGTTGTTCCTGGATTTATTCTCATTAGATCAGCTCAGTATCATAGGGATCTCATTAGAAATTCAAAATGACCCATTCATTTTGCTCTTTTATCTCGGATGATTAATTATTGGCATGTTTAAGTGTCATGAGATCTAAGGGGTAGATTAGCACTGCTTAGTAACAGGTCTATATGTGTGTAATGTATGTTCATATGAGCAACACTGTTCAGATTGTTTAGGCATGTATCTCAAGCATGTCTTTGTATAATATTGTTAATTCCCCCATCAAATTGATTGATTGATTGATTGATTGATTTTATTTGTTAAAATACATGGTTATTGTTATTATATTGCTCATAAAAAAAACTTTAGACCTTGAAGCACCATTTCACTGAGGTTGCAGAGGGATGTAATACTCTTTATTACCAAAAGAGGATGCTGTTGTTCCTGGATTTATTCTCATTAGATCAGCTCAGTATCATAGGGATCTCATTAGAAATTCAAAATGACCCATTCATTTTGCTCTTTTATCTCGGATGATTAATTATTGGCATGTTTAAGTGTCATGAGATCTAAGGGGTAGATTAGCACTGCTTAGTAACAGGTCTATATGTGTGTAATGTATGTTCATATGAGCAACGTTTTTCCCACAGGTGTGTGGAAGGGTCTTTTTGCTCGAATCATTATGATTGGCACACTGACCGCTCTACAGTGTTTCATCTACAACTCCGTGAAGGTGTACTTCCATCTGCCCCGTCCACCACCCCCTGAGATGCCGAGTCCCTTAAGAGGAAGATGGGTCTCCTGGACTACTGGACTCCTTTCTTATCAACAGTATCCTGAATAACTAAAGGCACAGATTTTTCCACATTCACCACTTGCAATAAACCCCACAGTCGCTGGAGTGTTTATCATTGATGAAAGCACTATTGAATGATCACTAGATTCTCCCAGTGTCACTGTATGTCTGTATGAATATTAGTAGAGTAAAATCAATCACACACTAAACATCTGTTGATTTTTATGTGACTCCTGTGTGTTTTGTCAAACTGTTTTGCTCTCAATATGTAACTAAAACCACAAAGACTATTGTATCAATCTTCTGGAAATAGAATTTTGAAAATTGTAAAAGTGTTTTGTCATTACAGTATGTGTAGAATTATAAAATGTTTCTATAATTATGCACATATTTTAGATATGGTTTAAATATATAGGCTTATTTTTATACAATATAACAGGATTTAAGTGTTTAAAAAGTTTTTGTTAATTGAAATAAAGCTGAAGTAAAATAATGTTAGATGAAAAACTTAAAACTAAAAAATGAAAGCATCTACCTGAAATAAAATACTAGTTTAAGCTGAAATATTAGAATTACTGAAACTAAATAAAAACTTGGGCTAAATAGAAATATTAAAAAATACTAATAAAAACAACAAAAGCATATAAAAATGCACTAAAACTGAACATGAAAACTAGAATATAAATGATTATTATATTATAAAAGCTAATTCAAAACATTAATAAACACTATAATAGTATATACATAATGCAAATGCCAAGATCAATTAAATAAAACTATAATTAAAAATCATAAAATTAGAGTGAAATAAAACAATTACACAATCTTTAAAAAATATGAAATGTTAATTTTTTAAAAATCTAATTACATGAGAAGCTGTTATGACATTCATATTTTCTGAAAGGGTTAGCATTACGTCAAGTAAACATTTGAGGTCATTCTGGTTCTGCTAACAAAGGACAAACAAGATGGAAACTCCCGAATACACTTTTAATTAGTTTCATTTATGAATGTTTTCTAGCATTTTCCACTAGTCACATTCAGAGATGTGGTATCCACAATGTCTCGATAGCTTTGAGTGGCCTGTAGGACTGATGAACAGATCCCGTCTCATTGTGAGGTCACAATGCCCTCGCGTTCTCTCTCCTCTTCTATTCTCATCAGCTTGATGTAAGCAACAGGAAAATAGTGACCCATGACCTCAATACAGCTCTCAAAGAGAGATCCTATCAGAGGAACGCCAAGCAGAGAGGTTCGCAGAGTGTGTCTACATTTGGGACTTCTTTGTGAGAGTGTATGAGTTTTTGAGAGGGAGGGATGGGGATAGTCTGTGTTTGTGTGCTCTATTGTTGTCATTATATCCCATTTGGTTTGTCTTGTTAATGTGGTTTGCAGTTGCAGAGCCATGACGTTGAATTCTGAGAAATGAATGCTCTCTGATTTGCTTCCTAGGCCGCTGATGCTGAGGGTCAAAGGTCACGGGGTTCCGAGTTGCATTTCCCTGTAACCTTTTCGCCACAAATGCATTCACACTGTAATGGCTCCACATGCACCTTCACCTCCCTAGTGAGTAATGCAGCATCAAGCCATCAGAAGTGTGTTAAAAGCACATGATTTCACTGTGCTTTTGGTATATAAATCATACAAACTAGAATGAATAAATGAATCAAAACCCACATGAATGCAAAACACTGCTAGTCCAGCTGGCTATCTTTAGTGAACACATGTGCATAGAGGGTTCAAGCAGCTGTTTGTGAAACTCATGTGATCACGAGCAATGAAATTACACCAGTTAGATTTGAGTTTGTCATAGTTTGAAAAACTGAAAAGCAGCAGCATTTGGATGAAACGTTTAATTAGGCTTATATAAACAAAATAATATAAAAATGTCTACTATATACACGTATAAATAGCTTTATATTTGACAAAATAATGATTTGGTACTGTTTGTATACATTTATGGTAACACTTCACAATAAGGTTCCGTTTTTCAACTATATTTAATGTATTAACTAACATTGAGCAGTTCATTTGTTACCATATTTATTAATTGTTGTTAATGTTAGTTTATTAAAAAATACAACTGTTCATTGTTAGTCCATGTTAGCTCATGTCCATTACATGGGTAACATTGATAGATACAATGTTTAATTTTATAATAATATACTAGTAAATGTACCAGGTAACCAGGTAATAAATGGAACTTTACTGTAAAGTGTTACCACATTTATAATACTTTGTAAGGCAATAAAGGCAGAACATTTAGGCCAAAAGAAGCAATCAAAACTTGAACAGCTTCACCAGCAAACACCATCCTCTATGTATTTGTGCATGTGAGTGTGAGCTAATGTGTCTGTCTCTCTATTGTCACAACCCTTGTCTCATAAAGGTCAGTTTGAAATAGTATGCAGTCCTCTCGCCGGATCACATGGGTTCATTAATAACCAAAGGATTGGCAGCCGCTGTGATATTCCATGAGAGGGATTGAAGAGCCTAGGCACTGGAAAATTAATTACAGGTCTTATTAGTTTAATGAAGAAGAATGTATATATACATTCTTCAACCTATATAAAACTTATATATCAATGTTTCATTGTTGCCAACTCATAGTCAAGACCTTGCTATGGAAGAAATCCTATACATTTCTCATGTTCCAGCTGCCCTCATTACCCAAAGAAAAATCTCTCTCTCTCTCTCTCTCTCTCTCTCTCTCTCTCTCTACTAATAAGCAGGCCAGAGATTGGCTACTGTTTTAATGGGTGGTGGGAATAAATGAGGTGAATTATAGCAATGAGGGACAAACCCATGATGTATACAGTTATTGCACTGTTTAGACACTAAATACATTTATCAGCAATGGCAATAGATAAATATTTTACTTAAAATTTCTCATCTAGCATCTGATAACTAATTTCAGTGAGATGACAGGTTGTATTTGTACTTCGGTATTTATAAAATGCCATTTTTAGACTACAAAAATCAAAATCTAGCAGGATTGACACAATTTAGATAAACATCATGTGAGTCAAGCGTTCTTTGACAGCTTGATTGCCTTAAAGGCACACGAAAACACACGAATATTCCGTTTTTATTTACTCACCCTTATGTCATTCCAAACTGTAGGACTTACTTCATTCTGTGGAACACAAGATGTACATTTTCGAGAAATCACTCATTTTTTGTAAAACAAGTTTGGAACAACATGAGGGAGAGTAAATAGTAGAATCTTAAATGTCCTTGCTTTTATAGTGGCACTGTTGTAGTGGCTGCCAGGATGGCAAGACCTAGGGGGCACAAACGGTTATGTAATACACACAGCCTATTACACAATCTTTCCACAAAACCCAGCACTAACTAGACAGCAAGGTGTCCCATAATGCCCCCAAAACACACACAGCTCCTCGTCTTCTCTCTTGCTCTTATTTCTCCATTTATTATATTTCAACTATTTTTTACCCTTGTTTAATGTATACACATGTTCCTCCTTTTAAGCAAATTATGGCAATGCCCTTAATGCTGCTCAAATGTCACTGACTGATGAATGCTGTTATTGGACAAGCCAGTGGGAGGCACAGGAGCCTCATTGGTCCCCATATTTAGGAGTTAAGAAAGTATTGTTTGATCATGAGTAGGCAAATGGCTGCGTTGCTGAGTTGCCATAGCACAAACATTGATTCTATCTATTTATCTATCTATCTATCTGGCTCCAAAATGAAATAAAGTTATTTGACACTTATTTTATCATGCTGTTTTTGAGTTTTCAAAATTAGAGCATGTTTTGTCTTATTTCAACCTTTGGTTTCTCATGATAGGCCTATGTCCACTTTACATAAAGTAGGCACACATTTTTTTAATGTTTGAGTTACCACAAGTTTCACTTATTTTGTTGCAGGCATCTGGATGTGTTTACCAGGCAGCTCAAAACCTTTGCAGGTCATGGTTGCATAACACACATAACCCAGCCATGCAGTTCCAGCGACTCCATAGGGCACCCAACATTACACATAATCAAATGAAAGCTCAATGCAATGTTTTCATTGTAACATTTAACTGTGCATTATGCTGACTGGAATACGACTCTAATATGTGGAATATATTGCATTAATACAGATGTCATTAAGGTGCAAGGTCAGTGAAGAGGAAGTATTTTTATGATGGCAATGAAATCCTTGACATAACTCTCCAAGGGGAAAGTGGGCCGGTCTGTCGTTCTCATATTCCTCATATGAGTAAGGGCATCGCATGCACTTGTATAAGTAGGTCTTACGCTCTCTGCGTAGCGCCGCGCGCTCAAATCCTGCTCCTCCGCGAGTCACGCGCTCACGCTCGCTCTCACCGATGCTCAGCGGCTCTCACTGTCCTTCCTGCAGTTAAGGATACTTATTTAACATTCCTGCAACAAATGTAGGTATATGGTTTGAATGGCTGTTTTATTGTTTCGCATATGCCTCATCTAAATAAATTCTCTCGATTAGCATTGTGTTAAACGAGCGCGGTTTAGTGATGATTGCAACGTTTCCGTGCAATCTCGAGATTTAACGTATTTAGTTGCATTAAACGTTAAGTAACAATCGTATTTCCATTCTAAATTGTTAGATGAGCAGCCAAGGACGCATGTGCGCTGCATGCATGAACATGGAGGAATCCAGTGCACGCTGAAATTGAATTTGGCCTCGTTTAGGAAGAGCTGATGGAGGGAGGCCGAACTGCGAATGTATGATTAACTCGAGTCGCTTAAGAAGAGCAGATCGATTACCATCATGATTGTACAATTTACTGTTTGTTTTCAAACGCAATCGCTGCATCTGAATCGCCAAGGACGTCATAAGGACGGTTGCGTCATAATAGGGTTTATGAGCGCCAAATGCACTTTTAATATTTAATTTTTCTGTTTTTAGAACCGTGCTAATTTCTGTTGTGTGCACAATGGCAACAAGCTATGTATAATTGCTATTGTATATAAAAGGAGTAAATATTTAATCTAATAGACAGTTTTTTTCTTTTTTATTTTCATATGAAGTTATTTTTTTCTTATTGTTATCAAATATTTAAATGCTTTTAATATTTAATACACAGCACAATAGTTTAATTATAACACAACAAATGTTTACATATAATTTAGTTGTGTTATAATTACATTATATCAGCTCAACGATATCAGCTCATGATAGGCTCTCCATTCATTCATTAGTGAGTTATGTTAATTAGCAGCAGCGATCCAAGATAAGGTTTGGAGATAAAAGCGCGACCGTTAAGCTGTAACTGTCTTATGACCAGGGAGAACTGCACTCAGACATTTTATGGTGGCAATATCTAACATTTTTTAGATAAAATATCTAACGTCTAACATAATCCTCATGATCCCATCGTGAACTGTGTGTGTGTCAGGTTTTGCATGCTTATAAGCCACTGTGTCTGGTGGTGTCTTAACTAGGTTTGTCTAGTTAACTAATAAACTTGATTGGATGGAATTCTAAGAGTCTAAACATAAATTGTTATTTGCATAAGGCATCTAGAAGTCTCTTAGATGCAGGAAATGATTAATTACAGTGAGTTTTTATCAGTAATAAATTGTTTTTTTCTCTTGGACATTGACTAACACGAACACACATTGCCTAAATAAACTTGTGTGTGTAGAAACACTCCTCGAGTTTGTCAAGATTTAGCAAAGGGGGCAGAGTGACCTGACTCCAGTGGCTAATTATATTACTGAGTGGGCCTCTGCTTGCAACTCGGGATATGGGTAATTTGCTCAGTATGGAGTAATGGTTTACGCAATAAGGGTGACCATGTTACCTTGACCCAGCTTTGGTGCCTGACCATGTCGAGTTTAACATAATTTTTTATACAGTTAACGTTTACCCCATGGATTGATGTCATTTTCTTTCATCTTTTCTATTATTCATCATATGCTCCTAATAGTTTGCATTGTGAACATGATCTGCCCCGTTCTTCCAGCGGGATCATGGCCTCAGTAATGCAGAAGCTGATCACCCCTCTGGCCAGCGGCCCCGCTGAGCCCCCCAGGAACAAAGTCACAATTGTTGGTGTGGGGCAGGTGGGCATGGCATGTGCCGTCAGCATCCTGCTCAGGGTAAGAGACCCTCATCTTTATCACCAAAGTGTTATTTTTAGCTTCTATAGTATTGAAATAAAGGTGTGGTCACATTTACCATTGTTGGCAAAATCCAGTCATTGCAATAGGAATCCATGTGATTGGGCGTTTCACTTGAGGGCAAAAACGTTCCCCATGCAGATTCAAGTTAGTCATGCGAATACTCCGCCTTCACCTGTGACCACACCTTTATACTAAAATTGTGTCAGGTATTTCAAGTAATAATGTTTCATATTGTCTTGTAGGAGCTTGCAGATGAATTGGCTTTGGTTGATGTTGTGGAGGATAGACTGAAGGGGGAGATGTTGGATCTGCAACATGGCAGCCTTTTCCTCAAGACCCCTAAGATTGTGGCTGATAAGGGTGGGATGCACTTTTTTTATTGCATGGGACTGACTCTTTAAAAATCACATTATTTTATCAGATTAAGTATATTAATATACTAAGACCAGATTTCTCCTGTGAAAATTCACAGAACAGTGGTAAATGCGGATTGTGCTTTCATGCTAGTTTATTATTTATTCAGTGCAGGTATACAAAGTTTCGAGTGGCAGTGTATGTTTATTATGATTTTTATTTGGCCGACAGACTACTCTGTGACCGCTAACTCTCGTTTCGTGGTGGTGACGGCCGGAGTGCGTCAGCAGGAGGGTGAGAGCAGATTGAACCTGGTGCAGAGGAACGTCAACATTTTCAAACACATCATCCCTCAGATTGTCAAATACAGTCCTGACTGCACTCTCATCGTGGTGTCCAATCCAGGTGAGCAAACACACTCTCACAACATGCTTAATTTTGACATTAATTGCTTAGTTTTGAAGTACCGCACCACAACCAGTGTGAATAAATTAAATTATCCAAACAAATGCAGCAAATTAATTAAAATAATATTTTAAAAATAAAATTTGTTCATTTCTAGAAATTTTTCCTAGTTATTGGCTAATAATATCTCGGCCAAAAATATATTGTGCAGCTTCTAATGAGACTTAAAACAAAACAAAAAACGAAATGGCATTTTAAATCTGTGTCCATTTCAGGTTCCTGTAGTGTATTAATAGTAACTGTGGTTGTCTCTGTGTTCATACAGTGGATGTTTTGACCTACGTGACCTGGAAGCTGAGCGGCCTGCCAAAGCATCGTGTCATCGGCAGTGGGACCAACCTGGACTCTGCTCGCTTCCGCTACATCATGGCCGAGAAACTGGGCATCCACTCCAGCAGCTTCAACGGCTATATCCTGGGAGAGCACGGAGACTCCAGCGGTGAGAGAGGAAGCTGAATGAAGAGGAAAATATGAGATAAAATGGGTGTGGGGAGAGGAGAAAGTGCTAGTAGAACGAATATTAAAATGGATGAATGTGAACTGCTGCATGATGTGACACGGTTTCAGTCGTTGACAGCATATTTGATTTCTAAAAGTGCTATTTTTGTGTTTGACAGTGCCTGTGTGGAGCGGAGCAAATGTTGCTGGAGTCAGCCTGCAGAAACTCAACCCTGACATTGGCACAGATAAAGACAGCGAGAACTGGAAGGAAGCTCACAAGATGGTTGTGGACAGGTAAGTCACAATCCTATGTCATAGGCTCTGTTATCTGACTGTTTGGAAATTAGGAATATAGGCCTGGTTTCACAGACAGGGCTTAGACTAAACCAGGATTAGGCCATAGTTCAATTAGTACATTTAAGTAATTTTTATAAGCATGCTTAGAAAAAAAACTTTACTGATGTGCTTTTTGAGACCAAACAAAGGCTAGGGTTGCAAAGGGGTGGAAAATTTCTGGTAAATTTCCAGAAATTTTCCAAAAAATCCTTGGAATATTCCAAAAAATCCTGGAACGTTTCCAAAATTTTGGGATTATTTCAGAAATTTACTGGAAATTTTCCACCTTTTTGCAACCCTAACAAAGGCACTGATATATTTTAAGATCAGTCAGTGCAAGTTTCTTTCAGTTGAAACAGCTCTGACTTAAAGGTGCAATAGGAGATCTTGGAAAATGCTATTTAGTCTAGGACTAGGCTTAAAGCTGGGGGATAGATTAATCAATTTTAGTTAGCCACAGTGCTGTTGAGAAGGTGAATTAAAAATAATTTTCAGACAGAATTTTAATGTTCAAACCCATATGCTATTATTTTTTTTTATTAGAACACAAAAGGAGGTTTTGTAATTTTTTACCCAAAACGGTTCAAAGTGAACATCTCCAAAAAGTAGCTAAGCTACGCTCACTTTCTAATAGGTACTACTTTTAGTTTTAATTTACGTTGCAGCCATTAAAATGTTTGTTCTATGTAGTATGAATAATATTTGGACATGCTACCATGTTGTCACTATCACGTGACCTACCAGCGTCAGTTGTGTCGCTTCACTATTATTCACAAATCCTCTCCTGTGGCCATATGAGATAGTTAAAGGTCCCCTGAAGTGCCTTGAAACACGCAGCATTATTCTATGTGGTGACGTAATTTCAACTGAAACAGGAAGACAGGGTGGGACATATCGAGCAGCCCCCTTTTTAAATTGGCCAATAGCATTGTTTATATCTGCACGGGTCAGAGCCGTTGATGGATTACCCCCTAGATTCAATATGAAACTCTTAGTAAAACAAAATAGTGATCATAATCATGCTGAGGCTGTGTAGTTTTAAAAGTGTTTAATATATGCCGACTCGCGCATATGATCCGCTCCGTGCGATCGCATCTCTGGACCGGAGACAAAGTCCGGATCAGACTATTTATAGTGTAGGGGGCGGGCGCTTCGGCTTCTAGAAAGCATTTGATTGGTCAGAAGATTTGATGAGAAAATCGTTGCGCTGTTTTGGAGGAAGTGACGAACTAAAAGCTTTGAATGCTTATATCTTCTAAATGTGAATTTTGTCACCGTTTTGGAGCACACTGCCTTATAGATAACCTTAAGACTAACATATTGATACTAACACCCAAAAACTTTCATTTTGATTTCATGGGGACTTTAAGTATTAATCAGATGCGCACTTAAGAATTTCCATCTCTTCCAGCCAGGTGCTATTCGCCTACTTGTATTCTAAATAATAAATTCAGATGTATTACTTGTCTCAAATATGTTTTTTTTTTTTTTTTTTTGCTTTGCTTATGTAGTAGGGATATTTGGACGCTGAGCTTGTAATCCGAATTCTCCTTTTGTGTTCAACAACAAAGAAACGGCAGCTGCAAGGATTGGAAAAGCATGACGTAATATAGGCGTAAATAATGATGTAAAGCAAATATCTATTGTTAATTAGTTACTGCTATCTTCTCTTAGTGCTTATGAAGTGATCAGGCTGAAGGGTTACACTAACTGGGCCATCGGCCTCAGTGTGGCCGACCTGACCGAGACCCTGGTGAAGAACCTGAACAGGGTCCACCCTGTCTCCACCATGGTGAAGGTGAGAGGAGTTTCCACTCAGTTTAACATCATGGTAGAGATGTTCTCCTCCATATCACAGAACTGCACCGAATGAATGAATCGGGAGCCTTTTGTTATTGTTATTAGTGATCACTTAAGTTTCCTAATGTATGGTCTGTAGGGCATGTATGGTATCGGCGAGGAGGTGTACCTCAGCCTGCCCTGTGTGCTGAACAGCAGCGGAGTGGGCAGCGTTATCAACATGACCCTGACCGATGAAGAAATCGCTCAGCTGAAGAAGAGCGCCGACACTCTGTGGGGTATCCAGAAAGACCTGAAGGACCTGTAGATCAAGCGCTGGACAACATGCACTCCTTTCCTTAACTCTGTTCACACTCCCTTAGTATCTTTACACACTCTCTAACTCTGTCGGTCCTTTCTTCTCACTTGCTTTTGGACACGGTTGCTTTGAAGTATTTTTTTATTTTTATTTTGGTGGTTAATGTAGGCATAATAATCCAAAATGTAGAATTTTTCCTCTAAAGAGAATGATCAAAGGGAAACATCTTTGGTTCTTCACATTTACACTCGTTAACCTAGTCTGTGTGGGCAATAAAGAAAGAACCAACACCTCTCTTGTCTAGACATAATTTGGTGAGATCATTAGGGAACCTTCTTGGGTCTTTCTGTTTAAGTCAAGAGGAGAAGGGACTGAAGTGAGATAGATACAAATATATTCATTCTTCTGAATCATGTTGTAAGTGTTGGTCATGTGAGTGTGTATACGATAAAGTTAATAAATTAACCTGTTCAAATCTGTCTGTTGGCTGTTTTTGTGGTCTCCGAGTATTAATATAAATAGTTTGTACCATTCTTTGGTAAGAACGTTTATTTTTACAATTTTTACTGGATTTTCAACAATAAGTGCAAATTATACAATAATGATTTTTAAAATACATTTTTATCTCGCGTAATTTTTTTTTTTAATTGTGTATATATATATATAAGTGAAAATTAGAGTATTTTTGTCAATGAAATGAACAAAAGTGATGCATCTAAAGTTGTTTCTGAAATGTTTGAAACGCATTATTAAAAAGAATATACACCGGTATGTAAACATGATTCTTTTAAGACACTCTCAAACTTTTTGTATTAATTGAGTGTCAACTTTAAAACCTTAATTCAACCCCTCCCTCTAAATTCACACCCTGTCAACAATCATAAATGCATATGATTTACTTAAAGCCATCAAACAATATAAAACGTTTATTGCACAAATACAATAACTCAGTGAAACAAGTGCGCCATAAAATTTCATGATTGTGAAATAAAAAAAGCATATTAACAGGCAAAGCGTGCCTGAAATAATTACCCCCAGTTTTCAACCAAGCAAACCGCCTCCTTCCATCTGATAGAAGAGTGATTTTCAAGAAGTTTCTAATGGTTTTCTCAGGTAAAGCATCATTGGCAGCAGGTGCTTGTGTTTGGGTCTGTCAGTGTTAGTAGTCGCTTCATTTCGCTTCCCAAAGCGCAGCCCAAACGGGTTGTAGTTGAATTTACTGCGTGTTAATCGATGTTTGCAGGAGATATGACTCGAATCGTCTTTTTCTTGAAAGAAAAAGCAAAGGCTTGCGTCGTCCGGAGTGCTGGGCTCGTCAAACTGCCTCCGCTCCATGGAGAGATGGTGCTGCTTGGAGTCTGGAAAGTAAGATATCATTTTCAGTGCATTTTCTAACAAGCTTTCATTTGATTTATTTTCCATGTATTTTGATTACCTGGAATGGGCTCAGATGTATCCATGTCAGTGAATGGTGCTCTCAAAGCTGTGGACTGACAGATCATTGCAGACATGAAGAGAATCAGTGCCTTGATTTTCATACTGCTGAATTGTAAAGCTTATGGAGCACAGCTGAGCTTTTCTCTCTTCAGTGAACAAACCCATGCTCTGCTGTCCTCCTTCAATATAAAGCTTTGCTGGTGACATCCTCTGACCTTATTTTACATGTATGACTGTCTGTGGCAAATAGGACCTCCCTGTAGCCTCATCCAGCATTTTAACTCTTAAAATGTAAGCTTTTTTTCTTGGAAATCCTGTGGTAAATTGTACACTGAAATCCACTGCGATTATTCAAATAGCTGCTGAAGTTCTGCTGCAAAACCCACCAAAAGCACATTATGTGTGGTCTTATACACATCACACATTTTAATCTGAGTTTTCTCTGATTCGGTGCCAGGGAAAACATGATATGAAAGTAAAATAAGGGCTTGTAGCAGGAAAACATGCATTAAGCCACTATAATGGTGTACAATCATGGTTATTTTCAGTGCCTTGTGGAAAAATATAGTTCACTTTCATTGTCATCTTGCCATGGTAATAAGATCACGCCTGGATGTCATAACAACAAGAAAATATTCCTGGCATAATGTGACAACACATTATCTTACATGGCGTGAGTATGAATTATGCAAAAGTGCAATGGTTTGTGATGGTGCACTGATAAGAGCTTTTTAGCCTCAGCCTTCAAGTTTTTTTTTGTGATGCTGCTAATGTCCTGAATGTAAATACATCTAAATTATTAAATGTGGAAATATGTAATTTTGTGAAAATATATAATCTATCCATCCATCATCTATCTGTCTATCTATCTATCTATCTATCTATCTATCTATCTATCTATCTATCTATCTATATTTATGATACATGCTAGCTGAGATTAACCTTTGCCAGACAGATATGCAGGCCATTTTATTACATAAATATTATAGTTAATATTTGAATTTACAGCAAAAGAAATGTTAATTTTCCTATTGGGTTGTGTGCCATATTATGTAACTTTATAAACTATATACATTTTATATATTATAAATCTAAAGTGTGTGTGTGTGTGTGTGTTTGTTTGTGCTACATTGTGGAGACCAAATGTCCCCACAAGGATAATAAAACCTGACATTTTTGGCCAGGTATGAAAATAATATATGATTGTATGTATTTGATACATAAAACCCAAGGTATGAGATTAGCCTTTGCTAGAGAAATATGTGTAGACCATTTTATTCTAAAATTACCATGTACTTTTCCATCACCTTCATTTCCACCACATAATAATCATCTTTTAGATGTCCTAGAAATTATATCTAATGGAATTTGTTCATGACGGTTCAGAGAGGAAATAACCTGTGACACATATGTTCATTGTGCACAAATTAAAATGTTTCTCCATTCACCAAAGTCCATTACCAAAAGTGCCCATAACTGAAGAATCACTTTAAAAATTCCAAATTCTACAATTTCTCATTACCAAGCCTATGTATTTATTTATTTATTTATTGCATAACCTTAGCAATAATCTATTGTGATTTTGGCCCCCGAAAATGCATTTGACCTCAAGACTGTTCACCCCATTATCAGAAGGCTTGAAAACAGTTCAACAAGAGAGCTGTCATTTAGAAAAATGTGTGCATGTGTGCAGAATCCATACACTCTTGTATCAGTGGGGCTGTATAGCAGGTTAAACATTAAGCTCCAAATCAATAGTCAGATTTTTGAGACTTAAATCTATTTAGTTAATTTTGAACACTGTTTTAGTTTGAACTAAGTTCTTATTTTGTTAATCTTCTCTGTTTCTCATTCTTAAATGTTTTATTCTCTTTACAACTGTGTGTCTGTCTTCAGTTGGGGGTATATACACTGTTATTCAGACTAAAGCTAAGATCACTGTGGACGAATGGGGAGAGAACTACATCATGATGGGACCTTACTACGAACACAACTTCAAGACCCAGGTGGAGAAATGTGAACCTCCAAACCAAGCCATCAAAGCTGCTATGGACTCCTTGATTAATAACGGTTGCCAGGTATTGCACACATGGTTATTGGTGATGTTCAAGGTCCGCATCTTATATGTAGACCTTGGTCAGGTTCGTTGAGGGTTGTAGTCATTTGACCAAATAAAAAATGCTTCAAAGCTGGCAAAAACTGTCATGGACATGCCTGCTGTATCAGTATCAGATGGTAGTATTAATGCTAGACAGAAAATAAATATGCAACAGTGTATCTTGATTATATATAAATATTTTTTTGTCTTGGTCTCATTCTGACCAGCAGATGATGCTAGAGTATCACTTTAGAAAGGAAATAGATAATTTTGTGTGTGTGTGACACACCAGTTCAGAGATGGATTGATTTATGTAAAGTATCTTTTATGCAACAATTCCTTTAGTTGTGGTATATAGTAGCAACAGGGCCTTTGTTGCACTGAAAGCACTAAAACAATTCAATTCAAATTTTTTGAATCAATTTTCACACACACACACACACACACACTTTTTTGATGCTTCAAAAAAAGACAAAAAAAAATAGAAAGTAAGAAATGTTTCCTTGGCATCTGAATTCAAATAAATTGAAGTACTAAACATAAACATGTGCATAATACTAACAAACTGGCTAAAACTTTAAATTTAGAAACAAACTGAAAATATAAAAATAAAAGATAATTCAAAATATTAATAATATATAAATATTAAATAACAGCAAGCCACTCTTTTTCTGTTGCCTTTAATTTGACAGATTTCAAGAAGAATAGAAATAAAAGGGACAACCTACGGTTTTTATTAGTATTGTTTTTGCCTTCACTTCCTCTCTACATGCAGGTGCATTTTGGCCGCTGGTTGATTGAGGGCAGTCCATACGTCATCCTCTTTGATATTGGGGCAGCTGCCTGGAACCTGGACCGCTGGAAGGGGGATCTGTGGAACGCGTGCAGCATCGGACTACCCTATCATGACAGGGAGGCCAATGACTCACTCATCTTTGGTTCTCTTGTGGCCTGGTTCTTCAAGGAGGTGAAGAAACACCCTTTCTAAACGCCACACTAAAACCATCTTATTTTGCTTGCCTGGATTACACAGGATTAATTTTGTAGTTTCACCTGTACTTTTCTAGTCTATCCTAGCTAAAATAGGAATTGATTTAGTGTATGCTGACTTTGTGGGATAAAACATTGAATGTTTGATGGTGATGTCATGTGCTGTGGATGTTTAAGCTGTCTGTCTCCATCTGCAGTTAACAGACCAACTACAGGACAAGCCCAACGTAATTGCTCATTTCCACGAGTGGCAGGCTGGGACGGGACTTGTACTAAGCCGCTCCCGAAAGATTCCCTTGGCAACTGTTTTTACTACACATGCCACCCTACTGGGGCGGTACTTGTGTGCCGGTAATGCAGACTTCTACAACAACCTGGACAAGGTGAGGATTGTTTTGACACTGTACACCAGTGATTCTCAACCTGTTTGACTTGAAGGCCCCTCACTGTCCAACACAATATTCAAAAGCCCCTTACATATTATAACTAGTTCTTTTATTTGTCTGGGATCAGTGTTGGTCAGTAACTAGTTACAGTAATAATATTACTTTTTGCAGTAACTAGTGTAACTAATTACTAATAAGATTTCAGTCATTTACTATCCATAATACAGATAGTTACTTTTGATGCCTCAACCCCTACTGATTTAAAGTCCAACAATCCAATAATTTCTAGATTTATTTCCATAATTTTCACAACTTGCACAGGCACATGAAGTCACCAGTGGAGCAGGCATATGGAATATGAAAAAGCTTACATTCAGCGGATGGAAATATTGGCATTACATTGATTTTGTCAGGAGAAAAGATGATCTGATCACTGATGTGTAATTTGTGGCATTATGGAAGTTGAGGCATTAATTTACTCTGGCATTACATGGCCCACCCACATCCCTCTGATCCCGATATAAATTGTATAAAATCTTTTTAGAGAATTAAACATTTTCTTATAAACTTATATGATTTCTTTTGATAAAATACATGATGGAATATAATTGTATATGGGCATAACAGAGAAATTAAGCTACACATGACATTTAATGAGACTAATACAACACTTTTACTTAAACGTTACTATTACTTACCACTGAGTGTTCGTAATAACTTCTGACTGTGATCCAATGTGGATTTTGGTCAAATAATGAGGCAGAAATATATTGTTAGTAACATTTTAGAATAATTTTATAGGGAAGATATGCAATTACAACTTATGTGGGGTGTGAAAGAAAAGTAATGTAACTAGTAGTGTAACTAATTACTGTTGCCAGAGCGAAATAAGTAAAATAATAATAATACTTTTGAAAGGAGTTACTAGTAATGAGTAATATATTACATTGTTTGAGTAACTAGCCCAACACTGTCTGGGATATAGAGGATCGGCTCGTCCTACAGACGATACACGCCTATTTTATGTATAAATTATTTTTTGTACTTGATTATCACTGATTTTTAACTTAATGTTGTAAAAAAAAACACAGCATATTTGTCAGTAACCTGCAGTGTGCTTATTTTTAGTGATTTTATTCATGTTTGTATCAGTTATGTAGTTTAATTAAAATGTAATTATTGGTAAGATCATGAAAATGGGCCCCCAATTTAATGATCTTGCCTGGGGCCCCACTGGCCAGCCCTGGGGATATATAGGTCAAATCAAGTCAATCACCTTTATTTATATAGCACTTTTAACAATACAGATTGTGTCAAAGCAGCTTTACAGTATTAAATAGGAAAATAGTGTGTCAATAATGCAAAAGGACAATAGCGAACAAATCAATTTTCAGTTAAAGGAACCAAAACTTCGGTGTCTATATAGGTGAATTAATTTAGCCACAATCCGACAGTTTCAAGAACTGTATGGTTTTCAGAAAAAGAATAGTTATAAAAAAAAAATTATTTCTTGTTTAATTTCATGATTTAATTCCTTTTTGTTTGTTTTTTTAGCATTTTAAAACTTGTAAATATTGAAAAATAATTGTAAATTATTAATAATAACAATGTGAATTTATGTTAATTATGTATTATATTATTATATAATATAAATTAATTATTATATTAATAATCTTTATAACTTTAAGTCATCCTGCACCCCACTGACTTACACAGGCATTATCTTTAAAAATACACAAACATTTAAAAAAAAATCTTATTAATTCATTAATTTGTGTATGTATTTATTTGGCTTTAAATTTATTTAAGAAAACAATGTTACAAAATATAACAATTCAAAAGACATAAGACATACAATACAACATCCCTCACATTTTCTGATATTTAAAGTGTGTCCCACAGAAATCAGTCAAGTTGGTTGGTGTAGTGAACACTTATTAGAGGTGGAACTGAGCAGGTGTGAGTGCATGCAGTGATAATTGGGCCTGGTGGGGGGAGCATAAAGGTCATCATGCCTGAAGGTTGCAGGGGTTTGAAAGAATAATTGACAGCATCTTATGATTCACCGGCTGATGCGATTGCCTTTTGGTCCCACAGAGACTTCCTTCACCTGCCGATGAGGGGAAGCTCTGAGACTTTTGATTTGTAAATTTTGATTTCAGCAAAGGTTGCAAAAATTAATTCTGAACTCTGCATAACATTAGTCCATAGCCTTCCCTTTTCAAACTGTTCATTTCCAACTCATTGTATTATCTATTTCATGCAGTTTAACATAGATCAAGAGGCAGGGGAGAGACAGATCTACCATCGGTACTGTTTGGAGAGAGCCGCGGTACACTGTGCACATGTCTTCACCACCGTGTCCCAGATCACAGCTGTGGAGGCCAATCATATGCTCCACAGACAACCAGGTTTCACCTGCATTTCAAAGCACCTCATCTGTTCTTGTTGGCTTCTGAATATATCATGATGAAAAGATCATGTTTGTATTTCTGGTCCATGCAGATGTCGTCACCCCAAACGGGTTGAATGTTAGGAAGTTCTCTGCCATGCATGAGTTCCAGAACCTGCACTCCATGAACAAAGCCAAAATCCAGGAGTTCGTAAGGGGTCATTTCTATGGGTTAGAGCTCTTTTCTGTCTTCGCAATAACACATATTTGTTCACTTGTGCAACAAAAAAAAATAGCTTGTTAGAATTTTAAAAAATCTCTTCTCTTTGACAGCCATCTGGACTTCAATCTGGAAAAGACCTTATTCTTTTTCATCGCAGGACGATATGAGTTTTCTAATAAAGGAGCAGACCTGTTTCTTGAATCTCTGTCCAGATTAAACTACTTGCTAAGGGTATGAACAGTCACTGCACAACTTTAGAAAACACCTACAGTTTCTTCACAAACTGTAATAATCCAGTAGCATTCAAAGCAAAAGATGTTCATTTCTGATAGTGTGTTTGTGCTCATGCTGGCTGGCTGACAGGTTCATAAGAGTGATGTTACAGTGGTTGTGTTTTTCATCATGCCTGCCAAAACCAACAACTTCAACGTGGAGTCTCTTAAAGGACAGGCTGTACGCAAGCAGCTGTGGTGCGTATATGCTTGACATTACCAGTCTCAGGGAATTAATGGCATTTTATATATGTACAATAGTAACAACAGTAATATAAGAAGAAAATATTAATTTTGAGGAACAAAATCTTTTTAATTAGTTGTGTATTTTTTTATTAATATTTTGTTCCTCAAAACATGTTTATTATGATTTGTTAAAGATGTAATATATAATAAATGTATGCATTCTTCTTAAAATTAAAAAAATAATTGTGTATTATTATTATGTACCTCAAAAACGTTAATAATATAAATATTATTATTATTATAAATAATAATAATACATATAATATTTATAACTTCATAATAAATAAATAAGTATACTTTATAATTACATTTATTATGATTTCTTAATGTTGTAATAACCAATTAATACATTATTCTTAAAAGTTAAATAATTATTATTTATAATATATATATATATATATATAACATTTATAATAATTGTTTATTATTATTTATTGACTATTATAAACTAATTAATTCTTATTAATAATAATAATAATATAAAAGGTTTTTGTTCCTCATATAATTGCTTTTCCTTATAAAGTTAACTTCCATTCGCCAAAGCAAGTTTTATTACTTTTGTTTTTTTGCTTAATTACTTCCACTTTTTTCCCCCTTATTTTTACTTTTGTGAGTGTTCATTTTGGATCTTGCTAGTCTCTATTTCCTGTAGCTTGTAGCACTAGTAGAGCCCTGATACTGAAATAGATTTCCCTAGCTATACTAATATTATTTCTTAGGCAATGAAATGAAGCCTTGATCCTGAAATGCCTTTTATTTTTAGATGGCCTTAGTGTGTAAGACTTCTCAAATATATCTTTCGTCTGTCTCTCAGGGACACCGCTCAGTCGGTGAAGGAGAAGTTTGGCAAAAGGCTTTATGAGAGCTTGTTAAGGTTGGTGATTTCCTCATACAGAGCTGTCATAACAGGGCTCAAATAGATGTGACAGTAAATGTTGTCAGTACACGCTGATGAACAGCAAGTATGAACATCTGACGTCATAAACTGGAGTGGCTGTGTAACCATCAAGTGTTGATATTTCACAGCGTTATGTGTTGATGAGAGTACACTACACTTCCCCAGGGAGTTGTCAGATTATTCATAATGACATTGTGTGATGTCAATGGGTCATTTCCCACGAGATGAGGCTTGTGCCAACTGAATTTATTTTCAGATAGGATCTCCTCTAATGAAGCTCTACTGCATTCACAGGGGTGAGATCCCAGACATGAGCAAAATCCTGGACAGAGATGATTTCACAATCATGAAGAGGGCCATTTATGCAACACAGGTCAGACAAAATGTTGCACATTTCTTATGTCACAAGAGGCCACATTAAAAAATGATGCAAATGAATCGATATCCTTTAGAGCACTTATTGTGTTTTCAAGGCATCACTGTATTGATATTTCGAAAACATTCTGGTTAGGGGTTAAGAAAAAGTTTAGAGTATTATACTTCTGCGAATAATTCTGTGTCCAGACTGCAGTTTTGTATTAAACAAGCTGTGATGTTTATTTTAATGATGGTACAATACTCACTATACGCATATATATTAAGTGTATAGTTAATATATACACTAGTCAACATTTGAAGTGGATCAAAACCTTTCACCAAAGTTGTCCTAGAAACTAGAACCTAGAACGTTCTTGTCTGAGGACAACTTTTTTGATCCACTTCAAATGTTAACTACTGTATTTTATATATATTTTTTAATTAAATTTAAATTAAGAAACTCTACCACTGATGTTATTAATTGATCATTTAAAATGTAAGAAATATGAAATTAATGTAATGAATTACACGAATATATTTTTATAACCCCTTCAGGATGATACTGTACATTATGCCGTTTGTTAAATTACAGTCTAGTTAATATTTCTTTTTTGACAGCATCACCTAATCGTTGTTTTAGGGCAAACTAGGGTATGAGTCTAAAGATAGACATCTCAGAACTAATAAGCGTTCTCATGGGGTTTTCATTCATCCTCCTCTGCATGTTTTTTTTATGAATAGACTCTAATCAAAGGTCAGGCCGGGGTTATTGTGAATATCGACCTCTGTAAATCTGAGGTGGAATCCCCTGCATCACTCTGCTGGATTACTTGTGTTTCTGAGCTTAGTGGCATATTTAACTGTGTTTCCTGACTGTCTGCAGTCAATCGATTGAATGTGTTACTGAGATTTATTCGACAGCTTTTTAATGACAGTGTTATGAGCAGCCAGTCAATATACAGCCACTCCGTTTAGATTTATCTGGGTATCAGTATTTCGGAAAGAGATATTGATCTGTTAGCGTTGGTGTTTGTTTATAAGCAGGAATGAGGGTAAGAAATGTGTCTGCTATTTCTGTAGGGTCAAAGTCCATTTAATCTTTTTATAAGAGTGACCTAGACTCTGAAACTTAATAGCAAAAGTAATGTATAGAAACCATTAAAATGGTGCAAGCAGAAACCGAATCAGAGCAGACAGCCAATTTTCATAGTAAGATAATGATTTAAAAAAATTATTATTGACCTTAAATGGAGTGGAATACACAACAAAATTTTGATCATCCTGATTTTTATTTAAACCATGCTTATAGATGACTGCTTTTATTGATTTGCTAATTTTCCATACTCTTCCATTGTCAAATACACTAACATGCAATTGCATCCATGCATTTGCTCTACACAGAGACACTCTTTTCCTCCAGTAACGACTCACAACATGCTGGACGACTCCACAGACCCGATCCTGAGCAACATCCGCCGAATCGGCCTCTTCAATGGACGCAATGACAGAGTGAAGGTGCGCAGTTATCTATGTGGGATGCCAGTAGACTTGAATAAAAAATCTGTTAAAATGCAGGGCTCGATACTAAGATTTTTACACTGGTCCAGTTGGAACTGAAGTTTCTATTTTTACTGTTTTACTGCGACACTGTTTTCACAATAATGATGCATTTTATTTGTGGAAAATCCTTTTTTAAATTTCCTTGATCTTTTGACAATATAAGAGACAGTGTGCCAAAAGGACAAGTTGTGGAATGTGCCACTCTATGATGTAACAGTGTGGATAAGCACCGCCTCCACAGAAGTTCAATGCCTGCTTCCACATCACTGCCTGTTTAGCCCCGCCCACTGGTTTGCACATGCAGTGTAAATAACAAGAGAGGTGAACACAGGTCTACACAGAAACCAAACGATAAATATTCTCCGAAGATAAGAAGACGCTGTTCATGGCCAAGTTGGGAAAAAACAAGTCTTTGCATTGCCTTCTTTCTGATCCCTTCATTTAATGAAGTTCCAGACCACATCAGTAAGAACTCGGTCCTTTGTTCACTTTATTTTACAGCGGGTTCGTTTACAAAAAAAGCACAATTCGACACGCAATTTTCAAAAAGATTGAAACTAAAAGACGATGCTATGCCATCTACACTGTATTAAACAGTAATGTTGCACCACACAAGCTTGAGTAACTGTTTTTATTATGTGGTCACTATTTATTTCTGTTATTACAGATCAAATGAGTATTTATGCGTTTTTACCTAAATGACAGCAGCGTCCATCTGTGTAGGATGTAGGGTGTCAAACATACACAACTGTTAGCCAATCAGTGGGCATTTACTTCCGAGTATTCAAACAGAGCGTTCTGATGAGGACAGAAAATAGCTTATTACTTCTCAATTATAATGTTTTTTGATGTAAAAATCTTGATAACATTATAAGGGGACCTCAGAGAACAGTAAAAAAAAAAGGCAGTTCACGACACCTTTAATAATTTGACAGTTGTATTTATTTTCATTATTTCTCATAATAAATTATGAATGCCCTCAATGTGTTAATTGCTTCTATGTCAGATTGTGTTCCATCCGGAGTTCCTGTCCTCCACCAGCCCCTTGCTGCCCATGGACTATGAGGAGTTTGTGCGCGGCTGCCATCTGGGAGTGTTTCCATCCTACTATGAACCATGGGGCTACACTCCAGGTTTCACACAGAACGCACACACAATATGACTCCATTTCAAAGGTTTTTTTTTAAATCATCATCTGTAATCGGATGTGTTCAGGTGAGTGTACTGTCATGGGCATCCCCAGCGTGACTACCAATCTGTCTGGGTTTGGGTGTTTCATGGAGGAACATGTATCTGACCCCTCTGAATATGGTGAGTGAATAAGATACTGCTTTCCAAAACTGTCTGCACAGCTTAATCATTTATTTGAATTATCGATTTATTTAAATTAGACTTTGATATGACACACTGAATCAATTAATATACCTGGCACAGCTAGTTATGCTGTTGAATCTGCATATGTGTTGTAGGAATCTACATTGTGGACCGGCGGTTCCGTTCTGCAGATGAGTCGTGTAGCCAGTTGACTCAGTTCATGTTTTCATTCTGCCAGCAGTCACGTAGACAGCGAATAATCCAACGCAACCGCACGGAGAGACTCTCTGACCTGCTGGACTGGAGATACCTCGGACGGGTGAGTGTCATCTCAGCTATTCTCTGAGCATTCAGGTGTGATTCACTTTTGATACGGTGTTGAAATCCAAAGTATTGTCATGAAACTCTAGATAGCGCAGTCTGATAGGTCTAACTCAATCTGACATGACATCGTCACATGGCGCAACTAATTGGTTCTTTTTGTATCAGCAGCCAATGAGCTTGCTGCTCAACATTCAAATAATTGGCTAGTGCTTGCTGTAGCAGTTGCAGCGTGCTTCAGAATCCCTCCACCTTCCCCAGCTCCACCTGTATAGATCTGCTACGGGGTGATTAATGTTTACCATATATGGGGGTTATTTCATATATGTTATATGTGCAGCAGCAGTATTTCCTACATGCTCACAGCAGCATGTTGTGGATGTGTTGCCAGAAGCAAGCCTTGCTACTTGCTCTGCCGCAGCAGTGTAGCAGATCTATTCCACTAAGACCAAACACATTGTCATGTACATTACCATGCAAAACCCTCCGAGATTTGTCACAATAGAATTGTGTTTCTCCCTGCTTAGTTCTACATGCATGCCCGACATTTGGCCCTCAGCAGATCCTTCCCTGGTAAATTCAAAATGGACCATCTTAACCTCGCACCGGTAAGCCTCTCACGCTCTCTCAGATGCACATTAATGCACTGTCATTTTCCTCTATCACTGACAATGAGAACATGCTAGACTGCTGCACTCCATGAAAGCTATGTGACCCAAAAGGGCAAGGACATTTTATATTAGATAGATTACCGTAACCGTACAAAGCTTTGGGGTCAGTATGATATGTTTTTAATATATATATATATATATATATATATATATATATTTATTCAGCAAGGACACTTTTATACTTTTATAATTTATTCATTTGATCAAAAGTGACATTAAGACATTTAAAATATATTAAAAATAACTACTTCAAATAAATGCTTATCTTTTAAACTTTCTATCTATTCATTAAGAAATCCTGAAAAATCCTGACGAGTTTCTGCAAAACTATTATGCATTACAACTGTTTTCAACACTGATAACAATGGGAATGTTTCTTGAGCAGCAAATCAGCATATTAGAATGATTTCTGAAGGATCATGTGACACTGAAGACTGGAGTAATGATGCTGAAAATACAGCTTTGTCATGACTGGAATAAATTACATTTTAAAGTACATGCATGTCAAGGGCTTGTGTACTTTGGGGATTTGATTTTTTGGGGGCAAAGTAAAAAAAAAAATCTCTCTGGGCCTTTTTTTATGCCTCATTGGTGGTGTTGTACACAGCAATTAAAAATGACAATAGAAATAAACTCTTCTAAAAATCACTCAAATACACCTTGCCTTAAAGGATGCACATATCTGACATTATTCATAATCCTCAAATACCATTAAATCATTGTCAGCATCATAGGTTAATGCTGCTGTGTCCACCTCATCTCATGCTAATCCGAGTGTTATTGAATGCATGTGTGACGTCTAACACTCCAGAGTGATGAACTGCTGCTGAGCTTCACTCTCCAGTTTAATTGACAGGATAACATTTACCTGCACAGGAAGATGACTTGATTTCCATTCCAACTTTTGATCCCCATACACTCACTCACAGTTGATCTACACATGTACTTTACTTAGAATACACACACAGAAATGTAACGTGACATAGATACAGCAGGCATATTTATTGAATAATTGAATAAACAATGTCATTTTGACTTATTTTTTGAGTGACTGAATCTTTATTGTTTGCACAGACACAAGGCTTCCGTTACCCCCGACCCGCTTCTGTCCCTCCATCCCCATCGGCTTCCCTCCACTCCACCCCTCACCACAGCGATGAGGAAGATGACGACACCTATGACGAAGAGGAGGAGGCGGAGAGGGACAGGCAGAACATCAAGGCACCATTCACTCTGGGTGCAGAGCCTGAGGGTAAGAGCAAACAACCGCTGGAAAATGGGAATTAAGATCTGCACTCTCCTGCTCCAGTAGTTCTGACTCTAGGACATATTTACACCCGCTTCCCTCTGAGAATGTGCTATATTTGTCTGACTGCAGCTTTTGAATGGATTATTGATCAAGTATCTCCAATTTATGAATGAAGAAATATCTTAAACATACAGTGGCATTTAAAAGTCGGAGATGATACTCAGATTTAATAACCCATTTGAACTTAATGATAGACCCATTTGGCTAATGATAACTGATCCATGTGGACTCATTTGAACAGATGATTCTAGCTTCCATCAAAGCTCAAGATGCTCTTATGCGTCTTAAATAATGCTGGAGAACATGATCATCAGATTTGACATGATCTTGTGGAGTTCATACAACTCAAATGCTGCTGTAATTAAAGCAAAAGTGGGACATACCAAATACTAAGACAGAATTTTTTTTTTAATTCTTCTGTTTACTTTTTCATTTTAAATTGCTATAGTGACAATATCATGGAAATACTGTATTAATAAAAAAAAGTATAGCATTTTCACCATTGGTCTCAGACTTTTGAATATAAATTTGGTACTAAACGCATCTTTTTGGTGTTTTAAACTAAATTTGGCATATTAGTGCCACATGAGGTATAATAATTTGTGCAAATGTAGAAAAAAACACCTTTATATACATATCAATGATTAGCAAAGTTCAACCACATAAGGTGCAAATATGTATCTTATCCATATTTTATTAAAAAGTCTTACTCACAGTAGCGGTTATCAGTGCAAATTCAGTTTAATTAATTGAGAAAATGTTCACACATTCGCAAATATGTATTTTACAGACCAGTCAATTCACATGTTGATTTAACATGAGAAAATGAAAAGGACAAAAAATCTGTACAGTCAATTTTATATTACACATAATTTCAATCATCATAAATAGTCTCTTTTCCAAGATGATATGTCTTGGAAAAAACAACCCACTATTTCGCCTGAAGGAAATAAAAAAAAAAGTTATTTTAATGATCAGTCCAACAATCTAGAGAAACACAGAACTCTACATTACTCAAATCTAACTGTAATAGTGTTGAACAGTGAGTGAACCTTCAGAGATGTCAAACACGGGCATCACTGTAGCGGAGGATGAACTTGAAAACATTAAATTCCACATGGCTCACAAAACTGGAAGTATTCAGATGAAAGAGTGAGTTGTTGGCGGTCTTTGAGCTGGTTTCAGTAAGGCTCACCCTCGTCCCTGGCTTGCTGGAGAACATTTAAGAGAAATGCAGCCGCTTTAGAGATGCTCAGGTTTTCTGTGTTTTGACTGCGTGACTCTGTGGAGAAGGACAGTTTACATATTAATAGCAATATTTATTTACAAGCTTACCATCAGTATTACACTTGCATTCAGTAGTAACACTGTAAAGTCTCAGCAAGCATAACTAATGGTTTAGACAACAAAAGTCACAAACTGAGATTTTTAATAAATAATTCATACCCAAGCGTATTGTGTCATACAAGTCCCCTTCATTTCGGTCTTCTGACACAAAGCGGCGTCCCTCTGTTATAAACAATGAAAAACTAACTCATTCAAAATCGCACAGAACAAAAGTAATCATATATGCAGTTTTAGACACAAATATGGTTGAAAAACAGCAGGAACATACGTGTGCCCTTCAGATATAACATGGCTTGGGGCGTCCAATTCCGACGCTGAAAACTGCCCTTTATTATATATTTTAAAAAAAAATAAAAGAGAGAGATTACTTGCATTGTTTTATGTAGAACATAATTTAAATATTAAATATTCTAAAAAAATAAGAATAAAATTGCAAATAATTACAATTTTACAATTAAAATAGTAAAAAATAGAATATTTTAATATGTTTAATATATAATATATATATAAAAACAAAATATTTATTCAGTAAAACAAAAAATATATTATTCAATACTAATTGAATTGTTTAAATTAAAATAGTAAATGTTTAAATAAATAATATTATATCATACCTTGGGCGCACTCCAAGAATGGGACACAAATGTTGCCAGAAGTAACAGCGCAAGAGCGTAAGCCGCAAGAGTCCTTAAATCCTGAAAGGGTGAAGACGTGTTAAAATATATCATTTCCCATGTGCAAGAAAATTGCAATCAGCCTTTTGTAACACTGTATATTATTCATTACATTATGCACAAAAGTATCAATACAAGATTCCTAATATAAAAATGACTAAATTCCTGGTAGTCACACCAACTGTTTTTTTTTTTAAATTCGGTCTAGTTACAAGTTAATTGCTAAAAGTGTACGAGACAAACGCAAGCATGAATGTGGACTTACTTTCATAGTGTCAGACGTTCTCTTCAGCTGTTGAGTCTCAGAGGCAAGATCAAGAGTGAAGACTGTGAAGTCTGTCCTTGATATTTATAATCATCAGGGTGGGGCAATGTTGAATGAATGTTGTCTTCAGCTATAGGTCAAGTCCCATTGATTCACAACGGGGCCGGACCACGAACCTTTCAGAGCGATTAGTTAACCCTTCCTTTAAAAATAATAAGGCTACTTTACTGCTATGACGTTTGAAGACACGCTCGCAGGGCTGGCTACACTTACATCTGTAAGCTAGGATGCTTTTTAGGGCTGCAGAAGGGAAATTTCCATTCGTGTGCACTTTTAATAGCTAACTAATGAAAAGAAGGCGGCGGAAAGTATTGATATGTTTACACCTTCAGCAATGAAGCGTCTCAAATACACCAGCTAATCGTTTTTTATGAATGAACAGTGAGCGGCTGATGGGGTTTCCCTGCTGACACTACATATATAAATATCTGCTGGGCTCTGCCTACAAATTACTTGCAATTTATGTCTCTTCTAGAAGGGAATAATAATGGATAAGAAGCATACACCCTAAATGTGAATGGTCTCTGAAATAGATTACAAAACAACAAATCTTGCCAGAGTTAAAGCTAGACAGAAGAAAACAAGTCTGTCTCATTCATTATACTTGAGGCACCATTTGTCATTCTTTAGGTCACAAGAGAAAAAATATATTAATATTAATAAAAATGAATATGACAAATAATTTTATCAACAAGAACCAATAAAGAATAAAAATGTAATCATAATAATCAATTATTTATATATAAATATACATAATTTATTATATATAAAATGTATATTTCATATATATTATTTTTCATGCTGTCAAACGATTAATCGCTTTTTGTTTACATGTGTGTGTACTGTTTATTTATTATGTATATATAAATACACATGCACACACATACAGTATATATTTAGAAAATATTTACATGTATATACATTTATATTGTTATATTTTATATTATATATATATATATTTAATATATAAACATATTTTTCTTAAATATATACATGCATGTGTTTGTATTTATATATATACATAATAAATAAACAGTACACACACACATTATGTAAACAAAAACTTATTTTGGATGCGATTATTCGCAATTAATCATTTGACAGCACTAATTTTATATAATTTATTATCATTAATTACAGTTGTTCTTGATGATAATTTAATATTAATAATAATTGATTCATATATCAAAATATAATTATTTTAGTATATTAATATTACAACCATATAATTATTATTAACAAAACATTTTTAAAGCCCCTTTTGAGGAACCCCAAATGGTGTGTCAATACCTAATAAAGCAGTAAGAATAAGAATAAAGACACTGACCTCATTTCAAGTTTTTACATTTATATTTACAAAAGTTTGTGGCAGCTGAACCATTCTGAAATCCCACCATTTTTGAAGACAGAGAAAAAATTAAATAGTTAATAATAATAACATCTCTATATGCCAGTCTGATTAGTAATAGTTTAATTTTAAAATAAAGTGTAAATATCACAGTTTCAGCAGGTGTGATGGGGGGGGGGGGAAAAAAAAATAGAGTCATCCAGCTCTCCTCCCTCTTGAAAATACAATTATAGACACAACCGTGTAACAAGGCCATTAATGTAACAGAATACAGACTTCCAGAAGTCGCTTCTACATATTATATATATATATATTTAATATATAAACATATTTTTCTTAAATATATACATGCATGTGTTTGTATTTATATATATACATAATAAATAAACAGTACACACACACATTATGTAAACAAAAACTTATTTTGGATGCGATTATTCGCAATTAATCATTTGACAGCACTAATTTTATATAATTTATTATCATTAATTACAGTTGTTCTTGATGATAATTTAATATTAATAATTGATTCATATATCAAAATATAATTATTTTAGTATATTAATATTACAACCATATAATTATTATTAACAAAACATTTTTAAAGCCCCTTTTGAGGAACCCCAAATGGTGTGTCAATACCTAATAAAGCAGTAAGAATAAGAATAAAGACACTGACCTCATTTCAAGTTTTTACATTTATATTTACAAAAGTTTGTGGCAGCTGAACCATTCTGAAATCCCACCATTTTTGAAGACAGAGAAAAAATTAAATAGTTAATAATAATAACATCTCTATATGCCAGTCTGATTAGTAATAGTTTAATTTTAAAATAAAGTGTAAATATCACAGTTTCAGCAGGTGTGATGGGGGGGGGGGGAAATAAAAAATAGAGTCATCCAGCTCTCCTCCCTCTTGAAAATACAATTATAGACACAACCGTGTAACAAGGCCATTAATGTAACAGAATACAGACTTCCAGAAGTCGCTTCTACACATTCAAACAAACATTCTTCATGGGAGGATCTCCAGTAACTTCTTGATGAAGTTTGCATTAATAAATGAGGGCACAGTTGTTCAGGGATGCAGTGATGCTGTGACGCAGCTTTGCTTTGGCCAGCCGACGAAGGACTGGCTTGTTTTCCACGCTGCACACTTTGCTTTTCACTGACGTAAATATCACTCAGACGTCCTTACAATGGAAACACATCTGAATATAAAGCTTCGGTAATACGACCTCTATACTTCTCCTGGCTGTTTTAAGGTAAAGCTTTAGAAAATCCATCATAAATAAGTGGTAAAAAAAGAGTCTGTTAAACCATGTTGTTGCTTTCACTCATTTTGTCCACATACTGGAGAAACAAAAAGAGGTATGGAAGGATTAGGACACTTAAAAAAAAACATTTATAGATATAACAATACAATAATATATATTCCTATTCATGACATGTTTATCACTTAAAATACTGGACACAGGACAGCATGATTCATGCTCGCATGCAAGACAGAATTAGCAGTGACTGACCAAGATGACTGACTGTCCGCTCAGCCTTAGGAAGGCATTAAAAGAACAACAAACAGACGTTGAAAGACACTTGCAAGACTGTTTTCTTGCATGAGGTGAAAACAGGTGTGGTTTGGTAGCTCATTTACACTTTTCATGTTTGTTATTAGTCATTTATTGCATATTGCCTGGTTAGGACGTGTTAAAGGAACACTCCATTATTTTTGAAAATAGGCTCATTTTCCAACTTCCCTAGAGTTAAACAGTTGAGTTTTACCGTTTTCGAGCTTAGCATAGATCATTGAATCTGATTAGAGCATTAGCATCTCGCTCAAAAATGACCAAAGAGTATATACAGTGGGGCAAAATAGTATTTAGTCAGCCACCAGTTGTGCAAGTTCTCCCACTTAAAAAGATGAGAGAGGCCTGTAATTTTCATCATAGGTATACCTCAACTATGAGAGACAAAATGAGAAAAAAAAATCCAGAAAATCACATTGTAGGATTTTTAAAGAATTTATTTGCAAATTATGGTGGAAAATAAGTATTTGGTCAATAACAAAATTTCATCTCAATACTTTGTTATATACCCTTTGTTGGCAATGACAGAGGTCAAACGTTTTCTGTAAGTCTTCACAAGGTTGTCACACACTGTTGCTGGTATTTTGGCCCATTCCTCCTGAAAACAGGTGGCCACCTAAACCCTAATGTGTGTTAGCCACTATTTGAGTGGTATCATCAGTTCGGGTTATGTAGTTGATACCATACAAAAAGTTTGGGTTCGGTAAGGTTTTTTAATGTTTTTGAAGGTAGTCTCTCATGCTCACCAAGGCAGCATTTATTTGACCAAAAATACAGTAAAACAGTAATACCGTGAAAGGTTGTTACAATTTAAAATAGTAATTTTCTTTTTTTAAATGCATTATAAAATAGAAGTTATTTCTGTGATGGCGAAGCTGAATTTTCAGCAGCATTACTCCAGTCTTCAGTGTCACATGATCCTTCACCAATCATTCGAATATGCTGATTTGCTGCTCAAGAAACTTTATTACTTCTTATTGTTGCCAATGCATAAAACAGTGCTGCTAAATATTTTTATGAAAATATTTTTCACAAAAATATGACATTTGACATGATTTCAGGATATTGTAATATTATAAATGTCTTTACTGTCACTTTTAATTAACGCATCCTTACTGAAAAAAACTATATTTCTTTTTCAAACAGTAATATGTGTAATTTCAGATATTCAGTTCTATTCTACTAAGAATAGAATTATTTTGGACTAAGATGGTATTTTTAAAAACTAAGGAAAAAATATTACTTCATCTTCACTGCAATCTGAGAGGATCCTTATATGGAAATAAAACCAAGAGAGGGAGAAAAAGATCACCTCACACTCTCCTCTTCATCACCCTGCTGGGTAAAACTTACCCCACTAATAAAGGGAAGATTCAGCAAGTATCCCAGCACAGGAATTCTCCTGATGAAGCCTACGACCACTGGAAAGAATCCCCTACACGTGAAGAAAAGGCATTAGAGTGTAGATATAGACTGATATTAGGAATTACCGGGATCATTTTGAGATTATTGATCCGAAATGTTAGTCTTTTTTTTTTCAGTTCCAAAACCTTCAGACTTCAAGAATAATGTACATTTTATTTTTTAAATAATATAACCATTTTACTTACTATAGTGTAAAACAAGTGCTCATTCAATTTTCTATTTTTTCTTATTTACTTGTAAAATGTGTAGTTTATCTGTATCAGTGTAGATAATATCTATATCCACCTTCAGCCAGAATGTATCAGCATCATCTAGAAAGCTACTAGTTATGTAGCTGCATAATTTGCCTGGTTAAGAGCATCCTATTTCTTTAAAAAAAATACCTGAATAATAGAAAGAAGCCATAAAACTCTAGAATCACTCCAATGATGGGCCATCCGATCAGCACTACAAAGATGCCTCCTAGGAAGAAGCTGGTGGCTTTCATTTTGTGCTTCTGAAAGAAGAACCTGAACGTCCTCTCCAGCCCAATTACAAACGCCAGGCCCACAACAAAAAAGATCTGAGACAAATGAAGACCAAGAGAGAGGTAAGAGATAGAAACTGCCTTTGGGTCGAGGGATCTGTGCTTATGTGCGCTCATAATATAAGTTTATAACAAATTATGGTATAAAAATGTTGTATTTGAGCTATTATGAGAGAACACTTAATACCAGGAAAATCTAGATGAGCATAATGAAGAATATGACGGAAAAAGTAAAAATGTGGCAAAACAATACTATTCACAACAAAGTTATACGAAAGAAATTGCTCAGAAACTAGCACAAACATGCATGCAATTTTGTTTTTTTTTAAACCAGTGAGAATATTACATTACATTTTATATATATATATATATATAAAACATGTAATACACTGTGTGTGTGTGTGTGTGTGTTCACACACACAGAGACATTTTTTTTAATATATTGTAATTACTCTGATAAGAAACAAATAATATATACACTGTTTATATTTGTTTCTGATTAGTATAATTAAAATGATCATATCGTTATAAATATGTAAGGCATAACCAAATATATCAATGACAAGATGGGAAGACTCACATTTCCTATGGCAAGGAGAGCTTTATCGAAAAACAGGATCATCCCAAAAAACAGAAAAAATACACCAAATCCTGTTAGCCCCATTCCAATTTCTGTTGAGAGAGGGAAAGCCATAAAACTGAAGCAATATTAAATTAAACCAATATATATAATTAGCATTTAATACCACATAAAGGTTAGATATTATTTGCTAATATGATCATTTCTTATTGATGATCATATGCATTAAACTATGTGTATAGGACTGTTCTGTCTTCATGCAGTCAGTCTGGTGCAGTTCTCCATCCACATTAAAGCGGGTTTTAAGCCAGAACATTTCCTGTCATGTAATTCACCGCCAACGACTTTTACACTAGATTTATTACTGGTGGAGTGACATCTGTACGCAGCTGCATGAATCCACACACACATAAATACTCAAGACAGGCGAAATAATAACGACAACAGGCTTTGCCGATGAAAGCACTAACGCTAGACATAGTCCGAGGAAGAGCTGTCAGTGAGACAGGTTATGTTAATCTTACTCTGGGAGTCGGTGAGGGAAATCATCTTGGCTCGTCTCGCTCACCAGCTGTCATAGAAGCGGCCACGCGTACCGGAAACACTCACTTCGACTTCCGGAAAAACTTTACAAATCTCGTATTAATGTCTTTTTTAAAGAATTGCTATTTTGAATAAGTAGTTCGTAAAAAAAAAAAATTAACGCATGTTTAAGACATTTAATGCGTTTTTGCGTGCCTAGTGATGACATGGTAAAAGTCACTGTAGTAAATATTAGACTATATTTAAAAAACATATGTACTGTAATATGTCGTAGTTTACATATATAATTTTAACCATAATAACCTTGATAAATGTACACAGAAGCGCAACCGTTGTATTTGGAATACTGAGAAGGTTGTTTACTTCCGTGTCCACCGCGCCATCTTCCGGTCAATGTTTACAACAGCACACTTAACATCGTACACGCTGGTTTACCTGTGGAGGTTTCTACATTGTTTCAACGGGTCTGTATATAATTCGTGACATTTGTACCGTTCTTTAAGCAATTTTCCTGATGTATACTTTCATATAAGAATGAGAAGTTGATGTTTTTGACATTTTCCATGAATAATGTATAAGTTGGTGTCACATTATTTTTTAAGCAGCATGCCAACCCCTTGAATCTCTGGTATATTTTAGACAAATTATTATCCAGCAAAGTATTTTTATAGCATGAAAAGAGTAAAGTTTTAATTTGAATGTTGCACATCTAAATTTAATGAACAAAAATGTAATGTGTAGAATTTTATCATTAAGTGTGACATTTATTTAATAAGCATTCCTAGAAAATAACATAGAATAACAATACTGACAACCAACAACTTAATATAAGCATTTTATTAGTATAATCTCAGAACTTTATTACATAATATTAAGAAGCCTTTATAAAACATTGCAGTAATTTGTTTCGAATATCTGATTATTATGTGCAGTTTCTATTTGCCCTGCAAATATGTTTCTCCATAAATACAGCAAACCCAAGAACTGCATCACACTGCAAGCTGTTTCTGACCAAAAAAAATATATCCCATTGAGTTTTTAAAATATACGAATGAATAATTATCCGAAATGTAACAGCAAAAAAAATCAGGTGTAAACAAATTTACCCTGATTTCGAAAGAGAGAGAGAGAGAGAGAATACAATGCAAAATGCAGAACACATCAACTTTCAAACAATTTTGATTTTGAGGCACTATTTGACACTAGGAATATACTGTGCATCTTGAGGGCTCTTTTGTTTAAAATATCCCATTGAGTTTTTAAAATATATGAATGAATAATTATCCGAAATGTAACAGCAAAAAAAATCAGGTGTAAACAAATTTACCCTGATTTCGAAAAAGAGAGAGAGAGAGAGAGAGAGAGAATACAATGCAAAATGCAGAACACATCAACTTTCAAAACAATTTTGATTTTGAGGCACTATTTGACACTAGGAATATACTGTGCATCTTGAGGGCTCTTTTGTTTAAACTTTAACACATACTAGATTATATTCTTGTTCTTAAATATCCCTCTACAGTTAATTACAATTTGCCATATTTCCACACGTGACTTGTGTCCATCATTCTGGGGGTTTCTTCTTGGCCTCCACGTCCTTCTTAAAGGCCTCGAATTTCTTTGAAATATTGGGTACCTTGAAAAAGTTATAAACAAATAAATTATATCAGACAATGATCACTAAACAATGGAGCTGTTCTCTATTTCAAGACTAATGCCATTTAGTCCAGTCTTATTAGAATTCGTTTATAAGTTTTTAGACAGACACAGAGTTAATATGAGAATAAATAGTTTTTATAACCTCGTAATTCTGTGCCAGATACATGCCAACCACGTTCCCCAGAGTGAAGCCAAGCTGGAAAGACAAAAGATGCTCAAAGATCAGCAAAATCATATCACAGATAGAAACATTCTCCTATATTATAAACGATCCGGCTGTAAATGTTTATATTTAGCTCAAATGAAACTACAATGTGAATTAGCAAGCGAATAATCTCACGAACAGATGTAAGTACTTACTATGAATTGCATCATGATTAAAGCTTTGAAATAGTGAAAAGAAAGTAAATAACAGTGACACTAGTCCCGAAATCTAGTATGGCTCTGCGTTAGGCTTCGACTAGCTTCATATGTCCTCAGCATGACATCAACACACCGGAAGTAGTACTCTTGCAAAATAAGAGTCTTAATTATGAAGTAAAGAGCACGTAAAATGTTTAATTGAGCTATAACAAATTATATACCAGATTGTGATTTAACTATAATATAAGTTTCCCCACTTCCAGTAAAATGGTAACTGATTTTAAATAAAAATACATTTTAAAAATACAATTATTTCTTAAAAATGTAACAAAAGAATATTTAAATGCTGCCAGATGAATGCAGAAACAGGTTTAAAAGAAACATGGACTAGTTTCCACACTTTCTTTTATTATTTTTTTTTGTGCTTGTCACACTACATATATTTTGTTGTTCTTACAAGGGTTCTTACATCTTAAAAACATAATTTGCAAAATTGTTAAACTGACGGTCTGTTATGTTAAAACAATGGCTTTCCACACAAAGATGTCATCCATTCGCTTGACACAACAGCAAAAATCATGTGTGTTTATGTGTGTGTCACCAGCCAAACAAGGGTCTTGATCTATGCGGATAGGTTATAGTTAAAACAATTAACATAACTGAATAAGAGCACAAACATTATATAAGAGAATCGCCCTTAAATTTCAAATACAACAGTAATAAAACCAACATGCCTGTAACCAAAGCACAATGATACAAACAGCATACAAAACTAACCCAGATGTTGATGTCTAAAGGATAAAAAAGGACAACAAATGATCATGCAGTCGTAACTGTATAAAAGAACACTACCAGGACCAAAAAAATTCAAATTAATTTAACAATATTGTTCAATTTGATCTTCTCAGAGTTCTTGATTCTTTATATATCTCTGTATATCTCTGACACTTTATATAATTTCAAGTTTCTTCCATTTCAAATTATGCAGAATAAGAAATTCAGACCTTTTTTCAAGTATAAACACAGTTAATATTTGTAATACAATACTTTCAAAATAATGTGTATAGTATAATTTCACTTTGTCGATGATGGATTTCAATATGCTCCAATAAACTTGTTTTATGATCTAGAAAATGGGCATGGGAAACAACATGGGTATCTCTAAATGGATATAACATTTTCTCAATAGACTGTAAATGATCTGTGTAAATATATTAGCCTATTTTGGCTATGTCTTTAACAACTGTAAATATAGAAAAGTTTCTGCCTTGCACCTAAACATGGTCATGGTATACTGTACGTAATGACTGCTTTTCTATTGCAGTAACACTGTCAAGTGAAAACCAGTTAGAGAGATGCTAAAAATATAAAAATATAACTTGGCAAAGAACATAGTCTCTTTGTAACATAATAAACAGACCCCCCTTGGAAACACATGAGTGAAATGTCTGGTGATGATAACGAATCAAGTAAACGATGCATCCTGATTTATTTGGACTCCAGTGGGCTGCTGGGTGGCCCCTGTATGATCCCATTCTGCGGAGTTGGTGCTTGCATGTCGATGAAAAGTAGATTCTTCAGGATGCTCACGTAGAAAGGACCGTAAACCTTTTTGTTGAAGTTGACGAGGTTGACAAAACTGACCCCGAGCCCCATGAGCTCCGGCTGAATCAGACCCAAGCCTGGCGGTACAGGAGGGGGCGTCCTGTGAGAGTTGGTAGAGGCGAGGACCACCCTAAAGTACTGCTGTACCCTTCCCTCTGTGGGACACAAAAGGCACATTAAAACCATAGACTGTATAAAAACATGGACGTAGTGTCCATGACGTCACCCGTAGGTTTCTGAAGAGCGTTTTTGGTCGCCATCTTGGCAGCGCGTCACCCCGCGTTACTCCCGGATAATCGAAAATGGGCAAAGAGGCGGGAGCTCCCTCACAGTTGTCATGTAGGGCAAAATTAGCTATATAGACCAAAACCACTTTTGTACATAAAACATATTGTTTTCTGCTGTAAACTTGGGCATTTTAACATGGGGAGTCTATGGAACTGACTCCCTTTTAGAGCCAGCCTCTAGCGGCCAGTCGATGAATTGCAGTTTTAGTCACTTCCGTGTTGGTTTCACAAGAGAGACCAGAAGGATGCCGCTTGATTAAAACATGATACAGGGTTTAAGGTAATATTACAAGTTCAGCTCTGACCGCATTTGTTGCCATAATGTTGGTTATCACAAAAATGTATTTCCACTACATTTAAAAAAATAATAATTAAATAAAATAAAAAAATGTGTTACAGTGAGGCAATGAGAATGGATGTGAATGGGGTCAATATATAAATGTAAAATATCACTGTTTTAATAGTATAGCCACAAAATGTGAACAATATGCTTGTTAATATATCAAAAAAAGCTTGATTAACTGTTATATGCAAATTTACAACTTAGTTGACATGAATACAACATAAAACGTAATTTTAAAAAAATTGAAACAGCTTCATAGCTTAAATAATACACTGGTTTTAACAGAAGAATTAAGTTAATTGCTTTTATAAAATTATAAGCTTCACATTTCTGCTTTTAAATCCTCCAAAATTTGGCTCCATTTATTTCCATTTTAAGATTGAAATAATTTTTTAGGTAATATTACGTTGCAAAAAGGGGGGATTTTCTTACTTAGTATTTTGTCTTCTTTTCTTGTACAAATTACATTTCTAAACATTCTTAAATTATGTTACTTAAAAATGTAGCGACTCGAGTGATGTTCGAGAAACAAGAAAAAAATATCAATGGGCTAAGGAAAATAAACTTACTCAAAGGAAAAATGAGTTTATTGTTCTTACTACATTGGCAGATAGTTTTATGTTTTATGCATTTAAAAAAAACATTTAATTCTGATGCAAGTTTATTTTTCTTACTCCACTGGCAGATTTTCTTGTTTTAAGCAAAAAGATTATTATAATATATAATTTTCTGTATTATAAACTATTATCTACTTTGTGTGATGAGAGGAGCGGGGCCGAGAGCCGTGGGAACGGAGCGAGGCCGGTGGAGTAAGTGATAATGAGCGACACCTGCGCCACTCACCGGTCTCGAGTCTCACGGAGGAGCTCCGGAAGGATACAAAGGAGGAGGGACGACAGGGAAAGAGGAGAGAGGACCAGGCCTGGAGTTTTATTTTGTGTTTTGGTTTTGTTTGTGCGCGACAGTCGTCCGCGAGGGGCTGTCGCGCTATTTTGAGTTTATTTTATTATTAAAGTTTGTTTAAATGTTCGCCGGTTCCTGCCTCCTTCTTCCCGACTTATGAACTTTGTTACACTTTGCTTCTCACATAAATGTTTCTTGATTTTAATTATGTTTGTTTAGATATTTTGACTGGTAAACAGGACAAAAAACTATAAGAAAATCTTTTTTTGCAATGACACAAGTGCTGTTGATTGGAACTCGAATATTCCTTTACATTTTTCCTTACCAACAAGAGTGCGTATTGGGTTGTTTTCCTGGGTGATGTCACAAATCTGGCCCTTTAAAGTTTCCTGCAGTTCAGCCGGCAGAGCTGGGAAGTTTCTTTCAGCCAGAGACTTGTTGACTTCACAGCAGATCTGAGCACTGACGTTTCCAAGAGCTTCAGTGAGATTAAAGTCTCTGTAAGCCAAACGAGGGGGGGCAACAGGCAAGATCTTTTAGATTGAGACATTCATTATTGCGTTTATGCAGAAGTATGTGTGTGACGTGTGCATGTGTAAGCCTGAGCAGAGTTTAGGGGAAGGAAAGGGACGGGACATACGCGCTATGCATGCCCTCCAGCAGCACTGCTGTCATCTTCTTAAGTCTCTCGACAAGAGCGGGCAGGCCTGACACGGCCCCTCCTATTGAGCTATAGACTATCAGCAGAACAGACGCGCCCGCTTGATAGAGCTGAAGAGACCGCTGCATCTCCTGCAACCTCACTTCATCCGTCATCACGGTCTGCAAGTGTTAGATCATAAAGCACTCTTAAAGAGGCATTTTGAATTTGATATCAATGCTCAGTATGACTGAAAATAACTGTTTGTTCTCCAACCTCAGGTAATGGGCCCTTGCTCTCGTCCCAGGTGAGCAGTCTGATGTAGGCTGTATTTAGCACCAGCGTGGGGCCTGGTAAGGGTTTGCCGCTCTGCCCAGAATCGCTGCTCTTGTCTGCTGGTGGCATGACTCGAGTGGCCTCCTCTATTGAAGATTTGATCCACTCAGTTGTGTGGTCCAAAGCACCTGGGTGAATTAAAATGATGTTGCCCAGGTGTGCAAAGGAGTCCAGATTGAGTGAACTATCCCTTTAAATGGGACCGTTTAAATAGTTAATTTAAATAGTTTTAAATAATTTAATTTAGTTTTAATTTAATCATATTTAACTATATATATATATATATATATATACAGTGGGATAATATAATATAATAGTAGTTAATAATAGTTAAACTAATAATAGTTGAAATAATTTAAATAGTTTTTACTCATGTCGATCTAAACCTTAATTTATTTTGTTGAGATATTTTTTTTAATTTCTCAGTGTTTTTTTTTTCTTTTTGACCGTACAATGAAAGTCAATGATGTCCAATTTTGTTGTGGACCCCATTGACTTTCACTGTACAGACAAAAACAGTCAAAACATCTTCAAAGCATCTTTTGTGTTTCACAGGAAAAAAAAAGCCACATGGTTCTGGAATGACAAAAGGTTGATCAATAACGACAAAATGTTATTTTTTGTGGTGAAAATGGCTGATCCTTTTAAATGCAATCATTTTATTTAAAATAATTGTCAATTGTTTTATTTGTAGACTCACTGGGAGTTCTTTCCAGAATGCTTTGGAATTTGGCTCTCTCATACTCTACCGACTGCCTCTGAAGCTCTGGCCTGAGGCTCTGGATGGTAAAATTCACCATGTCCATTTTCATCAGGTCCAGCACCCGGAAGATTTCCCTGTTATGACACAAGTGATCATTTACGAGTCAGTTACTTTGCCTCAGGTGAATGTTCACATAAAATATGGCTGTTAGTGAGGACAACATCATTACTGATTTGTGCCCCATATCTCCCTTAGTTACTTAGTTACTATTAAAACATTATTAATTATTAATTCACAACCCATGCTTATGTACAAACATCTATATCTTCTAATATATTTAATCTATGTATAAATATATAAAAATGATATATCTATGAATAAAATGTAATTATAACATTGTTATAGACAGGGTTATTATAGTTAACTAAGACTAAAGCTAAAATGAAAACCATATAAATATGAAATTAAAAACTGAAAACCATATTCATTGCTTGAAGTACACTTTGATTGAAATAGAATTTAAAAAACTATTTCATCTTATGGAAACATTTCTCATTTTAATTTAGTTTAACTTGATCCTAAGATAACAAAACTAAAACTGAAATAAAAACTATGTATATATATATATATATATATATATATATATATATGACCCAAAACTACTAAAAGTGACAAAAAACATTCAACAAAATAATTTAAATAAAATATTTAATCAAATGTTTTTATTAAAATAAAAACAATAAATAAATAAATACTCATTCAAATTAATACAAACTATAATAGTATCTCAATGATACTATAATGACATAGTTGTAAGGCCACCCAAAATATTAGATTTTTGCATATGTGTGGTTTCGGTTGCTCCTACATTTTTTTTTCTTTTTTCATAAATTAAGAACAAATTTTAGTATAAAAGTAATTGGTGATTCATGAATTTGTTCAAGAAATTGTATATACCTGTACACAGATTTCATGCACAAATTTGAATGAGAATGGGATGCACTATTTGTAAGTTATTACACCAGCCAGTGAGCTCTGAAGTGAAACTGACCTAGCTAGTTCTACAAAGCTATACAAGAAGACACCTTAATAACATACTTGAACAGTGTCACTAAGTCGCCTGAGTTCTCCTTGAGCTTCTTGATTTCATCGTCTCGGACCGGTGCACAGAACTTGCCCATAGTATTGATGATGTAAGACAAAAGGCCCTGGATGTCAACCGCATTGTTATCAGCCTGCTGGCGGATCAGGTCCATGTCCAGAACCTCCATGATCTGAGTACGCAAGCGATTGGCCCCGGGGTTCAGGAAGGACAGCAGGATCTTTGATGATGGGACAAAAGTGATTAAGAAGTCACTTGCCATCAGACTGCTTTTCATCATTGTATCAAAGTAAATATGTAACTTACATCTCTGATCTCTTCCAGAAGTTTGATGGCGTAATCATACTCAGAAGGGTCATCATTCAGCTCGGTTTCAAGACAGTCCCAGAAGGCCTTGCGCACCATTTCTTTAACCCTCTTCTCCAGGCTTTAAGGAAAAAAAATGCTTGGATTCAATTGTTCTATATTGAATATGTGTATATATATATATATATATATGCAAAATGCATAAACATATTGACTATACATCAATATGTTTATGACTATTGACTATACAACATATTGTATAAATTTGTGTATGTTTTCATAACCATCAACCTTAACTTGTTCTTGTCCCATGTATATAATTATGAACAGTTACCAAGCAAACTGAACATCAAGTGGGGCCCAGATCTGGAGATGGTAAATGGTAATTATATAACAAGTTTAGTACCTATTTTGGGGTAGATCCGGCGGCTCTAGGTGGAAGTTCCGGTTAACAACGATCTCATGAGCCAGGCTCAGATTAGAAAGGTCCCGAGCCGAGGCCATGACCTCATCAAGCGTTAGGGTTTTTGGTGGGCTGCCTGAGGACACAGCGGCAATACAGGTTAAAAGATCAATAGACATTTATCCAATAAAAACAACAACAACAACTTTTTGTTAACTGAAAAACCTAAACTAAACTAAAATATTAGAAAAACAAAAAATAGACATACTGCATTAAAATAAGTTGACGTACTAAATTGCTAAAACTGAAATAAAAATAAATTAAAGCTAAATAATCAATAAAATTAATTAAAACTAATGAAAAAGACAAAAGCACATAAAATTACTAAAACTAAAATTATAAACTAAAAATATAAAAATAAAAGCTAGTTTGAACGATTAATTAATACAATTGTATATAAATAATAAAAAAAATACTAAAATTAAAACAACAAACTAAAAATATAAAAATAAGAGCTAATTTGAACTATTAATAAATACTACAATTGTATATAAATAATATTAAATAGCACTAGTTTAGATATACATAGTATAGATAGTACATTCTAACAGAATAAATGCTAAACTATTTCTGTTATGAATCTACTGAAAATAAATAAACACAAATACTTTTTTTGCCATTTGAATGTTAGTAGGAAACCTACAAGAAGGAGAGTTGTGTTTGCTGGACGAATCGCTGGTGAAGCTCTGGCGAGAACAGTCCACATCGCTAGACCAGGTCAAACTGTCGCACCTTTCCGATGACTCTGTGTCACTGTTCTTGTCCTCGCTGGCCACCGTAGAGGTGGAGGTGGGACGTTCACCGTTCAGTGGCATCGTGAGGGGCTGCTGCAAATTAAGTAAAAAGGTACTAAGAAAGATTTTGTGGCTAAAATGAAGGCTTTTTTTTTTAAGACAAACTTGAAGCTGATGCTTTTAGTGGAAATGGGGCAATGACTTATATGGCAATTGGATAAAGTTTTATCTGGCAAACTTTCAGTGCTGGAAAATTCCACAAGGATATAAAGCTTCGTTGACATAACAAAGAAAAGTGACTTGCAAAGGCAAGGGAAGATAAATGGGCAACAAAAGGGCTCAGTGATGTTCATGTGGCCCACAAAGAGACATTGTATTTTAAATGTGATTCAGACGTTGACCGGTGCTGTCTCTTGGGTAACAGATAACGCCGGATAGCTGTGTGATCTTTAAAAGCAAACCTATCTCGTTACACCCCTTTGCCTTTATAGGCTTCACTACACACCTGTTTCCTAATGCAACAGAGTAACTGCTTGTCTTTTTAGGACGTTGAGTCTGCCTCAGTAACAAAAAGTCAACAATGACCTTCATTAATTAATAAAAATACATTCAGATACTAAGTAAGACATTAATCCTTTCTATTATTCTTAATGCTCTGACAAAACTGCTTGTTTAAGTGTCTTGTAATTACAGGTTTATCTATTGCTCATGTGGATTAATGTGGATTAATCTGTTACAATAGAAATACCAAATTTGTCTCCCAGTGCTACTGTAAAACAACAAGAATTTGAAATTGCATTGATTCTCTGCCAATTCTGAGAGTTAAAGGAATAGTTCAACCTAAAATGTAAATTCTACCATCATTTCCTCATGTCGTTCCAAACCTGTACGAGTTTCTTACTTCTGTGGAACACAATCTCAGACACTATTTACTTTGATTGTACGGAAAAAATGATTTAAAGTCTCCTTTTGCGTTCCACTGAAGAAAAAAGAAGTCATTCTGGTTTGGAACAACATGAGGGTCAGAATTTTGTTGTTGATAACTAAAACTATTTTTAAAATGTTGTCTTTAAATAAAGCTGAAATGAAATAAGATATAAGTATCAGATGAAAAACTCTTGGGAATATGTTGACATCTTACAACTAAAACTAAAGTAAATATACAGTAAGTTAAATAAAAAATATTTCAAAAATAACAGAAAAGGCAAAAGCACATAGGAAAACTACTAAAACTTAAACTAAAATAGTTTAGAAACTGACAATTTAAAAATGAATCCAAAATGTTAATAAGTACTATAATAATATAAAATAGTACAAAAAAGAACACGTTTCAGTATAAATGAATCATAATAAATGATCATTTTTGGGTGAATCTTTTTTTTTTCTGTCCCTTTAAGATCATTTTGCCCCTTAATAATAAAGTCACTATAATTTGGTCAACCACACACATTTGGCTTTATTTATTCTACATTATATTTAGTGTTATTATAATTTGTAAAACAATAATGTCACTCATATGAACTGTATACCTCAACTTGTTCAAGTGCTGTAGTTGTCTTAAGTCTATAGCAATTAACACAGATACCAGTACTTCCAGTATTTGGAGCCTGGTTACAAAAGAAAGACCAGTGACATAACATGTTCAAGCTCTTCCATTCTTGTTACTCCCAAAAGAGAGTATCTATTTTGAGCATAGGGGGTAAAGCACTGCGACCTCTTCTCATATTAGACCGGTTCAGTAGTTCTCGTGGTAAAAACAGAAAGCCATGCACATGCACATCCTCAGTCAGGTTTAAATTAGGAGAGACCGATGACAGCACCACTGGCACCGTTTACAGCTCGTGCTGCTCTGGGCCCTAAAAGGAGGTGCTGTAACACACACACGCTCAGCTGCTCTGCACACGTTACCTTATCTTTAGCACACAAACAAGGACAAAACACGAGCAAACTGTCAAAGCAGAAGAGCAGCCGAACTGGACTTTCCAGATCATGCAAACCCCAACCCATTTAAAGATTAGCAACGTGGAATCAGTAAACAGTCACTTTATGGTTTGTATGTGAAATAAATATTAACTAGATTGAAAAGTTTGTAGACAATCTTTAAGTTGGCTTGAAAAAGCCATGCCAGAAAGTTTTAAAAGCTTGCAGTCTGAAGGTTTTAGGTTTGAAGTAGTTTGACATTTAAAATAGTTTTAAAGATTCAAGTTTGAATGTTTTCATGGCAATGCGGTCTATCAGAAAAACAGATAGGTATGAAGCATATTGCTAGGGTACCTGGGGTGGTTGCTAGGGTGTTTCTAGCATGACTAGCATGTTGATAACATGTTTTTAGCATTATTAGCATGTTGCTAGCATAATTAACATGTTACTAGCATGTTTCTAGTATGATTAGCATGTTACTATCATGTTGCTACCATGATTAGCAAGTTACTAACATGTTTCTAGCATGATTACCATGTTGCTAACATGATTAACATGTTACTAGTACGTTGCTAGCATGATTAACTAGTTATTAGCATGTTTCTAGCATGACTAGCATGTTGCTAACATGGTTAGCATTTTATTAGCATGTTTGTAGCATTTTTAGCATAATTGGCATGTTATTAGCATGTTTCTAGCATGAATAGCATGTTACTAGCATGTTTGCTAGCATGATTAGCACGTTATTGCTAAAAACAAGGTAAAACCAGCTGATTCAATAAAAAACCAGCTATAGACCAGTTGAAATCAGCTAAAACCAGCTGATTTAGCAAAAAAGCCAGCTAAAAACCAGTTAAAACCAGTTAAATCCAGCTGAACCAGTCAAAAACCAGCTTAAAACCAGCCTAGGCTAGATGTCTAGTCTTAGCTGGTTTAAGCTGAAAGTAGGTGTTTTAAACTTGGTTGGTCTTTTAGCAGGTCTCCCAGCTTGACCAGCCTGACCAGCTAAAAAGGTGCCAAAACCACATTAAAACCAGCCTGGAAGCAGCCAACCAGCTAGATAGATAGATTAGAAATATGAGATAGAGTGGAATCTTAAAAGAGTTTAAATGGGGCCTCAGTGTGTTTAGATTTACATTTTTGACAGTTGGAGTTTGAATAGTCTTGGCTCATTTGAACATTCCGTCAATGTAAATCTGTGGGATTTTTATTATTTTTAATCCTCATTTTAAAGAAAACCGTAAATCCGATCAGTCTGAAAAGATACAGCAACCCGAGTCAGAACAGTCTGAAGAGCTGGATTGAGTTTGGTCAGGTGGTTCTAGCTGGAAAGCTCTAGGAGCAGTAGCGTTCACAAATTTAGTCATAATAATAATAATAATAATAAGAAGAAGAAGAAGAAGAAGACGCTTAAATAGAATATCAGTAAGTTGGCTTTTTCAAGCCAACTTAATAAACAAGGCAGCGAGCGCGCGTTTGCACATTTAATAAAGCGAACAACGCAAATACGTAACGTGATGTGATGTAAACATAACCGTTGTCCAGCTCCTTTAATTTGCAAATAATTATCATATATATATATATATATAAACTCTAAACGAATAAAACTATGTAACAATTACCTGAGTCAAGTCCCCGATTGTGAGGACTTGGCAAAGAGTGGACAACCGAGTTTTTCCTCGATTTGCAGGTAAAATGTATTGATACTCCTTCCTTAGTACACTAGGGCTTTAAATGGCTCTTTAAAATATCACTTGTCTTGTAGTGTTTTGTGAAACTGGGAGAATCTATTATTCTGCACCTATAGGGGTTTCGATATTTTGTCTTTGGTATATGAATTAAAGCTATTAAGAGAAATTAATACATACCTGTGGGAAATAGACATTACAAAGACTAAATAAGCACGAGACGGTTGTTTTAAAATAAAACAACAAAAATATCGACAATATCGCATGTATAGGATTGGCGCGCACCCCCTAGAAACATAACGGCACAGTCCAGCTCGCATGAGCTTCTTTGTTTACGGATGTGACGTAAAAATACATTAAAAATGCTCTGTGGACAAAGCGAGCTACTGTACAAAGTAACAAAGCGTAAAACATTATTAATTTATTGTCGACGAATGCATGTGTCAGTTTTATTCGAACGTTTTGATTGAGTTCTGATTCTGTCGATAAGGTAAAGCGAATTCGATCTTTCGTTTAATCCCTCCCATCGAGGATTATGATTTGTTATTATTCAAAATAATTCAAATCACTTCCTGAACTTTTAGCGTGATTCTCAAATGACAGAAATCATCACGAGTAGCAAGGCATAACGCCAAATTCTTTTGAGTTTTTTTAAATTAATGCTTTATGCTTGAACACACCGTGTTTACTAGAGCGTTGAGGGCAGGCTGTATTCAAACAGAACCATGGTAACTAAACAAACAGACATTAACCCCTCAGTGACTGGAGAAATATGATCATTTATCTGAAAATAATAAAATAAATAACTAAGACACTGTTTTACTATACAAGGCTTGGAAGTGGCTTTACCCACTGCAAAATAAAAACAAATACACAAATAAATAGCTTTGTTGATGAAAATGCTTTTAATATCGCTATGTAAACAGACCAAAGGCAGTACAAATCTTAAAAAGGTCAGTAAAAAATAAATAAAAATTGACAGACATTACTATTATCATTTAATTAAAACACATTGAAAACTATTAAGTATTAAATTAAGACAAAGCACATATACAAACACACACCAAAGCCATGTTATTAGCACCATTTTTTTATATTTCCTAAAAAAGCAGGTGAAAAGCCTTGTTCAATGCAGTAGATTTCTGGATCCCATTAATCACGAACTGAATTCACAACCTTCACTGTCCTGTTGTTTATGAAGTCGGTTTTCCTGTAACCAGCCTGCCGTAGATTAAAGAAACAGATGACAAGTGTAAATATACATGCAGTGAAAGCCAGATCTGAAACATGTGAATTAGTTCTCTAGATCAGTAGTTCTCAACCAGGAGGCCACAAACTTCCAAGGAAGCCAAAGGATGACTTGAAATGATTTAAAATAAGCTGAAACAACTAAAAATTAAAAGCAAGATATTTCTTAATTTAATACATTCCCTCATCTCTATGAAGAACCAGGGTTCCAATGGTCTTGAGAACTGAGATATATGAGTTAGTCATGCAAATTAATACAATGATAAAACACCATATAGGTGTTGATAATAGTTTTTTTTTTTTTTAAATAATGGATATATATATATATATATATTACACCAATCTCTAAAATATTTTATTGGTTAGAACTTGAGTAAAAAAAATGTAATAAATAGAATACAATATTACACACACACATATGTACATATACATTTTTAAAATATAAATTAAAAATGTTATTGTGTTTAAATGTTTTCTAATATTAGTAAATCTTTGTATCTTTCTGACCATTTCTCACATAAGTGTTGGCATTTTTGCCTTTTTTATTGATGGGAGAGAGAGGGCGTGAGGCATAAATAGACGAGGACAAGGTGAGGCAGAATAATGAGATCAGGAAATGATGTGAAATGACACAAATTTGCTTCACTGCATTAGTGCCACAATCGATGTACATGTACACTAACTACTACATTTTGTTCTATTAGTTTTATGCCTTCCAACAGTTAACTGCATTCATTTTTTCATTGTAAACACTGTTAATATGTTGAGTAGCTGCCCTAAATTGATCTTCTTCTTTGACTATTGGTTAGAATGCACTGCTTGATTATTTATTTGTTATTAATTGTAAGTAATAACCCTTTAACCCTTTATAACTGTAGGATGCAAACATTTCACCTTTTTGAAACCGCTATGCAGCTCTGAATGCCTCCATAGGGTATGAAGTAAAATACAAGCCGCCTGGCCCGCGCGTGTGGGTCCAAACCTAGATTTAGTTGAGAATTAAAACTATGAATTAAATAAATCACATAAATGACTTTTATTGTGAGTTTTATTATACATCCCATAACTGAAAGTCTGGCTTTCCTGTAAATGAAACCGTACCCGTTGTCTTTAGTGCTGATGCTGATGATCTTGGGTAACGCTCCTTGGTTTATGATGGCACAGGTGTTCGATACAGATGCATGGCTCAGATTGATGAGAATGTGACAGATCGTCACTGTGACCTGTACAGGCTGCTCAACGCTTCGGTCAGAGTTTGGCAGGATGGCAACCAGCTCCGGTAACACCTGTTTAACTGTAGAGATGTTCATAAACCATTTGTTTATTCACCCTTCTGCCTGACACAGCCATGTGCTGTTATTGTGCATATTGTTACATAATGGCATCTCACCAATATCTGCATGCAGTTCTCGGTAATGAGAGATGTTTTTTAGCAGTGACACAGATATTCTGATCTCTTCCTTCTCTCCTTCTTGTAGCATCTTCTTCACCTGAGATAGGCCTCCCTCTTTTTGCACAATGAAGTGTGCGATGGCTTGGGATGTCTAATGGAGATAAAAGACATTAATATAAGCCTGAATGTGATTTGAAGTCAGTGCTGCTTATAGTTATTTTATTGAGATTCATTTCTAGATCATACCTTTCCAGAGCAAGCTGTGAGGTTCTGCAGCGCTCCAATGGATGCCTCCTTTGTGTGCTGGTTTGTGCTGACAGCAATGAGAGAGAGATACATGCGGATGGTGATGGCGCTCCAGAGCCACTCTACACCCTGAGGGCTGCCGTTCTCCTCAAGTAAGGGATAGTCTTCATCCGCTTCCTGAGCCTGAGGTGAGTCACAACATATGATGCCACATATGAGGTCAATTTGTGTTTGACGCCACTACATTTGCATTAGAGATTTTGGTCAGTTCGAATACTCAACAGAAAAAAGTCAAGTCATACATTTTCATTACATCAGTCATTCTAGTTAGAAGACATTAATATATTTCAAAAGATTTTAAAGGAATAGTTTACCCAAAAATGAAAAAATTGCTTAAAATTCATTCACTGTCAAGTCATCCAAGATGAGTTTGTTTCGTCATTGGTACAGATTTGGAGAAATTCAGCATTACATCACTTGCTCATCAATGGAGCCTCTGCAGTGAATGGGTGCCGTCAGAGTAAAACAACAGTGCAAACAACTGATAAAAACAACAACACAATAATCCACAAGTAATTCACCCGACTCCAGTCCATTGATAAATGACATGTGAAGCAAAAAGCTGCATGTTTGTGACAAACAAATCCATCATTAAGACGTTTTTACCGTTGCTTCCAGCTAAAAGTCCTCTATTCATAATATTTTATAGTCATCTCGTCTTAATCAGGAGAGAAATATGTGCAGATCAAGCACATTTACAAGCTAAAACAGTTGTAGATGTACGTATTGTGATGTGAGAGAACAACAAGAGATGGACTCTTTCACTGGAGGAAGTGTTATTATGGATTATGGACTCAAAACATTGGTTTAAATTTAAAATGCCGTAATGATGGATTTGATTCTTACAAACAAGCAGATTTTCACTTCACAAGACCCTTGTGAATTACTTGTGGACTATTGTAATGTTTTTCTAATGAACTGTTTGGACTCTCATTCTGATGGCATCTATTCATTCCAGAGGATCCATTGGTGAACAAGTAATGTTGAATTTCTCCAAATCTATTGGTGATGCATTGCTAAACTTCTCCAAAACTAACCTCCTCAGAGTTTTTGGGACTGTTGAGGATGAAACAGCCAGGGTTGCTAGTTTCTGCATTGTGATTTTGTTTGGGCTGATGTACCACTGGGGAATCCACACGAGGCAACTCCCAATCAAATCGATAAGAAAGATTGTGCAGGATGCACACACAGTTTTCTGTGGCCTGGAAAGAAAGAATTAATAATTAAAATTATTATAAATTGTTCACCAGTTGGAATAATCACTCCGGATCATATTAGACAATATAACATTACACAAAACATAATATCTGGCTTTCTCCTTACTACCTCAAATAGGCTGAGAGGCTGAACCCCCACTGGGGAGGACATTTTGTGTTATGAAATCTAAACCTTTTCATAGTACAGGAACATCAAGGTCTTTTATCTTCAAAGATCAAGGAAAATTTCTGACTCCTTTAATTATTATACTGTATAGACACAAATGAAAGACTTACTGTTGCTGTTAATAAATATGGGGATTTAATGTGAGTAGCTATTTACCTTATCATCAGGTTTGTAGTCTGCAATGCTACCACGGATATAATAGATGATGCACTCAATGAGACCCTCACAGTCTCGCATGGCTTTACGTCCATCTGGACCAGCTGAACTCAAGTTTCTAAAAAAAAAAAAAAAGAGTATTTAATAACACCTTTTATGTAGAAATGCAATGGAAAGTGCAATGTTCTAAATAAATAAGTCAATATAAAAATATCTGTTCAGTTATACCCAGAAAGGTTTACAAAAAAAAAAAACAGTAAATATTTGTTCTGTCAAACGATTAATCGCGATTAATCGCATCCAAAATAAAAGTTTTTGCTTACATAATATATGTGTGTGTACTGTGTATATTTATTATTTATATATAAATACACACACATACATGTATATATTTCAGAAAAATGTGTTATGTTTGTATATTAAATATATTTATATATAATATAAATGATATGAATATAAATATATACATGTAAATATTTTCAAAATATGTATTGTATGTGTGTGTGTTTACATATACAATATAAATATACACAGTACACACACATATATTATGTAAACAAAAGCTTTTATTTTGGATGCGATTAATCATGATTAATCACTTGACAGCACTAGTAAATATGATTATAATTGAAAATAACTATATACTGTATTTTATAATGTAATATATTCCTATGATGACCCAGCTGATTTTTCAGCAGCTATTACTCTAGTCTTCAGTGTCACGTGACCCTTCAGAAATCATTCTGATTGGTGATCTTTTAGAAATCTTTTGTAATATTATAACGGTTTAATGCTGCCTTGCTGAATACAAGTATGAATTTCTTTCAAAATACAAAATATTGCTGTCCCCAAATGTTTGTATACACAGTAGTGTATGTATTATTAGATATAATGTATATGTATAACTTTGGCAGTTGTAGCACTAAGAATGGCCTGGCTTGTCAAAATAAATATTCTTCATTTAAAAGCTGTTGTATTTTCTCTTTAAGCTGGTAATACCTCAGGCAGCCAGTAGCGTTGTAGAAAATGTCAGGGTCAGCAAGGAGCTCCAACTTGGGGTCTTCCCCTTCAGAAATGCCTGAGCAGGGCACCAGCACACTATCTGTGAGAGGTTTGGCCGCATCTCTAGCGAGCAGCTCTTTCAAGAGGTCATGAGAAGACAGATTCCACAGCAGCCCTGGAGAGAGAATAACATCTGCAAGATTAGTGGGAGGCTAGAGGTCACACGTTCAAGATCTGGATGTTTTCTTATGGCGTGAGTTTTAGCTGGATCATCTAAAGTGGAGCTAAGTTTGATTGCGTAATGAAATATATATGGCGAAAAGCTTAAATACTCTAATGGATCCTTTACCAGTGAGCTGTCGTCGGGTCTCAATGTCTCGGTTCTTCTTGAGCAGTTTCAGGATCACTGGAAGCCCCTCACAGTCTTTGACTTCCATTTTGTTCTCATTGTTTTCGAAAACAATATTTCGGAGTGCGCTGACAGTAGCCCGTTGGAGCTCCTCGCTTTCACTCTGCACGAGCTTCAGCAGCTTTGGGATGCCTTGAAGATAAAGTACCTGAGCAGATGGAACACGCTAAAATAAGAAACTTCCATTTAAATAGGTCAGATTCTGCAATTTTGTATCCTACTTCTGTTAGTCAAGGTTCTTGCACGAAATGTTTTTATGACCATTTTCCAGCATCTCTCTGACCTTTAGAATTAAACAGCCTGTTTTTGCTACTTTACCTTTACTTTCATATAATAGTGTTTAAATGTTTGTGGTCACTAGGATTTTTTTATGTTTTTGAATGAAGTCTTTTATGCTCACGAAAGCTGCATTTGTTTGATCAATAATACAGTAAAAACTGTAATTTTACGAATCATTATTACAATAACTGTTTTCTGTTTTAATACATTTTAATTAGTGCTGTCAAACGATTAATCACAATTAATTGCATCCAAAATAAAAGTTTTTGTTTAGTATGTCAGGTATCATAAACTGTAACACTAGCCAAAAAAATTGTTATTTTTTAGGAATGCACAATATATATAACATTGTTTATTGACAAATCTGAGAGATTTTAATATTTTGTAATTGGATGATATCGGATATTAAATTCCCCTATTTTGATTATATATTTAGATCCATTTGCTGTCATATAAATATAACTCACTTAAAGATCATCTATAAAAACACAAATTATTAAAAATATATTTATTCAGATATATTATTATATTATTCAATCAAACCAAGTTTTAATATGGGCTATTCTTGGATTCAAAGTGAATGCAGGAAATCCCCTTGGAGCTTCTTATGTTTAAATGCCTTTGCTCAAGTATTCAGTGTTGATAGTTCAAGGCTTGCCAAGCTCGTATTTTAAACCACCTCCTTTTTAATATGAATTGTGCTTTGAATGTTTTTTGTAATGTTTTCAAAGTCAAGTTTGTGAATTTAAAATGAACAGCAGAAACGTAACCCTAAAGTCAATGTAACACTGTTGCCAAATGTTGTCGTCCTAATCACGTACTGTCTGACTGCACTGTAAACATGTAAACCACACTAAATCCTTTCCTCTCACTTTCATCCACACCCGTTTTCCACTTAATTAAAGTGCCACCTCACCATGTAGTACTATGACTCATCGTTTCATTTTGCCTGAGGTGTTTGTTATCAACGCACCCATTGAGGCTAGACTTTGAGGACTGTGCGAGATATATTTTCATTTTTGGGTGGATCATACTAGCATATGTCATTTTAGAGTAAAGTGTCACTTACCTTTTTCTTGGCATCTGGACTGTTAAAGCACTGGTTCTGTATAAAGTTAGCTGCGGTGATTTGTGCTTCCATGTTATCTTGTGCAAGCAGATTTACAGCCTCTCTTAGTGTCATCTCTGGACCTAGTTCAGCTTGTCTGCCCTTCCTTTAAAACACAGACATACAACAGAAATATAGCAGAGTTAATTCCATCTAAAATAGTTTAGACCATGTAGTGCCCAAACTGTTGTGCATTTTTGTACATGTCTTTGTTTCAAGGTATTTACTAATAATCTAATACTTGTATATTAAAAATGGCAAGTTATATGTATTTATATATGATTTGTTAATTAATTATAAGTAAATTAATTATATATACATACATTATATATCGCCACATTTTTCATGTATAATATAATCAATGCATTCACCGTGACATGATCTATATATTGTTTTTTTTCTTAAATTGTGGGTACAATGTTTATAAACTGCATTTTTTTGCCTTATGTTATTGTTCTCATTAATTTAGATGCTGAACTGGACTCTGTGGATTGATTATGATCCCCTGATGTTTGTCATTTTCTATATAATCATTGAGAAACAAAGAATCGTTACACTGATGAAGGCAGATAGCCAAAATGCCTGCTTTTATCTCCTGCTCTAACTTAGATGTAAAAAAAAGTTAGCGTGCAGACCAATCTTTGTAATGTATAATATACAAATTCAACACTAATTTAATGTAGGTTTAATTTAAATTCAGTATTATATAATATAATTTAATAATAATAATAATAATTTTGTTCTCTGAACCAAATTGTGAAAAGTTTTTGTAAATTTTAGGGCAATGTACAAGCTAATGTTTTTGTTGCAAGATAATTACTAATAAACTAATACTTGTATAATACTTGCATGTAATTTGTATTTATTATATATAATTAATTTAATAATGCACTATATTTATTGTTGTGTGTGTGTGTGTGTGTGTGTGTGTATATATATATATATATATATATATAAAACCAGTATGCCAGTTTTATGTATATTACAATGCTAATTTAATGTATTATTAAATTTAACATAAAGCTTTATTTAAATGTAATATTATAAAATATAATACAATAACTTTATTTACATTGATATATATATATATATATATATATATATATAAAATGTGTATTAATAATTAATGCTTAAAATATGACGAAAATAGACTCAAAATACATAATTTTGTATACATAATTGTATTCAATAATAATAATAAAAAATACATGAATTTACATATATAACATATGTATTAACATTATGTAGTGCTAATTACAAACATCAAACTACATTCAGCAATGTAAAAAAGCAATGTCTCTGCAATATTAAAATAACAAAAAAATGCTCAAATAGCACTGTCAAACAATATGGGTATTTAACTGTGATTAAACAGGTAAAAAGGAAACTACTGACTTACTTTGCCGACGCTGTCATTGCATGATGTTTGACCTCCAGCTTTTCTATCCTCCTCAAACTCCCTGACTGCTCCTCCATGCTGATCAGTGAGCCAGGCTGGGAGGGTCGTCTTCCTGCAACAAACTCCAGGCTCGGCTTCCGTATGCGTCTCTGCCAGGACACGTTCTCTGATTGTTCTTGAGCACCAAAACCCCCCTCTCTCGGCTTGCAGAGGGTCCTCTGAAGGGTGTGCTTCTCTAACTCCATCCTGTTTCTCTCTGCAGGAGCATTGTGTGGGGTGTTGGGTAAAAAAACGTCATCTGTATCATCAATGTCATTGTTCTCATACAGAGGCTTACTGGAGGGCTGTGTGACAGCCGACAGGCCTGCGAACCTCGGGTTTCGCAGAACCTCGGAGTGGGCGTAACGTAAAGTTTGTTTGTTCATATGAAAACGGTTGACTGTAGGGGCCGAGGGGAGAGTGAAAGAATTGGACCCCCAGCATAAAGCCGGCCTTTTAGAGGTGAAACGAAAGCTTCCATAGCCTCTGTGAAATCGAGGTGGCTCGGTACTTGACCATTGAGATCGATCAACCATCCGTGACAACCTTGTGGCTTCATGATTGATGGAGAACGTCCGCTGCAAAGTATAGTTCATGTCATTATCTCAAGTGAATCAAGTTAGTGATATTATTAAGTTATTAAGTTAGTGATACTAAGGATTAGTTCACCCAAAAAAGCATAGAAATAAACGAATACTTTAGTCCATTTCTGACACGAACCCATCAAACGGCGTCAGAAGCTGTAGATTATAGTGCAACTACATTTATGCTACTTTTAAGGTGCTTTTGTCATTTTTTGGAACCGGAAAGCTCTAGTTACCATTCATAGATTATAGTGCACAAATTGTACAAACTACTTTTATTCTACTTTTAAGGTGTTTTTGGTCAGTTTTTGGAACTGGAAAGCTCTACCATTCACTTTCATTGTATGGCAACAGAATTTTCATTTTTGGGTGAACTATCCCTTTAAAAACAACTTTTATCCCACTGGAAAATTGTCCTTACCTTCAGGTGCACACTTCCTAACGATGAACTACTTGAAATATGACAGCTGGACAGACTGTCTGAGAGAGATGACTCTGCAATGCCCAAAACACACACAATTGGAAAATATATTCTTCATGATCGCTTACAAATCCTACTAAATACGTCTGAATGAGTGAGCTCTGACAAACTAAGGTAGGGTTCACCTTTCTCAACTAACAAAAAGGTACCAAATTTGTTTATTTGCAATATTGTTATTACATTTATTAGATTGAATACATAGTTATTACATTATAATAATTTATTTATAATTTATGCATTTAGCAGACGCTAAATATTTTGTTATAGCTGTATATGGACTATTCCATAGTAGTGGCATAGTAGACTATTCCATGAAGTACTATGTAAATATTCGGTACAAGAATATAAGTCATAGCTACAATCACGTATAATCAATCAGTACCGTGGTGGTATAACTTACATCAAAGTCACTTTGATTTCACACTGATACCATGGTAGAACCAGTCATTTTTGTAAAGATTTAAAAAAAAATTAAGGTATAAATTAATATGATTTTGCATTTTACACACAAATAAAATATAAAATAGCCAATGGATAGAGTTAAGAACAAATGACCATTGCAAGCTGACCATAAACATTTGACTGACATTCCGTATTTTTTCCAGAGATGTAAAAATGTATACACCTATATTCTATTCCAAACCAAAACACTGCTTCTTTTGATATATTTGCTTTTATTTCATGCAGTTTCATTCCACATACCTGGCGGGTTTGGTTTCTTTCTTTTCCGTGAGAGAGTGAGCTGCACTTGTTGCTGCAGTCGGTTCAGCCGGTGTGTGTCCGCGAGAGCGAGTTTGTCATCCTGCGGTAAAGCTAAAGAAGAGTCTTCCGAGCGAAGAGCGCCCTGCACGGGCAACACAGAGCGCATGAAGTCTGCCTCCTCCGCCATCGGGACTGGTGCGGATGAAGCGTCAGGTGTTTGAGTCTCTGTTGGGCGTGTAGTAGCAGCGCTGTGCTTGTTCTGTGTTCAGGGTGTGGTGTACACATGAGTCACTTCACACAGATCGTGTTTCTGCATATTCACCGGCTGCGCGCGTGAAGGTGGACAAACACTTTCACTGTGGACTGGACTAAAGCTGGGGAATAGTTGGCACTTTGCATTGAAGTGTGGACTCAGCATTATTCATTTTAGCGCAGTAACAATAAACTTTAAAATAAAAAAGACCCCCCCCCCCATGACCATGAAGCCCCTCCCACAACAGCGACGTCATAATCGAAAGTTTGTACAGGTGAAATACTACCACGGTAACCATTCTGCCAACATACAACATTTATTGTTACCACAGTTTTATTTATACAGTCCACTCTTTTATATTCTCATAGCTATCACACAACCAAGAGTGCTGCTGTACTGAATATTGTTATAGATTAGCGGTTCTCAACCAGGGGCCCGGGGGGCCACTAGGAGGCCTCAAAAATGATTTAAAAAGATTGATTTAAAATAAGACAAAACAAGCGAAAACAACCACATTTCTTATTTTAATTAACTTCCTCTAGAACTCGAGCTTAACTAAAGAGTTTGAACAAACTTTGAGGTTGGCTTAAGAAGCCTAACCTGACAGTTTAAAGCAATTGTAAATTTGAAAATTTAGATAGATAGATAGATTAGAAATATTAGGTAAACTGATATTATTAGTAGAACCTAATAACCTATTAAAACAGCATTAAATATGCATTGTGAATAAACAAATCCTTTAATCCTTGGCCAGTAAATCACGAATGACTGGAAAAGTTATGCAGCCTACATACACTGATTTAAAAGAGACGGCTCCCTGAAGAACATTCATCACTTCAAACTTTTGGAATTCTGAAATAATTCCTTGTAATGATAATTATTTTAATCTATAACACTCTAAATTTCTGTAAATAAAAAAAGTCTTAAAAACAAAACGCTCATTTGAATATTGTTTGGATATTGAGGGGGACCTTGAAGTAAAAAAAGGGTGAAGAAGATTATTGAGTCCATATACATGAATTTATTGTCTGTGTATTTTATGTAATTTTTTATTTATTGTGTCAGTGATGGAGTTTATATCGTGTTTGATTTTTTTAATTTACTATCATTTTAATTCGTTTTAGCCTACTGGAAAACATTGAGTGATGCCCAATAGATGATTACCATTGGATCATTTAACACACAAATACAAAGGCACTAGCAATACATTTAACCAACAGAGGGCGATATTGCAATATGCTTTTATATCGTAAAAATATTTTTTATGATACATAGCAGATTTAAGTCAAATGAGCAAGGATATTCAAAGCGTGATATAAATGCAAAAAAAATCATAATCAAATAATCAATAACAGCTAGTAGTAGCAGTAGTAGAAAATTAATGTCTGATATGAATAAATGGTAAAAAAAAAACGCGCAATATTTTGTAACAGCTATATTCTGCCTGGCACATTTCAAACACGTTTTTAAATATAGGCTAAAAACATTTGACTTCAATATATATTAAAAAAAAGGAAAGAAAAAAAAAGTCTCATAAAATAGGTTCTGCTGTATTTGAAAATGTGGCATTTGGAAAGCTTCGTTTGCTTTCCTCACGATCGAGAACAAACACTTTTACATATTTATTGTAATTATTGTGAAACAAATCAGAAATAGACTGGAAACAAAGCAGCTAATCGCCTATTGTCTATTTTTCATTGACGATCTGATCATATTTGTACTTATTTATAAATTCGTATGAAAAATCTTTGCTTATTGATTTATTTTTGCTGGTGAATCATAACATTTAAAAGACACGGCTTACAGCACTGCACGCTCCTTCCCAAACAAATACTTGAGGCGAAACATTTGCGAGCTCTCGATTGGCTGAGTGTGATCAGCTGAAGCGGCGCGTCAGTGCGCTCTTGAAGCAGCTACAACTCACACAGCCGCAGCAGCGGACGCTCTCCAAACCAAATTATACCTACATAGACTGCTTTCCGAAGCTCACCGTACAAAAGTTAAGCCATTAGCTTTCATTAAAACGGCGCTTTGATTTCATTTGCCTGAGGACGCTGGGTATGGAGTTGGTTGGGTCTGTATAACAGACGCGGACAAAGCGGATCAGCTCGAGCCGAGATGAGCGCGACTATGAGCGGCTCTGGGTCAGCGCCCTGCCGCTTCACACATTACTTCGTTATATGCGGAATAGACAACGAAACGGGTCTGGAGCCCGATGCTTTGGCAGGTAAGATTGAGTTATTGTGTATTATACATTGTAGCGTGGTTGTAGACGCACTACAGCAGGTATAATAAACACGAGCTAACGTGCACTGATTTAGAAGCCAGGCTGCTTGAATCGTTATCCTTCTGATATTAGGACATTCAAATACATTTAATGTATTAATATGCTTGGTTGGGAATAGCAGACTCTGATTTGACAAGGGACCCTGAGAAATTAGAGAATTGCAGTGATTTTTGAGACCTGGCATAGAATTTGCTACAAAATACAGATATCAGTGAATTGTATTGGATTAATGTTTAAAGTGTTCAGGTTTTCACCTATGTTTGTGTTCAATCTTTGTGTTCAGTTTTCTGACAAAATGTGTGTTTTTCCTTGCATACCGCTCAATTGATCAAAAGATACAAAAATAACGTGGCAAACGTTTCTCACAAAGCTGACAATTATAACATTAAATCCAATGTATTGAGACCACAAGATAGTTTCATATTCAGTTTCAGCATTTTAAGTCAGGCAGGTCATATTGCAGTTGAGAAAATAAGCATATTCTTTGCATATCACACATTTATTAAATGCAGTAGCCATTTTGTTTTTCTGATATTGCTGGTTTACTGTATACTAGGAAATAGTTTCTTTGTGATGAGGAAAAATATCTCAAATATTACCTTTACAATTTGTGACAGTGCTGACATGATGGTTCAGACAGAAAATATGAGCACAATCACTTACTATTATGACAAAAATGTAAACAGAGCCTGTGTAACCTTAATTAAACCCATAGCACATATAGTATCCTAATATTTATTATTATGTTACATAACATGTTCTTTAGACTCTCTCCTCATCCTATACTACCAGCTATAATTCTATTTTCTACTACCAGCTATAAGAGTATTTTCGTTCTGTGTATTTTTTTGTTGCATTTACTATTCTTTGTTTGTTACTTATTGACACTATACTTTTTCTGTTATTACTTATACTATGTTATGTATCTCTGTTTCCAGTGCATAATTGTACCATGATATGCAACTGCAATATCTGTCCACTGTCCAGTTAATTTGATTAATTGATTGTGAAATTACTGTTTATGATTATGTGAATCGACTGTCTATTGTGTTACTGCTATTGTACAGTGTCCTTGAGCTTGGGAAAGACGCTATATAAATTAAACATATTATTATGAAATTAAACACATTATTATTATTATTTAATTAGATATAGATGTACGTAGAGATCGAGAGATGGATGGATAGATAGATGTAGATGATATTGTTTGATCATAGATAAATCAATTTAATCCCTAATTACCTAAATTAAGAAAAGAACATGAAATCAATTATGTTCCCTATCACCCAACGTTCTCTGAAACCCGCTGTATCTGTTAGACGAGGGATTGGATCAATTCAGTGTTTAAAGTTGCCTCAAAGCATCAATAAATACGATCATCATCATCCTCATATTGACTGTCTGAATATTTTTGGTTGTCTCATAGTGGTGTCAAATCCTTGCCTGGTATCTGATGATATCTCTATAAATGGGCTTAATTGTATTGTTGGCATCCTGGGGGAACATCTAATAATAGTGGTCACTGAGGAGAGAAAGCTAAATCAGATTATTTAATTAGATATAGATGTACGTAGAGATCGAGAGATGGATGGATAGATAGATGTAGATGATATTGTTTGATCATAGATAAATCAATTTAATCCCTAATTACCTAAATTAAGAAAAGAACATGAAATCAATTATGTTCCCTATCACCCAATGTTCTCTGAAACCCGCTGTATCTGTTAGACGAGGGATTGGATCAATTCAGTGTTTAAAGTTGCCTCAAAGCATCAATAAATACGATCATCATCATCCTCATATTGACTGTCTGAATATTTTTGGTTGTCTCATAGTGGTGTCAAATCCTTGCCTGGTATCTGATGATATCTCTATAAATGGGCTTAATTGTATTGTTGGCATCCTGGGGGAACATCTAATAATAGTGGTCACTGAGGAGAGAAAGCTAAATCAGACCGTTTTGAGGACTCAAGATGTCAAAAAATGGGAAGAAAGAAGCGATTGTTTTTTTTTCTTATATAAATTATTATAATTGTTTATTTATTCACACACACACATACTATTTAAACTTGTGTTTTTGAGAGATGATGGTGGTTGGTTTGATTGATGTTATCATATTGGTCTTATCTTAAACATGCATCTTAAAGGTTATTGAACTTAAAGGTTTTAAAAGATATCACAAAGTACTGTGGGTCAAAGTGACTTGCATTGAGCAATCAATCAGTGCTGGGCAGCGCACGTGACGGTCACTACTGATCATTTTGATTTCAGTCACTCATACTGTGATTGGTATCAACAGATGACTCTCAAATGACTTAATATCAGATACAAGCCAAGCAGATCATGTACCTTGTGTGGTGAGTTTTTGGCACATGGAGTCTTGTGTTTGCACTAGTTGTCTTATATGCGATATGCACATTTCTTGTAACCTGATTTGTAAGCACAACAGCTTTTGCCAAGAGTGCAAGTGTAATTGTCAGAGAAAACATGTCTTCCAAAAGCAACTGCTACTTGTAATCCCAGTAGCCAGTCTGCGTGCTCTTACCCTGTTTTTCTCCAATCTTTGTCTGGCCTTGTTTTAACAGATGTGTTGATTGCTCTACCTTTTTAAGGCCTGGCAGTTTAACAGACTGCTGATGAACTGTGTAAAGAGCTAAGCTGCATGTGCGTGATGCTCCCGTGGATTAGTGTTGCTTTAAACCGAGAGAGTGCAGAGCGGGCCGTGTGGGATCACATCATAATGATAAACCTGCTTAGAGCTTCTATTTTTGCTTTCAACACAGATTTTTAGAGAAGTTTGGGAAATGCAAGTTAAACTCTTATCCACAGCTGCGAAATCTGAAATCCTTTTAGGTTTATACCGGTTTGTAAAAACTATGTGTTGATAGGATTCTGGTTTTAATTAGGCCTATATTGAAATTGTGGCTGATACAATACTACTTGATACAATCAGTTGATAAATGATTAATGGCCAACATTCAAATTCTGTACTATTTTCTGTAAGTAAATAAATACACTTAAATCTAAAATCAAGTGTTTTAAATGCAACAATTGAATTAAGGCATCAAAGCATTATTATAATGTACATGCATTATGAAAAACATACTTTTTTGAGATTTTCTTAAAAGGATAAATTTAAGTCTTAATAGTGTTTTTATAGATTTAATGCTTTGAATATTAGATGATGGCATCATTATTATAAACGTAAAAACAGAAGGAAGGTATATGCACAGTTAAATATCAGATGTTGACAAATATCAAAAAAGGGGAAACTGAGACATTTGTGATATTTTAGTATTATTTAAATACTAGTGTAGAATTTATTTAAAAATATTTTTATTTATATATTCATTTTTGGGGTGATTTAATTTTTATTCATTTTCTATATTTCTACATAGCTTTGCTTATTTCAGTTTTAGTTTGACTAATTTTACATCAACTTTGTAAACAAAACAATTTTCATTTAAGTTTTTCATCTAATATTTAGGCCTATATTTTATTTTATTTAATCTTATTTCCCTTAATTATTTGTGATCGTTTTAGCACTGAATTGAGACCCATCTAGAGACTTTGGAGCATTAAGCAACCACATAGCCTTGTCGACAGCATCTTAACATCATAGCAGCACCACTCAAGAATATCTAAAAATCTGGTTTGTAATGTTTGTACAGAGAAAAAGCCTTTTCTCTTTCAGCGGATCCGATTTTTCGCAGTGAGATTGGTCTGGTTCCCCAGATAAAGTTCATCACGATTAAACAGTTTGAGCTTGATTAATTTACCACTGTGTGTGTCCAGTGCCATCAGTGCTTGGATTCTATCAGCGTCCCGGGTTGCTCAGATAAGCCATGTGAACTCACACTGTGTGTAGCATTGTGAGATGCTTCATGTGAGATCTATGTACAACATGACCTTTGTTGAAGATTATCCTACTGTTCTTGTTTGATCAATATCAAGTGTTTTGAAAAGCCCCCTCACCCCACCCCATAGCACCTGTGTTCTCTGGTGGCCTAGTTTCTAAAGGTTAGCTTTGGTTGCACCTCCTGTGAGAAGATGAGAACGCTCATTTGTAATTCAAACCACTTGAAGATGGAAAGAGCGAGAGATTGTTTTCCTGATATATTTTTGGCCCTGTTTCCTCGCTTCCATTGTTCAAAACACACACTTCCTGCTGGAGACCTCAGCGTGTTTCTGCATGACTGAATGTGCTGCCGTCCAATCCCAGAGGAGCCCTGCACTCATACGACCGATCTCCCCCTTCCCTGGGCTTTTCCGCATAATCATCTCTGCTGGTCGCCCTTTCACTGGACTGTTTGTGTGCATTCTGTTTCTTGTTTTTATTTAAGAGGCTGTTTTGACTGTGTCAGGGTTAATTGAAGTGATCTTTCATTACACAAATGCACTGTGGCCCCTCGATTGGTGTCATTTGGAGTTGCCGTGCCTCCTTTCCTTGATGGCAGAGGCTTGTTAATTATGTGGTTGCGCTCTGCTCTGATTACTACAGTTGCCATTTTTCGAGCCAATGTGTCATCCTCTGTGAAGCCAAATTGTAGTAGACTGTTTCCACCTCACAATTTTAAAAGAATGTTATTGCATCTTTATCTTGCAGTGCAAGTAGTTTTGTTTCTCATAGTTGCGACTTTATATCTCACAATGCGACTTTTATATCTCGCAAATGGAACTTCTATTTTGCAACTTTTTATCTAGCAAAGTTATTTTTTTTCCGCAGTATGGCTTTCTATCTCGTAATTGCCACTTTTTATCTCGTAAGGCAGCTTTGTTTCTTTTAGTTGCACCTTTATATTCAAGAGAAATTGCAAATTCGTCTAAAAAGGAGGCTTTGTTTTTTGGACTTGTGACTTTGTTTCACAATGTGACTTTGTCAGGCAAGGTGACTTTTTTTCTTGTAGTTGTGTCTTTGTCTCACAATGTGACTGTCTCACAGGGTGACTTTATTTCTTGTAATTGTGACCTTATGTTGCAATGGAACTTTGTTTCTCCTAATTGTGCTGGGTGAATATTTCTTTTAATTGCAACTTTATAATTTGTAATTGCAATTTTATCTCGCAATGCAACTTTATCTCTTGTAACTGCAGTATTTCTTGTAGTTGTGACTGTATCTCACAATGTGGCTTTATATCACACAGCGGCTTTATTTCTAGTAATTGTGACATATCTCACAGTGCAACTTTGTTTCTCCTAATTGTGCATGGTGACTTTATTTCTTGTAATTGCAACTTTATTTCTCAAAGTGATTTTGTTTCACAGTGCATCTTTGCATGTTACAGTGTGACTTTATTTCTTTATGACTTTATTTCACAATTTAACTTCATATCTCACAATGCAACTGGCTTATTGTAAACTTCCTCAAAATTACTTCCACAAGTGATTTGGGGTAAACAAGCTGCACTACTGGCCGTCTTTCATGTCTTTTTTTCTCTGTTTATCTTTCGTTTCTTTTCATTTTCCACACTCATTCTCATTAGTCAGTTCTTGTTCTCTGGATGTTTTTAGTTTCTTGGAGGGCTTGTCAAACACTTTCTAGGCACATATTCTAGGCCTAAGGGTGTCATGTATGTCCTCTGAGTGGAATAAAAATAAAGACTATAAATAGGCCTTGTGTTTGACTGTCTGAGAAGAGGATTGCTACATGTCAAAGAAATTGCTTTCCCTCTGTGTTTGTTGCATTGTGATTGTGAACAATAATAACCAAAGGAAATGAAAACATGAAACACAAAATTTGAATCATAGTTGTGCACATGCATACATCTTTATGCTCTGGTGATTTGCACTTTTATCATGATTTCAGTTCCCTACAAAATGTGCCGCACCTACAGGCCTTTATCTCATCTTGTGTCTCACTTGATGTGCCATGCATCAATAAAATGGGTTTTCCTGCTTTGGCAGAGGAAGATATTTCCATCTTTGATGTACTAGCCTGTCTCCATTGTTCACACCTCTACCTAAAGAGGGAATTTGTCTCTTGAATTACCTTCATTTACTGAGGATTCGACACCATGAACAGTCATTAACAGTGAATCGCCGTTGTCTGGTCCCCTTGATTTGGAGTGGTGCTTTTTTAAACTGTATCGTCACCATTTAACTTTTTTAGTGGTCCCTGAACAAGTCCCTTGTAACAAGTACTTCGACAAACAAGATGCTGAGAGGTACATTTTACCCAGCCAGCAGTGTGTCTGCCATTAGTGGTTTGTTGTCTAGGCAGTGATGTGAGTCATACAAAAACTAAATACATGGATTCAGAGCGGAACACAATACCAAACTACTTGTACTTCTGAAATCCCTTGCAGTTAATTTTCTGCAGTTTTGCATGCATTTCAAATAGTTTTATAAGATTTTGGTGTAAATTTGAAATAAAATATTAAATGATGCACTGATATAGAAGTCTGATAGTTTGTGTAACTAAATGAACTAAAATCAGTTTCAAAACATTGTAATTTATATGTATGAAAATTTGATTAATTGTGACATTTCCTAAAGATTTACTGTTTTATTTTTAATTGAATTGAATTTATATCCAATATCCATCTATACTGCAATATAAAACACTGGGTCGTTTTCATTTTGTAATGATACAAGACTTCAAACATACCCGCTTTGTGAGACCTCACCAGCTTTAGCGGGTATGTTTGAAGTCTTGTATCATTACAAAATGAAAACGACCCAGTGTTTTATATTGCAGTATAGATGGATATTGGATATAAATTCAATTCAATTAAAAATAAAACAGTAAATCTTTAGGAAATGTCACAATTAATCAAATTTTCATACATATAAATTACAATGTTTTGAAACTGATTTTAGTTCATTTAGTTACACAAACTATCAGACTTCTATATCAGTGCATCATTTAATATTTTATTTCAAATAAAAGCTTCTAATACTTCAGCCTAGACGAGACTGGCAAAACCTGGGCGTCAAGTGGTACATTGTTACATTGTGGCCACATGACGTGTCTCCATTCATTGTTTCTTAATGACGCTGGCCAGCTCGTATTGTGATTGCAGGCAGAGACACAAGGCAGTAGTGGACCGCTATAAAGAGCACTGGTTCCTAGACCATCTGTCTGTGAGCACCAGCGTGGACATGGGGACAATGGCTATGCTAATGTCGCAGCACCTCCCTAGCTTCCCATTGCCTTTTTCCTTGAATAAGCCTAAATTGGGGAAAAACAGGTCAAATGCTAGTGCTATGTTGCTGAACCTTTCCTCTTCCGTTCCTATTTTCATTCTTTGTCCACCCTAGGGTATTTTAATCTCAATGCTTGGTAACACTTTAGTATAGGGACCAATTCTCACTATTAACTAGTTGCTTATTAGCATGCCTATTATTAACATATTGGCTGTACTTATAAATATTTAGTACTTATAAAGCACATATTCTGAATCTGCATGACCATATTCTACATCCCTAATCCAATACCTAAATTTAACAACTAGTTTACTAACTATTAATAAGCAGCAAATTAGGAGTTTGAGGCAAAAGTCGTAGTTAATGGTTTGTTAATATTGAGAATTGGACCTTAAAATAAAGTGTGACCCAATGCTTCATAATCTTCATATTCCTACTTTTTCAGTTTCTAATGTTAATCTACAACATTAGCCCTGCATTATTTTGAAACACAGGTAAAGTAGTTCAGAGTCATGCTTTTACTCTGCCCAGTACTTTTTAGATTGCTTATGAAGATCAGAGATGGTGGGAGGGGGTCTGTAAGCCTGTTAGCATAATCTGCTCAGAGACTCAGTACAACTGTAATCTGCCTTCCTCTTAATTTCAAGTAAAGCTCAGTGATGTGTAGTACTGTATTGCAAACATATTCACATTTTCACAACTTGTACCTGTAGTTTAATTGTACTGTGAATATGTAAAAACCTGAAATATATAAAACATGTTTCAAGTACTTTTAGTGGTGAAATTTACAAATTTTTTTTTAGATGCATTGACATTTTTTACTTTTTTATTTATTTATTTTTGTTTTAGTTTTTTAATTTTTTATTTTCTTTGTTATTTGGTCTTTTGTTTATTTAGTTTTGTTTTGTGTTTCGATTAGTTTGTTATTTGGTTTTGTTTTTGATCCGATTTTTTGTTTAGATTTTTATTTCCATTTTTTATTGCATTTTGTTTTGTGTTTTCAACTCTCTTTGCAACATTTTAAAGAGGTTTCTGTTCCAACAATGTCCCTGTACACAAAGAAAGGCCCATAAAAAATAATTTACTAAGTGTGGAGTAGAATAAAACCAAACCCATCACACAACATCAGTGCCTTACATTACTGATGATGTTGTGTCTGAATGGAAGCAAATCCCTGCATCCGTGTTCCAACATCTAGTAGAAAGCCTTCCTAGAAGATTGGAAGCTGTTATGGCAGCAAAAGGAGGGATTAATGCTATGATATTTTTGCTGACATTAAATGAAATGTTCAGCAACACACAAGAGCATCAGTGATGCACTAATGTTGGTTAATGGCCTGCTGTCAGTTCACCCCAGATGTGTTCAATAGGGTTTCAAGTCCAGGTTTGTGCAGGCCCGTTTTCCACACCAAATTTTAGTGCACAAATCTGTATTAAGAGTTTGAGTCCTGCTTTATATTAGTTGCCTCTGAACACTTGTATGTACACAGTAAGTGCAGAGTATCAAATTATTAATTTAAATGTTAGTATATGTTAAAGAAATTGGGTCCAAAGATTGTATGGTGTATCATTAAGATGCTTGTTCTCATAGAAGTGGCTGGAGTCCAAATGTTTTAATTTCAAGGTATACATTCAGCCATATAGTGCATATATGGGATGATTATGTCTGTCAAGAACTTTTAAATGCATCTGGGGGGCAGTTTGTCTGCTTTGGGTGAATATATGTCATACGTATCATTGCTCTAGATGAGAGTTGTTTAAAGCTCTCTGCACAGAAGCTGGTGGCATAGTGCCGAATGGGCAATATTTGTCATAACTTGCTGAGTTATGTCACGGGCGCAAAATCCACTTACATAACATCTAGGGATGCACCGATACCGGTACTGGTATCGGGTCCGATACTGAGCTCCTGTACTAATACTCGTTAAAATGCCCCAATACCAAACGCTGATACCACACAGCATGTGATAAGTGCCATATTCAGACAAAGAAATACCGACAACAGACAGCAGAATGGGGTTATTAGAGATTAAAGATGTCTACGAAGTATATGTATGCAATGAATATAAAATATTCAGTATTAATGCCTGTATAGCTGATTTGTGCCGGCTGATGAGCAAAGCACGCTGAGTGGATTGAGCGTTTGGCTGCGCAGATGTGCGAGCTTGTCGAGTGAATCTCACTTTCTCACAGACATCACTGGAAAGTTTGTAGTTCGGTCGGATATGTCAAAAAGATGTAAGTAAAACAATGCACAAGTTACTTAATGGTAGGGAGGGAGAGAGAGAGAGAGAGAGAGTGCGCACTTCTGTTGTGTGATCTTTATTGATGTTCGCTCACTTAGCATGCATCATTTGGATTAAAACTAAATCTTAAGTATAAGACCGTTTATAGGGGCATTCACTATAAACATCATTTATTTTCACCCTTAAGCATACACGACTTTCTGGCGAAAGTGAAACTAACAGCCTGTGTGAAATGCGCTAGGATGTACTGTACTTGTCCCTCTCATTCTGCACCAGTATAAATACGTGCACGCGTTGCACGTGTTTTGCTTGCTTGAGTGTTTCTTCATTATATGAGTGGCTTTGGAAAATAAATCGCTGCACATTTCAGATGAAAAAAAATGCGACTTCTATTTATGTGAAAGTAACAAAAACTTGTAAAATACATTTTAATCGGCATAATTAAGTGTGAAAATAACAGAAGGATATACAGTCAAACCAAAAATTATTCAGAGACCAGATATTTTTTTACTAGTGAGTGTAGGACACTATAGTTCATTTATGTAAAGTGAGGATAGCAAAATAAACTAAACTGTGATATATTATACCCAAAAATTCTTCATACAGTGGACTACCAGTAAAATTGATACAAATTTGGGATCAAAAATTATTCAGACCGAGTCTGGGAAAAAATTGATGTTCAGGTTTGCATGAACCTGGTTGACAGCATGCCCAGGAGACTATATGCTGTCATTAAGGCTAAGGGTCACCCGACAAAGTATTGATAGTTGTGTAAATATTGACAGCTGTATGAATAATTTTTGGTTTATTGTAATCCATTACATACCTTTCTATCAAAGTTATCTGACATTATCAAGCTGAATTTGTTCTGACACAGTTTAACTCTGAGTTCTTGTCCTATATTATTACCATTTTCTAAACTATAGCGAATAAACTGTGATAATGTGAGAAATGTTGAAGGTGTCTGAATAAATTTTGGCTTGACTATCTATTTGATAAATGAAGTTAACCAACTAACGTTATACATACTCTTTTGGTTTCTGTACCCAATATTTAAAAAATGTACAAATGCAATGAAAATATTGGTATCGGTACTCTGTATCGGCAAGTACCAAAAATAAAAGTATCGGTATCGGGCGAGTACTGGAAAAAGTGGTATCGGTGCATCCCTAATAACATCTTTACCACTCTGCCCTCATCCTAATATATTACAACTGAAGTAAGGCCATTCAGAAGCCTTCATCATATAAATGTATGTTTTTGTGTCTGTGGTCTGAATGGCATACAGCTTTCAAAGTAAAAGCTTTTTTTAATATATATAAATGTTTTACTTTAATAACAGTCAGAAAGTAGATGGATGCAGGTCTGGATATGTAATGTCTCAGATGCTTTGAGTTTCTCAACCACAAAGGTATCATTACAAACATTAGATGGGCCGATATGCATATCTAGGGTCTCAAACAGGTCAAAAAGGTTACACAATTGAATCTGCTCGGTCTTCACTATGTTTTTGTGTGTGAGACCGAATGAGACCATGAACTGGTCATGTTGACTCTGTTCATTGACTAAGTTCCAGCTCATCGGTGACCTGTGTCCTCAGATAAGATTGATCAAACACCATGTGACTGTTTGATTTCAGTGTGATTCATATGCTTCTTCAGCTCAGATTTGTATCTATACTGTTAAATATGAAGGTTAATTTGGTAGTTTATTTGTTTAACTTTTAACCAATAGTATTTCATGGTAATTATACAGTTTAAACTTGAATATTAGTTTTGTCATCCCATACACTCTGCATAAGTTTAGTATACAAGACTATAAGTATACAGCAGCATTGTTGTTTCTAAATCGTCTGCATGCACAGCTGAGATCGCATTATCTAGATCTGTTAGTCAGGTTTCACAAAAAAACCGCTGATAGGATTTTAGTCAGACTTTGAAATTGCACTTTTAAAGATTGTTGCATTCTCTGTGAACTTTGACCTGAATGTCTGCAACTGGCTGATAGGAGTCCACACATTATCTTGACAGCCTTGTGTCATGCCTGAAAAGTCTGCTTTTTGTGTTGTTTGTGTTCATATTTGAACGATTGAGGTTAACCATGTTCCTTACATTACAAGGCTCTTTTCTTAATAAAGCACTGGAACCGTCTCATTAAATATTTTTGAAGATGAAAGCCTTTTGCTACTTGTTCCATCCCTTCACTTGCTTTCGAAGTAACTCTTATCAAGCAAATTAAAGCAATTTGTCCCGTGAAATTTCAGTGCCGAACCATGTATGTGAATTGATTTCTTGCTTATGGTGCAGTAAGATAAAACAGTGAGGTTTTGACGGGCCGGGACTTGTTGTGGATTACAGCTTTAGTAGATGTGTTATGAGTCTGACACTGGAGCTGTGCTCACTGCCAAACTCTGCGAGGAGGAAAAGGACCCCAATGTCTTGTGCTCACAATGTGCCCGCTCAGCACTTGAAACACACACACACACACACACACACATGCATAGCTAGAGCTCAGTTACGTAACGCTGTTGAGGATGGACAAAGGCTCTGCAGGAGACATTGTGTGCCGTCCCTTGCTCTTTCTCGGTCTTCCATCAGCACTTTTAAAATGAATGGTGCTCAGAGCGAGGCCAGTGATTTTGGTCTTTGAAGCTCAATATCACAAATCCAATACTCTTTTCCACTGCTGCCAGGTGTTAATGCAGAAAAAGTTCTGCTTTTATGGACACTTGGGAAAAAATGCTGCAGTGCTACCTGATGATTTTGATTATAATATGTATATATACTGTATATACATTAGTATGAAACTTAATAATTAGTGTATTGGTACTCGAAGGTACTGTAAAGAATACAGTGGTACAAAAAACATGGTGTAGTCCATTTTCTGGGACTTGGAGGTAGCAGACTTGCATTTAACATTCAGCATCTTTGAAAATGTGTGATATGGGTTAATTAAGTGAGGAAGAGTATGGCAGGTGCTGGATTTAACAGATTTGCAGAGGTAGAAAGGATCTTAGGTGAGAAAGAGTGCTTGATTCACATTCAGTCAGCAGTGACGTTTGTTCGTAACACACCGGCTGAATCATCCTGCAAATACCGTTCATAACACTGCAGACACAGCAGTCGCTTCCTGTGTGGATGAATCTCAAGAACAACACGTCTGGCTCTCTAATAACTCAAATAAATGTTTAGTATATACATATATATTTAATATTCTGTACAACATTTTGAGTATATTTGATTCGTTTTTGTTTTGTTTTATTGTTTGTTCATTACCTGTATTCTCAGTGAAGATTCTCATTACTGTATTATACGCAATAATATATTTTTAAACATATAAATTACAGTAGTATGTCATTCTTAATGTATTCTCAGTTCTCTCCCTTTAAATAATTTTTCATTTTTATTTTATTTTATTACAAATGAAACTAAGATCATTTTGTGACTGTTATTTTATTTGAGCTAATTTTGGTTTTGTGTGTGTACTTTTTCCCAATTTCCCAAGTTTGTTTGTATTTTCTATTACAATTTCTATTAATTAAGTGAAATTGTTTTTCATTTTTGTTTGTTTTTGTTAACACTTTGTGTATTTGAAAAGTGAGGCTTAGTCTGAACCAAGAGTTTTTGTTTTGTTTTTTGTTTTTTTGTTTTGTTAAATTGCACACATCCAATTTTGATGATCCAAACTATTTGAGGCCAAACTGAAGATGTCTTTCCAGCCAGGCATAGAAGTCTGTATTTGAATGCGTGTATGTGTGTGGGTTGCACATGTAAATATTTCTTAACCAGCTCGTCGTGACCACCATTAAGATATTCTGCCTAGCGCTTGCTGGTCATGCACAACGTGATGTCTCCATCCCAACCGAGATTACGGCCTACTCGCCAAAGCAGAGGCTGTGAAACATGTCTCACTTCACCTCCATCACTGCTCAGCCTGCGAAATATCACACACGCTGTTTGTGTCTGCAAAGCCATTGCACTTTGGATTCAGTCACGCATCCATTTTGTTTGCTTCTCCATTTCTGTGTTTGGTTTGACATTTTTGCTTTTTGTTTGTCTGTTTGTGTGTTTGCCATCTCAGCTTTGTACCAATGGCTAGAGGCCGATCGTCAGGGCAGGGACCCAGAGGCCGTGGCAGCAGGTAAACGTCATCATTAACCTCCTCACCACTAAGCTTCCTTAAATTTCTCCATTTTTATTTCCCATCCTTCGTTCTGTTGTCCCCGATTACACCTGGTATTAAGATCCACTTTGAATGATCCAATCTCAAGAGGTCAGGCAAGAAAGATTGCCGTTTAAACCTGGTTTTAACATGCTTTCCAAATGTATCCCCTGTGTCTACTTGTATATAGACTTTGAGGGGAGGGTTTCTGATTTTGACTAAATGGGTTGCTTACTGCATCAGTGCATTACTGCTTAATGGATAAAGCACAAAAAATGAAAACTATCACCACAACCAAGCACTTCTCCCAAATATTAAACTAATCTCAAAATTAATATCCACATTTCATGCTGTACATTTTAATATTGTGATTTAGATTCACTTGCAGTTTTTAAAATGAGTATTTTATTTAATTATTTAAAGATTGGAATTTCCATTTTATAGATTATTTAATATTATTGTAATACTTATTGATTAAATGTATAGATGCATGATTTAGAGATGTAATTTTTAAAATGTATTTTATTTTAATATATTAGAATGTTGTTATAATTATTTATATTATTCATTCTTATTATATTACATTTATACAATGATAAATTGGTGCATAAATCATAGTTTTTCATTTTTATTCATTTAGAAGAAATATATTATAAAAATTTAATATTTTAATTTTAATTGTTAAAGCTTATAGAATTTTAATATTATTGAATGTTTAATATTATTTTCACATTTATCAGTCAAATGTGTAAATAAAATAAATGTAATATTCACAATTTTAATGTTGCTGCAGTTCTGTGCAAATAAATATAAGCACTTTTTTAGATTGAGTGGTTATTTTGTTTTGGACCTGCTTCTAACCATTTAAAAGCCCTCATTTTAATTGATCATTTAGCTATCCGGGTTGCATCAGAACAGATTCATATTTACCTTTATATAATATATACAAATGTAATGTAATGTGTTTTTGGCTACCACTTGACTTGATTGGACATATTTAAAACACATTAATGTCAATTGCAACCCATTTTGCTTCTGTAATTTGATGTATTTCCGAAATAAATGGGCTGTTCAGTTTGGAAAACTGTACAGGACTTCATTATATCCATCAATGATTGATTAAACATTTGCTACATATCAGAATGAACCAAGACTGAAAACCAAGTGTAAACGGGGTCATTGTTGTCATTTAGCTTTCGGTCCTCACTACTTCCTCCCTCTTTTCCTCTCGTTCTCTCTCGGTTTGGAAAATGCATCATAGTTAAATGTGGGTCATTTGCCTCAGCTTGTTATTTTAAATCAGTTCCTCTTCTCTTGCAACACTGCCTGTCTTTCTCCCTCCCTGTCTTGTTTTTCTGCTGTTCTCCTGCTGTTCCTGCTATCACCTCATGGGGTGTTTGCATCAGTCTCTCTCTTTCTCACGTGTATGCCTGCGACCTCAGACTCTCTCTGTTATAAAGGGCTTTAGTAGATTTCTCCTCCTCCCTGTCCCTTCCTGTTAGTTAATGCCCAGGGCTGTCACACAGTCTCTCCTGCCAAATCACCGCTAGTTCACCCCACAGCACAGACTTGCGCTGTAAATAATCTTCTTACATGACAAAACATGAGCTAGGTTGTTAATTAGACTCAATCCTGATTACCTTGCCTCATTCGGAGTGCCTGAGTGCTGTTTTCATCTCATCAAGATTGTACTTGTAACGTCTGTATCATCAGTTAGCTGTCTTGTTTATCATTTTATGCTAACTGCATGCTCTATCTTGTCTGCTTCACATTCATTTGATTTAAATCTGTGCATTTGAACTCTAATCAGACCCAGATCCTGCATGACACACTGTCTGCTCCTGTAATCTGCACTGTTGTGACGTTCATGGCGCTTTTCCAATCGGTGTTCCCGCTTGTGTTTTGCTGTCAAAGCTATGCTGTTTTCATCTAACACCATGGGCTGCATGTGTCGGCTTGTTTGAGGCACAGTAACATGCACTGAGCCAGAAAAGCAACCGTTTCTCATGAAACTGTTGCGTTCATGATGGAAGAAAGTGACACAGTGCCTCCCTGTTGTTTTTAGACCATCATTGTGTGCTATTTACCCTAAACAAATGTGGTTATTGATGCATTTTCATTTTTTTTATATATTTAATAATACAAATATAACTCTGGTGTAGTGGTAAACATGCACTCTACACACATCAAGCCTTGGTGCTCACATGAAAGATATAGGTTCAAAAATGTCAATAAAGTCTGAAAATCCCATTAATACTGTTTTGATAATCAATCAATATTTTGTATAATTTAGTTGAATATTCCACATTTTTACCCAATGTTATCATTAAAAAATGTGCAAATTGAAGTGAGCATATGATAATGATAACAACAACTCTTGAAAGCAATAACCAAAGTATAAAACTGAAATATAAATAATATTCAATATTAAAGCAAAACCGCTATTTTGCTCTAATTTTCTGCTTATAATTCACTAAAATAAATTTGATATCCTAAACATATTGTGCATATATTAAAAATATTTATTATATTATAATAGACTGTTCTCAATATGAGTTATTGTTTTTACTGAAATGTTTGTTTGTTAATTTATTTATGCTAAGCTCTGTCATGAAACTCTAGATGGCACATGCTGATGGGTCGTTAATGCAAACTGATGATATTCACGGCGTTAAACTACTTGGCTCAAGCTGATTGGTTCATGTCACATATGCAGCCAATGAGCTTTCTGCTTTACATTTAAATGGCTGGTTAGCATTTACTAGAGCATTTCGCAGCACGCTTTCAGAGTTCCTACCTTCCCCAGCTCCACCTGTATAGATCTGCTACGGGTTATTTTATATGCTATTTGTGCAGCAGCAGTATGTCTTAATGCTCGCAGCACCATATCAGCGTATGTATTGGCAATAGCAAGTTCCTGTACTTGCTTTGCAGAAGCAGCAGCAATAATCTGCAACTACTGCAGTAACCAACAGCAGCAGCAATTCAGCAGCGTAGTAGATTTATTCCACTGAGAACAAATACATTAACATTGTCATATCCATTACCATCCTAAAATCTTTTGCATACATTTTTTTTGTCATGATAAAAATGTATTCATCAACATATCATGAGTCAGTTATCACATTCTTGTTTTGGGGTATATGAGGGGGAAAATGAATGCTGCTGATCATGGTGAACAAACCAGATGTGGGTGTATGTATGTTGAGATTAGAGGGTGAGGAATCCTGCTCACACCAACACTATCCCTTCAGAGACAGGTGTCGTATCTAGGTCACATTTACATGGTAAATACAAGTGGATTACTCTGTCCAACGTACCTGAGAGAGTTGTAGTAAACATGTCACAGCAACGTTTGTTATTAAGCTATCAAAAGAAGGTGTGAAATGTGTCTTAGAGTATTGTGCAAGATTTGTTTAACTGTATGTTGAAATATACATTCAAGTAAACACCAGCACAACTAAGCAGATGTAACTTGTTTATGTGGATATCTCCATACAGTACCATCCTCTCAAAAGGCCTTGCAGTTTAGTGGCGAAACCATGAAACTTTTATCAGTTTAATACAGTGTAGCTAAGACACATGACAAACCTCTTCTTATTTACAACCATGTATAAAAATTCAGACACACTCGTACCATAGCTTTTGCATTCTAAAGCTTATGAATATTTTAAAAGATGTTTCCAATCCTCTACTCTCCTTAATACTTATTCCATTCCTTTCTGCAGGGGAAAACTTTGATCAGAGCCCCCTCAAAAGGACCTTCAAATCCAAAGTGCTTGCCCACTACCCAGAGAACATCGAGTGCAACCCATTTGACCAGGATGCTGTCAACATGGTAAGTGACTTCAGTACTTGACACTTTTACCTCTTTGGTTTACGCCTTTGATTTATTACCTCCAGCAGTGATTTGAATGTTTTTAATGTTTTATATCATTCTTTTGTTTTGTATCATTCAATTTGTTTTGTGCTCGTTTTCTACAATCCTTTTGTTTTTTTCCCTTTTGTTTTAGAGTTTTGTTTTGGTTGTGTTTTGTTTTATTCTTTTGTTTTGTATCATTCTATTGTTTTGTGTTTTGTTTGGAGTCTTATTTTGTTTATTTTATTATTCTTATTTTGTGTTTTTGTTTTGTTGTGATGTGTTTTTTTTTGTTTTAGAGTTTTGTTTTTGGTTGTTTTGTTTCATTCTTTTTGTTTTATATCATTCTATTGTTTTGTTTTAAGTTTTATTTTTGTTTATTCATTTATTTTATATTTTATTATTCTTGTTTTGTGTGTTTGTTTGTTTTGATTTGTGATGTTGTGCTTTTTTTTATGTTTTAAAACTGAAATATAAATAATATTCAATATTAAAGCAAAACCGCTATTTTGCTCTAATTTTCTGCTTATAATTCACTAAAATAAATTTGATATCCTAAACATATTGTGCATATATTAAAAATATTTATTATATTATAATAGACTGTTCTCAATATGAGTTATTGTTTTTACTGAAATGTTTGTTTGTTAATTTATTTATGCTAAGCTCTGTCATGAAACTCTAGATGGCACATGCTGATGGGTCGTTAATGCAAACTGATGATATTCACAGCGTTAAACTACTTGGCTCAAGCTGATTGGTTCATGTCACATATGCAGCCAATGAGCTTTCTGCTTTACATTTAAATGGCTGGTTAGCATTTACTAGAGCATTTCGCAGCACGCTTTCAGAGTTCCTACCTTCCCCAGCTCCACCTGTATAGATCTGCTACGGGTTATTTTATGTGCTATTTGTGCAGCAGCAGTATGTCTTAATGCTCGCAGCACCATATCAGCGTATGTATTGGCAATAGCAAGTTCCTGTACTTGCTTTGCAGAAGCAGCAGCAATAATCTGCAACTACTGCAGTAACCAACAGCAGCAGCAATTCAGCAGCGTAGTAGATTTATTCCACTGAGAACAAATACATTAACATTGTCATATCCATTACCATCCTAAAATCTTTTGCATACATTTTTTTTGTCATGATAAAAATGTATTCATCAACATATCATGAGTCAGTTATCACATTCTTGTTTTGGGGTATATGAGGGGGAAAATGAATGCTGCTGATCATGGTGAACAAACCAGATGTGGGTGTATGTATGTTGAGATTAGAGGGTGAGGAATCCTGCTCACACCAACACTATCCCTTCAGAGACAGGTGTCGTATCTAGGTCACATTTACATGGTAAATACAAGTGGATTACTCTGTCCAACGTACCTGAGAGAGTTGTAGTAAACATGTCACAGCAACGTTTGTTATTAAGCTATCAAAAGAAGGTGTGAAATGTGTCTTAGAGTATTGTGCAAGATTTGTTTAACTGTATGTTGAAATATACATTCAAGTAAACACCAGCACAACTAAGCAGATGTAACTTGTTTATGTGGATATCTCCATACAGTACCATCCTCTCAAAAGGCCTTGCAGTTTAGTGGCGAAACCATGAAACTTTTATCAGTTTAATACAGTGTAGCTAAGACACATGACAAACCTCTTCTTATTTACAACCATGTATAAAAATTCAGACACACTCGTACCATAGCTTTTGCATTCTAAAGCTTATGAATATTTTAAAAGATGTTTCCAATCCTCTACTCTCCTTAATACTTATTCCATTCCTTTCTGCAGGGGAAAACTTTGATCAGAGCCCCCTCAAAAGGACCTTCAAATCCAAAGTGCTTGCCCACTACCCAGAGAACATCGAGTGCAACCCATTTGACCAGGATGCTGTCAACATGGTAAGTGACTTCAGTACTTGACACTTTTACCTCTTTGGTTTACGCCTTTGATTTATTACCTCCAGCAGTGATTTGAATGTTTTTAATGTTTTATATCATTCTTTTGTTTTGTATCATTCAATTTGTTTTGTGCTCGTTTTCTACAATCCTTTTGTTTTTTTCCCTTTTGTTTTAGAGTTTTGTTTTGGTTGTGTTTTGTTTTATTCTTTTGTTTTGTATCATTCTATTGTTTTGTGTTTTGTTTGGAGTCTTATTTTGTTTATTTTATTATTCTTATTTTGTGTTTTTGTTTTGTTGTGATGTGGTTTTTTTTTGTTTTAGAGTTTTGTTTTTGGTTGTTTTGTTTCATTCTTTTTGTTTTATATCATTCTATTGTTTTGTTTTAAGTTTTATTTTTGTTTATTCATTTATTTTATATTTTATTATTCTTGTTTTGTGTGTTTGTTTGTTTTGATTTGTGATGTTGTGCTTTTTTTATGTTTTGTTTGAAGTATGTCTGGGACACGTGCCTTTCAGAGCATGCTGAGGCTTGATGACTTGGGTGAATTTTTATGACAAATTTATCATGTCCAACTCATCTAAACTTGTTTGTTTTCTGTTTCAAATAAATTCCCACACACAATCTAACTATTTCTCACATTAGTCATAAGAAAGATCTGTATCTGCATTGATTTGGAGTGTCATAACATGTACACACAGCCTCTCACTCACTCTGTGGTTGCATGCAGTGATCAGCCGAAGGGTTTGTGTTACCGCCCCAGAGTATGCAGAGGTAACGAAAACTTCTGACCTATCGTTCCTGTGCTGCAAGGTCGTTTTTTCCATCGGCAAACGTAAACGGAAGCTTGGCAGTAGTGACACCAGCATCAATTATTCAACCCAGGCTCTCTGCTTTCATCGGCATGGAAACAGCTCATTGTGCATGTTCTCGCTCTGTAAAAGGGACACCTGAAGTGTTCAGCGCTGCCAGTCATGGTGCCATCACATCATTTGAGAAAAAAACAAAAACGTAATAACGTTCCTGTGTGAGTCATTTTTCAAGGCCAGTCTCTTATCTGCAGAGGTTCACACATAAAACGATATATATACACACACACACACACACACATTAAAAGTGCTTGAAAGACAGCTTGCAATCACAGAACTCCATTTCAGTTCTCAGTCTTCCAAGGTCTGGATAAAATGTGTTGTTTGATGTTGCTGGAAATGTAAACCGTAGAAGCCCTGCATATATAAAAATGCACAATAAAGGCAACATTAAGAAAAAGCAACAAGTCATTTTCTCTCTCTTTCTCTTCAGCTCTGCATGCCCAAAGGTCTGTCATTCCGAACACAGCGTGACAGTCGTACCCCACAGTTCCACTCTTTCCTCATCACAAGAGAAGACGGATCCCGCACTTACGGTTTCGTTCACACCTTCTACGAGGAGGTGACCAGCCCTCAGATCTGCTCCGCCATGCAGACGCTACACCAGATGCACCAAGCAGAGCATAATGCATCTGCCCATAACTGCCCTTCGTCGTCATCCTCTTCCTCATCGTCTTCATCTTCCTCTAGTATGGACTCTTTAGCCAGCAGCCTGGATGAAGTTGAGTCTCCTTCCTCAACTTCCTCCTCACAAGGGGGTCGCAGGAGCTGTGGCTGCTCCGGCGAAGGCTACGATTCTGTTCGCGACACTCTGTACGTGTCCAAAGCTGTGTGTCTAATCACGCCCATGCCCTTCATGCACGCCTGTAAACGCTTCCTGTCCCAGGTGCACCGTGCTGTCATCTCCCATGAGCCACCCCCACTTCCTTTGGAAAGCTACATCTTCAACATCCTCTATGAAGTACCTTTGCCGCCGCCTGGACGCTCTTTGAAGTTCCATGGAGTGTATGAACCTATCCTGTGCCAGAGGCCTGGTGTCGGGGAGCTGCCGTTGGCTGATTTCCCACTGAGTGAGGCCTTCCAGTTGTTGGGAGTGGAAAATCTGGTGCAGATTTTTACTTGTGTCCTACTAGAGATGCAGATCCTTCTCTACTCACAAGGTAAGGAACCTACAGTTTTTAGCTTAGGAAATATGTTTTTTGTTTTGTTTGGTCGTCTTTGTTTGCACCTGACTAGTCCAGATTTATCCACTTGTGCTTGCTTTAGTATGGTTTTGTTTTGTATTTTTTGTTTTCGTTTGTTTTGTTAATACTTGTTTGGTCTCTCTTTTTGTTTGCTTTCATTTGGTTTTGCCTGTTTCTTGTGATTTTGTGTGTTCCGCTGGTTTCATTTGGTTTAGTTCGGTTTCGCTTGGCTAAGTTGTTTGGTCTTGCTTTGTTTGCTTTCGTTCTGTGTAGTTTCGACTGGCTTTGTTCATATTACTTTGGTTTTGAATGTTTTATTTTGCTTTCATTTTCTTTTGTTTCGTTCGGTTTAGTTTGGCTTTGTTTGCTATCGTTTTTGTTTGGTTGTGCCTGGTTTCTTTTGCTTTAATTTGTTTTGTTCATATTCATTTGCTTTCGCATGGGTTTGTTTGCTTTTGTTTGGTGCATATTGCTTTTGTTTTATTTTTGTTTTCTTTATTTCATTGTATTCTTTTTTTTACTATTATTACATGATCAAATAAATACAAAATATAGACTTATTTATGTGTTTATTACAGTAATGCAGTTTCCAAACTATATATTGACTTTCTGTCTATTTCTAATGATTAATTGTCTTAATGCTATGATAATTATGTGGTTTAATTAATTCCATTTCAAATGTATTAACCAATTTGCAAGCTCTACTTTTATATCAAGCTTACATGCTGTTTGTGTTTGACTCAAGTATTCGCTGTATGCAGATCAGTTAATCTCTTATTTAAGCATTTCAATTAGAGTTCTGATTTTGGAAAGTGCATCTTTGCAGGGCCTTTGATGTGGAGACTGAGTGAATGTGGAGGAGCCTAATGAATATTACATTACCCTGCTGCAGCACATATGCTTTTCAGCAAACACAAGCTGATACACATGCTAATTAATTCCTCTGACTGTTCTCCATATAAACAAATGATGAGATTTTTATGAGAAACATCTATTAATAATAACATTGCCCTGTTTTAGTAAGTCCACCATAGAGTATTATGCGATAAGTTGCTTTTCATCTAACTTAACTTGGGTCAAAATTGAACCATCATCAAGTGCCAAAGGCAAGTAGAAAAAATGACTTATTGACTGATGATTCAATAAACAGATTTGCCAGCCAGTTTTAGGAATCTCAACATAATTCATGGTTACGATCTTCACTGTTATGCATATATACTATAGTAGGGAAACTTTTATTAACTTTTATATTGACAAAAAACAATATACTAGGGCTGTAAAGTGATCAAAAAATAATTTATTAGTTACACAGTGTGGTGATTAATTGATCTGCTTAATCACACATCAAATTATTTGTCTGAGAAATTTTTGAGAAAGCTTCAAATAGACATTACAATAAGAAAAGACATTATGATATAACACTTTTTTTTAAAAATCTGATTTCTTTATCATTTATTTCTTTTAATTTATTATTATTATTATTATTATTTAATTTATTTATTTTTCTATAATGCAGAATACAGTTTCATGGCTGGTAAGACATATTTTAAGGCCGGCAATTTTTTTTTAAATAATTCACTTGCTGGTGGCAAAAAGTGAATTTCAATTACATATTTGAATTGTATAATGATTTCTTATAATAATTTTTTGTCATTTGAAGTTATTTTGACTTTTCTTTTGTCTGTGTACATCTAGATTACCAGAGGCTCATGGTGGTTGCAGAAGGAATCACAACGTTGCTGTTCCCGTTCCAGTGGCAGCATGTGTATGTGCCCATCCTTCCTGCTTCACTTCTGCACTTCCTGGACGCCCCTGTGCCGTATCTCATGGGCCTGCAGTCCAAAGAGGGCACGGACCGCTCCAAACTAGAGCTGCCTCAAGAGGTAACCTGCACATTCACACACTTTTTCTCACCACAGCCACTTAGAAATTCCTGGGATGTGGACGCCTCCATCAAGTGGGCTGTTTTTTTAAGAGGCTTTATAACTTTGAGCCGGATTGGCTGGTGACGATGGATGATCTGCGTATTAGAATGCCCTCAATGCCTTTAGAAAGCACCAGAGGCCTTTGCTGAAAATAGCCTGACCAGTATGAGGCTCTTCTTTTACAGTCCTTGTTTCCCTCTTATTTCTTACAGTGCTTCCATGTTTGATGTGTTACATTAGCTTCAGAGCCTTCGTTTCTTTGTGTCGTGCTGTATCAGAATTCTTAGCAGAGGGTAATTATTCATGGTTTGTCCATCTGGATGCTGCAAGGCTTCCCCACATCCTCATCCCTAAATCCCATTTTCCGTAACTCAGCATCCAGATTCTCTGCTATGCTTTCTCTTTGAAGTCACTCTGACCCAGAAAAAAAAGACTAATGGCATCGAGAGCGAGACCGAAGGGGAACAAGAGAGGAGATGGCTCATTTTGGGAAAGCAACATGGGTTTACATTTTACTGCATCACTTTTGTGTTTCTGTTTGCTGTTTGCTTATGTAAGGTAATGTTTAAAAGTTTGGGGTCGGTAGGATTCTGAAATATTTTTGAAAAAATTATTATGTTCACCAAGGCTGTATTTATTTGATCAAGTTGATTTGTTACATTTAAAAACACAAATATTGGTAATTACTGTATGAAGACAATTTTAAATAATAGTTTTCTATTTTAATATATTTTAAAATGTGATCTATTCCTGTGATGGCAAAGCTGTATTTTCAGCATCATTACTCCAGTCTTCGGTGTCACATGATCCTTCAGAAATCATTTTAATATGTTGATTTGCTGCTCAAGAAACATTTGTTGTTATCAATATTGAAAACCGTTGTACTGCTTAATATACTGTGATATTTTCAGGATTCACTGACTTTTTTTCACTGACCTTGTTACAGGGCATTTTGGGATTGCCATTTCTGTAATCAAGTTGATTTGTTACATTTAAAAACACAAATATTGGTAATTACTGTATGAAGACAATTTTAAATAATAGTTTTCTATTTTAAAATGTGATCTATTCCTGTGATGGCAAAGCTGTATTTTCAGCATCATTACTCCAGTCTTCGGTGTCACATGATCCTTCAGAAATCATTTTAATATGTTGATTTGCTGCTCAAGAAACATTTGTTGTTATCAATATTGAAAACCGTTGTACTGCTTAATATACTGTGATATTTTCAGGATTCACTGACTTTTTTTCACTGACCTTGTTACAGGGCATTTTGGGATTGCCATTTCTGTAGTCATCTCTTGAGGCTGGATTCTGCTAAAATGCTGCTCTCCTCACAACCGTTTCCTTGTCCTTGCTTTAAAACCACTTGAGGTTTTCTGATAAGTCCTTGTGAAACAGCATTCCGAGTATGGCTAACAGTGACATTTAGTTAAATTATTATGCTTCAGCTCCTGTACATTGTTTTTACCCATTTTAGAACAGTATTAGTATGCAATGAGTGTTAAATGCAGTACAACACAAACCTACATCTATGCACACACTCATGTTTATGTAGCAGTGTAAAAGGAGACATTAAAAAAGTACATATAAAGAAATCTGACACACATTTCAAGTTATGTGCACTCATATGAAACGAAGACAGTCATAAAGATGAACCTAAAGTAACTAGCATTTTTTTAATAGGAAAAAAGATGTAGTGTTTTTATTTAGCTAGGTCAAACACATACATACTGGCCCGAATGCTGGTTTCTGACAGGCTGTCAGCATTGTGGCCTGACAGAACGGATAGTTCTGCTTGACTGATTTATTTTTACAGCAACAAGGTCACTCTCACTCACACACTCACTCACTTGAGGGCATTTTGACTGCATGAGCTGCATTGCATGTGACTGAACAGCAATGTGTCACACAGTGAGATTTCTAATGATCCATTGGATTGATTTAACCTAATTCCAGATGTTGGCTTTGGTTATTAGGTCAGTACAGCTGATGATTTCTATTGCAACTTGGGTCAGTGTGTGTGTTTGAATAATGTAATTTCCCAGCATGCATTTGTGTTTTGGACATTTCTTTGTTTGGCACATCACATCGAAGTTGGCTTATAATGTAATCTTCATGGTAATAGTGATTATTTTGCCAGGCTATTATTTTGGAATACTTTTTTTTTTTTTTACCGAGATCCACTAATTTTTTGGTCTTAAATTACTTTATATTATATTATATTATATTATATTATATTATATTATATTTGTATATATATAATATTAATTTATGACCCCAAAAAATTAATTATAAATAGTCAAACCAAAATTTCAGACGCCTTCAACATTTCTCACATTATCACAGTTTATTTGCTATAGTTTAGATAATGGTAATAAAATACAACAAGAACTCAGAGTTCATTCATCTTGATAATGTCAGATAACTTTGATAGAAAGGTATGTAATGGATTCAGTTGAATTAGCTGTCAGCTGTTAAATTTAAGTACACAATTAGATCATACCAATTTAGGTCAACCAATTAACAAGCAATGCTTAATTTTGTTCAGTTTTTGATGTAAAAATGTCACTTTAGCTATTAAAGAAAAAACACTTAAGCAAAACATGGTCAGGTCAAAGTGTCTGAATAGTTTTTGGTCCCAAATTTTTAAATCAATTTTACTGGTAGTCCACAACTTTTGGGTATAATAAGTCACAGTTTACTTTATTTTGCTATCACTTGCATAAATGAACTGCACCCACTAGTAAAAAAAAAAATCTGATGTCTGAATAATTTTTGGTTTGACTGTATATATAAAGTAAAATACATTTTAAAATGTTTTACTTCAAAGCATTTAAAAACACTTGTTTGTCATTGACCCATTTATACACACACACACACACAAACAAATTTCCTTTGTCACAGCATTATTGTTTATTGTTGCATTATACTACAGGTTGAAGTGTAATTACAGAAACATCAGCCTGGTGACATTTAATAACAAATAATACAAGTGTTGTACAGCAAAACTTGAACTCCTGCAATTGCAGACTTAGATGTGTGGCTTGAAACGTAAATGTTAATTTGCACGGCTCCTTTCTCTCCTCAGGCGAACCTGTGTTTTGTTGACATCGACAGTCACTGCATTGAGCTGCCTGAAGACTTCCCTCAGTTCCCCAACAAGACCGAATTCATCCAGGAACTCAGTGAGGTATTGCTCAGTTTTGGTCTGTCTCCTGAGGGGGGCAACGCCTCCCCTGAACCAGCTGTCAGCTCGCAGACCTCCATGCTGGAGAAGGAGCTGAAGAGCACATCCCTGAGTGAGTTGGTGGATGACAGAAAGAATGGCAACCTCGGTGGAGAGGCACTGGACGTGCTGGAACTTCTTCAGGGCAACCCGACTCTGGAGCGTCTGCAGGCTCTGGCCAAAAGGACTGGGGTGAAAGTGGCCCGTCTGGAGGCATTGGCAGCGGGGCAGAAAGCTGTAGGGGAGGAGGGCGTGGGAGGAAGGTCTCCTGCCGAGGAAGAGGAGCTGAGGAATGCTAAACTGAACGTGCAGCTGAGGGAGGTGTTCGCTGCACGCTTTGCGACAATGTTTGCGGACTACGAGTCGTTTGTGATTCAGAATTCACCAGATTTGGAGTCCTGGCTGACCAATAGAGAGCAAATGCACAACTTTGACAAGGTGACTTACATTCTACACACTTATTAGCAAAACTAATTAGACACGCTCTTAATATTTTTGTTGTAGTTTAGTTAGGCACTTTTGTATTGGTCTTGTAGCAAAGTTTTCATCAAAAGTTTCAGATGGTACATCCATATAAGTTCTTTCATTTGATTTCTCTTTAGGCCTCATTCCTTTCCGACCAGCCGGAACCGTACTTGCCCTTCCTGTCCCATTTCATCGAAACACAAATGTTTGCCACCTTCATTGACAACAAGATCATGTCTCAGTGGGAGGAGAAAGAACCCCTCCTTCGAGTGTTTGACGGACGCATTGAGAAGGCCCGTCTCTACAATGTTCGCGCACCCAGCTTGCGCTCATCTGTTTACCAGAAATGCACCTATCTCAAAGAGTCGGGTAAGAAACATTGAGATTGACTTCTCATAATATATTAAAGTAAAATGTATTTGATGTTTTATCATAGTTTAATGTGCAAAGTCAATTGTTTAAGTCGTTTGACGTTTCTACTATTACAATTTTCAAAACATTGCTCGACATGTTGATCTCTGACTCAACCAGTGATTCTTTGTCCAAACAATATCAGACAGGGGGAGAAAAAAAGTGAAAAAAATTAAAACTTATATATAAACTTAAAATAAACAAATACTTACATAAATTAATATCTTGGCACAGAAATTGCACTCTTCATCTTTAACGTAATTTGTGTTCAAATGAGCATATTTTTCCAAAGAAAAGTTTTGTATGGTATGGAATATGGATGACTTTTCATGATCTCATCAAATCCCATAGGATAAAATCATACAACCAACCATACACTTTTTGTTATTCCCCCTAGAATTTCTTATTTTACTTGAATATATACTTCCATTCAGAAGTTTGAGTTTGGAAGATTTATTTTTTCTTTTGAAAGAAGTCTCTTATACTCACCAAGGCTGCATTTATTTGATAACAAATTTAAAAACAGTTGCATTGTGAAATATTAATACAAATAGAAAAAAACAATATTTTAAAATGTAGTTTATTTCTATGATGCTGTTACTTTTCTGTGTGACAGGCTTCATCCCTCCAAAATCATTCTAATATGTTGATTTGGGGTTCAATAATATAATTATTAATTATCAATAGAAATATTACTTATTATAAACAGAAAAAAGAACAGCATTTTTGGGAAACGGAAGTCTTTTGTAAGATAATAAATATCCTTTCTGTCACTTTTGGTCCATTTAATGCATCCTTGCTAAAACCAAAAATTTATTAATTTCTTTAAAAAATAAAATCCCCAAACTGGTTGTGTATGTATGTCACATCACACAAGAAAAAAAGAGTGCAGTCCTATTTCATCTTGCTTCAATTTTGAGGTCTTTGAAATGATTTTACTGTTGGGTGGTTTATACTGTGTTGGGTGTTCTTTGTCTCTATAAACAGATTCGGAAATCATTGTGTTTTCCTGCATTGAAAATGTCTTCTCATTTTATGCCTTACTGATTTTTGTGCAATCACATCCTCAGCAGAGCACCTTTCATCATTCTTTTTCTGAACCGATGGTGAATCCCCAGTCATTGCTCTGTCACTACAAATTGTGTATTTCAATTTTAATGAAGCCTGTAGAAAAAGCCTGCCTAGATGATTATAGAGAGTGACAGTTCAAGAGGGCGGCTGAGGGGCCGAGGAGACGGGGGAGAAAGAGAGACGGCAGAAGTGGTTGAAAAATGAGGAGTGGAGCACAGAATGAAAGAACTGAAGAGTGTGTCCTCAAATGAATGGAGTGCTTTTGAAAGGCTGCCAAATGCTGAAAAGAAAAGAACGGGCGCCTGGTGCTCTATTGTGCCATCTTGGGAAGCCTGTGTGTGTATGTGCGCTGAATATTGTTGCGTGCGCGTCTGCTCGCTAAGCCCTCAGTACCATTGTTAGGTCAATAACCTCTTGTCACACTGAAGGTCACTATTGGAAGATGGATGCTGCTGTTCTGGCTTAAAAAATGTGCTTCTGAAATGGCAAACTGCCCACAGATGCCCTATAAAAGATGCCCAACATTTTCAAAAACAAAATGCACTATGGAAGTTATAACGCTGATTGTTATATTAGTTGCACGATTAAAAATGCTAGGCAGTAAATGAGTATGTTAGTATGAAAATGAGGTTTGAATTTATTCAAATTTCTGGAAAAAAATCAATGAAACATTCTCATTCTAATGCACTGTACGACTTCTGTAGCAACTATTTTTCCTGTCGGGCTAATCAACAACAGCAGCAACAACAATAGCTGTTTAATAATAATAAATAATAAAATAATAATAATTATTGTTAGACAGTAATACAGTTATTATTAATTCATTGTTATTTTTTATTTTTTTTATTTTTCTTAAAGTTACTGCTCATAGTTCTTTATTGAAGTTTATGTGTAAAATTCAAATTATTTATAAAAACTATGCAATATACAATAACAGTTATACTCGGTTTATTATTTATAATTCTAATTGTTTATTTGGGGTTCTTTAAGACACTGGTCATGTTTCATTATTGAAGCTGAAGTGTAAAATTGTTGTTATATTAATTTATAAAAAAAAATTCAATGAACACAACAACAATAAATAATATTTTCTTATTCTTAATACAATAATACTTATTGTTTATGCTTTTATTATTATATAAGTACATTATAATAATATTATAATATTTATCAGTTATTTATTATACTTGGTTTATTATTCTTTAAAAAAAAATTTTTTTTTAAAAATATATTTGGCATTTTTGAATTTATATTATTTTGAAAAAACAAGTCACTCACTCAGATTGCTCAGAAATACTTTTATTTTAGTGTTGTGGAAGTCTAGCCTCAAGCTTACAGCTTATTATTAGTGAATATTCTGAAGTAATTTGTAGCTTCAACACTTTTCAAGAGCTGTGTTTCTCCTCTCCAGCCCAGGCCATAGAGCAGCGGCTGAGAAAGATCGACCACACAGCCATCCATCCTCACCTGCTGGATATGAAGATTGGTCAAGGAAAATACCAGCACGGCTTCTTCCCCAAACTACAGGCTGATGTGCTTGCCTCAGGGCCCACCAACAACAAGTGAGTCCTCTTCATGGCACACAACACCGTTATGAGAGATTAACTATTCAATGTGGGGCATGTAACACTTCAGAGTCCATATTAGTTATAAAGCTCTGTTTTAAACTACAACAGATGCTGCAATCCTTCTGTTTTTAGTCACACTTCAATATTCAATAACCAAAAGAAAAATTATTATTTATTTAGCTGTCTTTTCATTTACTTTGTGACAAAAAACACTAAAGCAAACTCAATTTCAATGTGTGTGTGGGATAATCTAATAATGGAAACCCTCTTTGATCAGGTGGTCTAACCGCACATGCTCGACTCAGCGCAGAGTGGACCGTCACAGACAGCAGAACGACCATCTTGTGCTGGACAACGACCTCAAAGAGGTAAGACTGCAGCTTTCTTCCTCTTCAGCCTCTCTCCTCCTTTCTCTTTTTCTTCTTTCTCATCTTGTTCTGTGTGCAGCCTTTGATTAGCACAGACTTTTTATGTAATTCCTTCCATCTTGAGTCTTTTTACTTACTCCATCTCTTCTATACTGCTGCCTTCCAAGGGTCTTATTTGTCAGATGGTAGATACAGCTGATTGTTGGCAGAATCACAAAGTAAATAAAGAGTGGTTTATCCAAAAATGATAATTCTGTCTTTTGCTCAGCCTCATGTTGTTCCAAACCTGTAAGACTTACTTTCTTCCATGGAACACAAAATAAGTTATTTTGAAAACTGCAACTGTCGCTCTTTTCCATTGTTATTGTTAACTAAAATTAATACGATTAAAAACGGTTTTCAGTAATTGAATAAAACATAAATATTAGATGAGAAAATTAAGCTTAAAGAAGTAAACTCATTAATTTTTTTAGTTAGTTGCCAAAAGCCGCTAATATTAGTAAAGCTGAAATTTAATATAAAGATAAATCAAAAATATTGTTTTTATTTATAAATTAATGACATTGACAAAAGCACATAACAGAAATTCTAAAAATAAAAATTTAATTAAATATGAAAATGAAATATAATTAAAAAAAATAATTAGGATACATCAATAATTCTAAAATAGAAAACAAACAAAAATAACCCATATACTGTGTAAGTTGTCATTTACTGATAAATAGCAGACAACCATTACAACCGAATCTCTGAATTAATAATCCAGACCAGTTTTGTAAATCAAATTGGCTGATTGATTTTCAAAAGAATGATTTGTACAGGAATTAAATGTTGCTGTGTCATAAACACGTCAAGGACCAGTATGACTCGTGTCAAGAATTTTACATTATTTTTCAGTGAGCTGTTACTTATAGTTATTATAATGAACAGTAATTCTCCATAAATCGCAGATTCTTGATGTCTGAATCACATAAATGGTCTTCAGGGCTGAAAGTGATTTACATGAAATTTGATTTGTAAATGGCTCCTGATGAATCATGCTTAATGCAAAGGCCTCTTGGGCGTTTAGTGAATTTGCCTGTTCTCATTTCTTCATTTGTCAGCATTTTCTTTTACTTCTGAGCTTGCGTTTTCTTTTTCAAGTGTCTTCTTGCTTGTCTTTTCTTGCATTCATGTGCATGCTGCTTTTTTCTTTCCTTTTCTATTGTTTCTTCATCGTTTCTGTGTGCGTTTGTATGCTGTGTGGGCCATACCACCTCACGGCAGGTGGAGGGGTGTTTGCTCCTGCAGAACTCTATGGCTTTCTGGGAGTGGGATAAGGCACCACCCCCACCTATTAAACCGCCTAAAAAGTCCTTCTCGGCCTGCTGTCTGGTATGTGGAGGCCTGCCATTATATGACCGACTTAAAACATTCCTAACATGCCCTTAATAAACTCCTCCCAGATGTTAGAATTCCTCAAAGCCCCTTCCCTCAGACACACAGTGACCTTTGAACTCTGCTGCACACAATCCAGCCCCTGGATATTCCCACACGCCGGAGTTTGAGTAGTGAGCGCTTACCGACCCAGTCACTCAGCAATCATAAACCCCACAACAAAGAATAAAATCCTCTGCTTTATAGTCAACCCCCTCTTGTAGCCCAATTGATCTTGTTTTTCTGTAAAGAAAGCAAGGTATATTAAACTTTTTTTTAAATGACTTTGGTCTTTTAAGTGTCTGTGTCCTGATCTCTTTGTGTAGAAGTACATGCAGGAGGCCCGTAACCTGGGGAAGAACCTGAGACAACCCAAACTATCAGACCTGTCCCCTGCGGTCATCGCTCAGACCAACTGGAAGTTTGTGGAGGGTTTACTGAAAGAATGCAAAATGAAGGTCAGGATGAGTTTAATATGCACAGATGGATGCATTTGTGCGTGTGTGTTTTAACAAGGTTCCCACTGCCATGGAATACCTGGAAATTAAGAATGTTGGTTATAAGCCGATATTGGAGTTTTATTTATTTTCTTATTGCCATTGAGGCTATTTAAATATATATATCATTGTTATTAAATTCTTAATTTTTAGCAATTTTTAGCATTTTTTTATTCTTTATAATATTGTGATATCTAAATTAATTAATTTTATTTTTAATGACAAAATTATATATAATCATAATATTGGCCATTTGTTGGTTATTGGCCAAGACATGGAAAAAATTATTTGGCTGATCATATTGACAAGAATTTTAGTGGAAAATTATGATTGATGTATTTACTTATAAAAAAATGTTATCCCTAAAAGTCAAATAAATTAATACAATCATGAAAATGATTATTAATATGAAATTATATTTCATATTAAAAATGTCTGTGCTCTAAAATATTTAATCGGCTAGACATTAATCTTTGTAGAGTAGAATTTAATGCAAGCCACTGTCATAATAACATCAATCTGTCTGTTGCAAGTCTGTCTGGTGACTCTCAGCAGAATATTTTGGAGCACAGACATTATCAATATGAAATTATATTTCATATTAAATTATTTCTGTGCTTTAAAATAGTTCATCGGCTAGACATGATTTTTTTGTAGAGTAGAATTTAAATCAAGTCATTATTCATAACATCAATCAGTCTGTTGAGAGTCTGACTGGAGACAGTTGTAAACTAAGTAGTATAATCACATGCATTTATTAATTTAAAAGCTTGATGCTTAACGTACAATACAAATGGAAATCTGCTCCAGCAATCTCTGTGTAATGATTTTAATATCCTTATCTAGTAATCATGAACCGCTGGACAGGTCATGTGAAAGCCATAGAAATGCATTGGGCACGAAGTGTGGGAACCGGGTTCTGAGTACAAGCATAATTACTAGTCTGACCCACTTGTCTGCTGCATTAAAGACCTTAGACTCAATCAAGATTGAAATGTCTGGTATGTTGTTTATCAATGGATGTTCAGACCAAGCGTATGTTGGTGGAGAAAATGGGCAGAGAGGCTGTTGAACTGGGACATGGAGAGGCGAACATCACCGGCCTGGAGGAGAACACACTCATAGCTAGTCTGTGTGACCTGCTGGAGAGAATATGGAGCCACGGCCTACAGGTCAAACAGGTGAGACACACTAATGGAAATGCGTTTCATATTATAACATATACAAGCTAATGCTGGGAATCACTGTGTGCCGTTATCTTGGTTTATAGGGAAAGTCTGCGCTGTGGTCTCATTTATTGCACTACCAGACGAGAGAAGAGAAAAATGAACAGCTGTTAGAGTCTCCAGGTAAAATATATATGAGTTCGTAAGACGAGAAACAACTCTACTCAAAAGTTATAGAACGACTTTCAGGGGTGTTAGTTTCTGTAGGGCTGCATTTAGTTGAGGTTCATTTTGCAATAAAAATGGTCATTTGGCGCCTCTAGCACAGGTAGCTGAACTCAGTTATGTAAAAACAAAATGCGAAACCTTGTTTGTGATATATTTGTCATGTGTAAATCTAAAAAAGTGATTAAAGTAGGATTTGATAAAGTACTTGTCATGCTTTGCTTGCTTGATACTGATTGCAAGTGTTATGCTAACATTTAGCATTACTGCATCATATTGAAGTGTAAATATACTTGTACTCAAAAAACAATATGCCTTTTTTTTTTTTTTTTTTTTTTTTTTTAGACCTAAAGCTTGTTTTTCATTGTTTTGGGGAAGTTCAAGTTGTAAACATGTTTAGCTAACTTTAAATTGCTTAGTGCTTCTTACAGAAATACTGAAAGAGACATATAAGCTAATTTTTCATGTTCATAACTGCTATAGTAATTTCAAAACACACTTGAATTGAGTTTTAAATTGCATTTGGCATTCAGTTTGCATAGTTAGAACAGTTTGTGTTCATGTATACAGAATGTTTAGACTATGTTTCAGGCCTAACACTTCTACATGCTAAGCATGCTAACAGGCTAACAGTGCCTCGAGAAGGGATTTCAAATTGCGATTTTCTTTCTTCTGAAACTGCTCTAAGTGCTAAAACTGTTTGTTTCTTGCTCCGCAGTGTCCAATGGCCAGGAAAAACGGAAGCCAGAGTCCAGTGTTGGTCTTCCTGCATTACGTGTATCAGTCATACAGGATATGAGGTGTGTTTATTGCCTGAGGATAGTTATTGTTGTATATCGTAATGCGTATTACATTGTTTTGGTTGTATAATTCAGTTGACAATGATGTTTTTAAAAAAGAGATTGATTTGCATTGCTTGCAGCCTCTTCAACCCACATACAGTGAATTGCATTATTGCTTTTGATTTTCTGTCTTTCTTCATCATCCTCTCTCTTTCGACTTCTCAGACACATCCAGAGCATGGGAGAGATTAAAACCGATGTAGGTCGAGCACGTGCTTGGATCCGTCTGTCTCTGGAGAAAAAACTTCTTTCCCAGCATCTCAAACAGCTGCTGTCTAACCAGGCCTTAACCAAGTATGTGCAATACTAAACACACATCCACACTCCCATCTACACTCTCTCTCTCACACACACACTCACACACACACACACACACACACACACACACACACACACACACACACACACCTGCAGGCTTTCAGACTCCCACATTCACATACACACCAAAAATCATGCTCATCACAAGAATTTGTGAGTGACACAAACAAGCACACGCATGCTGACCCGTTTCAAGTAAGTGCACCTGTTATTAAGTATGCGATGTTCCCACAGGAAGCTGTACAAGCGTTACGCCTTCTTGCGCTGCGAAGAGGAAAAAGAGCAGTTTCTCTTTCATCTCCTGAGCCTGAATGCCGTGGACTACTTCTGCTTTACCAGCGTCTTCACCACTATAAGTACGTCCTACAGAAAGAGAGACACACACAGATGTACAGATATGCAAATCAGGACTGTATCTACATAGTCAGTTGATGTATATTACATTTTTTACATTTGTTCCTCCAAATCTTGAGTATTTGGTGATATATTTGATGCAAACACTCATACAAAACAGCAGGGAACAGCTTCTGTATTCATCCAGCATATCCGGCACTTGATATTGATTTGATGCTGCGTGACGGATTGATTGACTGACCAAGGCATGACAAATTCATATTTATGCTGCAAAACAGGATGTTGCATTGCAACTTAGAATACATTTTTAACTCATTACCAATGTATTTTTCTGTCTTTTATTTGCAATTAGTTTTTTGTTTTTTTTGCATCCTAAGTGATTCCATACAGGGCCGTTATCATCCCCATCAAGAAGCTTAGTAACACAATGACCACGTCCAACCCCTGGCTGTGTGTGTCCGGCGAGCTGGGCGACTCCGGCATCCTGCAGATCACGAAGAACGTTCTGGAAATGACGTTTGATGTGAGTGCTGTGACATCGCGCTCCAGCTGTTCTGCCTTGAACCTGATACATTAGTTTATTTTTAGTGTCACAGTTTGGTTTCCTGTGGGACTGAGACAATCATCCATCCTGCCATCCGCAGAATTGAGTGTGCTTGCAGGTCTTTCGAAACATCTGTTAGATCGAAACTATTTATGGAAATGACAGAAATATAGCTGAACAAAAAAATATAAATATATAAATCTCATGATAACAATGTCACATTTCACTTTAAAGAGAAATTTAGAGCCTTTTTAGTAATATTTTAGTAGTATTTTTTTCTCAAATTTTCATCCAAACATTATTTTTTTCTTTATTGTGCTTAATGGAATAAATACAACGTACTGTGACTTTTATTTCAATTGGCAATACAAATTTAAAAAGGAAAACTTAAAAGGCAATAGAACAAATACTACCATAATGTATAAATTGTTTACAATTTAAATCATTTTTATTTAAATTTTGCAGTAAGATAATAATAATAATATGATTCTCTTGATGTCCAGATTATTTATTTTTTCCCCAAACTGAAATGGTGATTCATGCATTAGTGATCAAAACCTATTTATTTATGCACTTCCACGAATCTATTACTTTGAGGAAGGAGATATTATTCTTACACCCCACCTCATACAACCAATCACTGCCATTTGTTTTGCTGTCAAATCACCCATCATGTTCTAACTCATTCTGTGTCCTCTCGCAGTCTGCCTTTAGGCCTCACACGCACATCTCCATCGCATTCAAGGTTAGGTGCACATCCCTCCATTTTATTCCTCCCTCTCTCTCCATTTTTCTACTTCTCTACATAGAGAGATCTCCTCTTCTTCTCCTTTGGGTTGTTGGTTTAGCTTTAAATCTTGTGATTTTTGCATCCCAAATTTTGTACATTTACTTTGTATTTAGCTAGTTTTTAACTCTCATTTGGAGCTTACAGAGTGTTCATTTTGGACATTGTACACTTGCATTTAGTCAAATTCTGAATGTTTTTAGAGCAGTGGCTTTACTATGGTCTAAACCGACCATAATAGTGCATTGTACACGTTCACGTGAGTTCACATGGGTTGTTCAGTTATTCTCAGACAGCCTCTGACATGGTTGCCTTTATCTGTTCTGTATGTGTATCTTACAGTGTCAGAACCTCGGGAAGTTGACAACAGTGCAGCTGGGTCATGATAATTCTGGCTTGCTTGCCAAGTGGCTGGTGGATTGCGTCATGGTCCGCAATGAGATCACCGGCCACACGTACAAGTACGACTTACTTTAGTCTCTTGTCATTCTTCCTGCTCCTTTTATGGTTTTCTTGTTATTTACTTGTTATCCTTTCCAGGTTCCCATGTGGCAGGTGGCTGGGAAAGGGTGTGGATGATGGGAGTCTTGAGCGGGTTCTGATTGGTGAATTTGTAGTTCCGTGCAACGATGATGATGGAGGAAGAGGGTCTAAGACTCCGCCCCTTCAGCGATCACCTTCCCAGATCCGACGAATCAGCATCACATCACTTACAGGACGTGGAAACAGTAAGTTCAGCTTAAATTTCAAAGGTACTCAGTAATTTGATTTGTTGTGCTGGCGGTCATCTTGGACTTACACTGACACCTAGTGGTTAAAATGTGGCATTGCACAAATAACATTGTTTATCAGTGACATTGTAGAAATGCTCTATTTGTAGTGCTCTATAAGTTTAAGTGTCTGATGATGGAATTTACGGAAATGAAGTACATAGTACTCTCCTTGTATATAAATCAGCTTTTATTAGGCTACTGGGTATGATTGTCTTCTATTGTGAATGTACATTCAAAACTATTTTAATGATAATTAATGTCAATAAATATTCATTTCTTTTGGTGTAAAATCTTTTTAATATTTGTTTTAAATTTGTGCAATTGTTCTCTCTACAGAACCAACAACTGTACAGATACAGGAATCCATTGGTGAAGCAGTCAACAGTATTATAAAGCATTTCCACAAACCAGAAAAAGAGGTATGATATGCCCACGCATGATTATTATCATTTTTGTTGTCCTTGTATCTTTTTTAATCTAAAGGTTTGTCTGTGCTTTTAGAGGGGCAGTCTTACAGTCCTGCTGTGTGGAGAAGGTGGTCTTGTGTGGGCACTGGAGCAGTTCTTCCATCATGGATTCCGCTCGGCTCGAATCTTTCAGAAAAATGTTTTTGTGTGGGACTTCTATGGTAAGCTTAGCTTATTAAATGTTTCCCTGTGACAGTAGAAGAGAAAAAGAAAAACTCATATAGATCTAGTTAATTTAACATGTTTGTGTTCATATCTGTAGTTTAAAGCTTAAAACTTACAGTCTATGAATTTTTTTTTTTAACTTTGGGATCAGTAAGATTTTTTGATGAGTTGCTTATGCTCATCAAGGCTGCATTTATGTGATCAAAAATGCTGAAAAACAGTAATATTGTGAAATATTGCAAATTAAAATAACAGTTTTCTATTTTAATATAATACATTTTTTGTGATGCAAAGCAGAATTTTCATCACAGTCCTCAGTGTCACATGACCCTTTAGAAATCATTCTAATATTTTGATTTATCGTCAGTGTTGGAAACAGTTGTGCTGCTTAATATTTTTTTGGAACCTATCATACATTTTTTTAGGATCCTTTGATGAATAAAAAGTTAAAAAGAGCAGCATTTATATAAAATAGAAATGTTTCCTAACAATACAAGTCTTTATTATCACTTTTTAGCAATTTATATTTATATATATTTATGTACTGGAGGGGGTAAAATAACTTTATATAACTTCATAATTTTAAGGTCTCATTATATAGGGCTTTATCCTCATTAAAGACATTTGTAAATAAAATATTTTAATGTTTGAAGTAAACTATTTATAACAATTAATAACACTTTTGTCCTCCAACAGTACTTTAAAATGGAGACATTTTAAGCATTTAGTATCATTTTGTATGTGATACAAAACAGTTATTTCTATTATATTGTTATGGTGCTTAAAATATATAAAATATGTTGCTTATATAATACAATATAATGCAATATAATACAGGTGCATCTCAATAAATTAGAATGTCGTGGAAAAGTTCATTTATTTCAGTAATTCAACTCAAATTGTGAAACTCGTGGATTAAATAAATTCAATGCACACAGACTGAAGTAGTTTAAGTCTTTGGTTCTTTTAATTGTGATGATTTTGGCTCACATTTAACAAAAACCCACCAATTCACTATCTCAACAAATTAGAATATGGTGACATGCTAATCAACTCAAAACACCTGCAAAGGTTTCCTGAGCCTTCAAAATGGTCTCTCAGTTTGGTTCACTAGGCTACACAATCATGGGGAAGACTGCTGATCTGACAGTTGTCCAGAAGACAATCATTGACCCCCTTCACAAGGAGGGTAAGCCACAAACATTCATTGCCAAAGAAGCTGGCTGTTCACAGAGTGCTGTATCCAAGCATGTTAACAGAAAGTTGAGTGGAAGGAAAAAGTGTGGAAGAAAAAGATGCACAACCAACCAAATGCACAAGAATTTGAGTGAACTTCACAAGGAATGGACTGAGGCTAGGGTCAAGGCATCAAGAACCACCTTTGCGGTGCTGATGCATGCCACATATTTTAGATCTTGGAGAAGTACTGTTGCTGTAAATGAATTAGTTCCTCTTCTAGATCTTGCCTCATTCCGTCTGTTTTTTTCCCCTGTGTGAAAGCTTCTAAACATCGATCATATTATAAAAAGCTCCCCGTCTAAAAATGAGTGGGTTCCTCCATCATGTTTATATTTGTGAAGCAACTCATTAAAATGGCTCCGTTCGTCTAGATTTGTGTCCTCTCTGAACTTCTTGTGAACGGTGTGTGCAGACGGGACATTATTTCAACACACGGTAGGCATGCATGGTATTCCAGGACAGTGCTCAGGTCCTAGAGAACATTCCTCTATGAAGAGTCATTCTTCATGGAACATTATTTTTAGTTTAGGGACATGCTGATGGCATCTGTGAAGCAAATTCTGCACTGTCTCATTAGTGTTTTTTTCTATAGTGGAAACCTGAGATTTCATGTTAGGGGAGACTGGGGAGTGTTGCAACATGAAAGTTTAACCAGTTACAAATTAGCTTGTTCATTCATTCATAAAAAAGGTACAAAATCTGTCACTGGGGCTGTACCTTTTTTAAAAAGTACAATTTTGTACCTTGTTTAGCTATAAAGGGTGCATATTACTACCTTAAAATCCTTAAAAGTAGGCTACATTTGACCTAGTCTACTTATTAGTACCTAAATTGCACATATTAGTACCTTTTGAAAATGTACTACCCCAGTGACAGATTTTGTACCTTTTTTTCCCTTGAGAGTGGATGAGCACCAAGCTCCTAATATGACAGTAGCTGTGTACAAATATAAAGCATTTACAAAAAAAGGTAAGAAAGTGAAATTACGTCCTAATTTGAATTGTGATTCCAAATGAATGTCAAATGACAGTTTACGGTGCATTTAATTCACTGTTACCTATCGGCTAGTGTTACTATCTCTACCATTTTACCAAATATGTAATTATAACAAATAGTAGCCTATCTATAAAATGAAATTCGGGGTAGTGATTTCAGACAAAAAGATTTGCTTAAATGTGAAGTTGAAATAAAAGTTAACAATAAATTCATGCACTAATTTTTAAGTGTCCATGTTTTCTATGTATCCAAAAGCACTAACAGCTAATTTGACAATAATTCACACAGCTTAAGTACACATGTAGCCTCATTTCCTAAACTAATTAGCAAACAAATATAGTAATATAGCAAAGTTTGAGGGGGGAAAATCACGGAGCTATAAACTAAATGTACACTTCCCAGTTTCCCCTGTAAATATGATTGTTTGAGGGAATTAAACGTTTTTGTCCCGAAACCTATATACATTTGGGTTTAAAACGTTACATTTATAAGGTCTAATGTCGTTTAGCTCTTTCAGCCTATTTAATTTATTCTGCAGAGCCGTCAAAAACAGCTCTCTCGAACTATGTCCGCGATGAAGGACCGAGCTGGCGACATGTGCTCATGGCTGCGGCCGCGGAGCGAGAAGGACGTGCTGCGTTTGTTCAGACATCTGCTGTTCTCGTAGTAGTAGAGCGTAACTCCTCCCACCGGGATCGCAGCTCACTGGCTGCTGCCCTAGCAACCGGACCCGCCCACGTTTCCCGCGTAATTTTCTCTTCCTTTTATGGGCAACAGAATGCAGACGCAGTCAAACGTCAGCCGCGTATGCAAATGAGGTTGATTGAAGAAATTCAGAAAATGGTGGATGGAGCTCGGCGCATGCGTAAACATTTTACTATATTCAGACAGAAAGTGAGACAGTAACGAGTCGAGTGGCGCATTGTTAAATGAGTAACGCCTGTAACTCTTGGATTTCGCTGTGTGATTTGACTTTAACTGCTTCAAGTCGAGGTAAGAAAAAAGGGCTTTTTTTTTTAAAAAAAGGGTAACTTAACAGTTTATGTGTGCGCAGAAGGTGTTATATTCGCCTTTCGAAAGGCCCCCTTAAGAAGTTGTGTGACAGTGCGATGCCCGGCTGAAAGCTGCCGCATTCATTAGAAATGTAGCAGTAAGATCACTTTGGAAGCTTGCTGAAATTGTTTCACATTTTTGCTCGAGTATAAAAGCGTGCGATAAGTTTAGTGTGTAGGACACTTGAGGAGGCTGCTGCCCATACAGCGCATCACATTTTAGGGCGCTCGCATCCTTTGCCGATGATCGCTTATAAAGTGTTTGATAACAGAATTGATTCATCTGAAGCCGAAATAGATTTCTATTACACTTATATTATGATATGCTGAATGAAATGATATGCTGATTTGTTGCTTAAGGAAACATTTCTTATGATTATCATTATTGAAAACAGCGTAATATTTGCTGCTTAATATTTTGGTGGAAACCGTGATACACTACCATTCAAAATTCTGGGGTAAGACAAAAAAGTAATGCATATATTCAATAAGGACACATTCAATTGATCAAAAGTAACATTTATGCATTCACAAAAGAATCCTGAAAAAACAAATCACGGTAAAAATGGTTTTCAACTTTGATAATAAAACGAACTATTATGCATGTATACCAGTAACTTTAGTTGTTTGTAACTATGGTGCTGTGGTACTTTTTGCAAATGAAATTCCAGCTGTGTTTAAAAGCTTGTGTAAAATCATTGCATCAGCAGAAGCACCAAATAGAAAGTTGTTTTACTTCTGTCTTATCCATGTGTTACAGATGTTTGGCTTTCATAAGCCGAAGATGTACCGCAGCCTTGATGGATGCTGCATCTGCAGGGCAAAATCCTCCAGCTCTCGTTTCACTGACAGCAAACGCTATGAGAGAGACTTCCAGAGCTGCTTTGGGTGAGTTGGGTATCTAGTATGTGCTTGTGGTTCCTCTGTAATAACATGATATTAACATCAGCCTGGTTTAATTACAGTGAGTACAGGATTCGTATAATGTATCTCTAGTCAAGCGTCCTTTTTCTTTTAGAGTAATGTGGAGGAAATAATGTTGTTTGTTTGTAATGTGAGAACTTCAATGATTTCCATATGCATTATCTTATTACAATGGGATACTTCTACAGTTTAGGTGAGACTCGCTCTGGTGAAATCTGCAATGCTTGTGTTCTGCTGGTGAAACGCTGGAAGAAGCTTCCTGTCGACTCCAAAAAGAACTGGAATCATGTAAGCTCTGTCAAATTCTCCAAGCTCCAACCAGGCTGCTCACATGCATACTCACACAGCCCCTTATTGATCACACTGAAGTCTTTTCAATTCTGTTTTCTATACACATTGTTCCAAAGCGGCCTTACACAGAAACACCCTTAGTGAACAAGTGAACTGCAGCTCCCTAAGATGTTAAAGTAGATGAGGAGGAAACCTTTGGATGAACTGAGAATCAGCTGGGGAAGCTCACATCCTCAGAATAACACATATTTCAACAATTTCATACATGCACAAATGTTTATTTTAACAGATGCAATAGTATTAATAATAATGAGCTACATAATATTACATGGTAGTAGGCACTACTTTCAATTTAGTAAGATTCTAATGATTACAAATGAAAGCTAATGCAGTTCATATGATATGAAAAATAATGTAATTATTGAATATAATTATGTAATAATGTTTGGACCCACTGTATTACTACCTATTGTAGTTTATCTAAATCAGTGGTTCTCAAACTTTTTATGCCAAGTACCACCTCAGAAAATATTTGGCTCTCCAAGTACCACCATAATGACCAACATTAAAATACAGTCGCGTAGTAGGCCTAACTATTCAGATACAGCTCTGCACAGTTAAAAAACGAGGCAGTTTTATTCCTAATAAGAATATTTGTTGTTGTCAGCCACTTTAACATTGTAAATACACAGTTTTTAACATTTAAAGGGGTCATATGATGCGATCTCAATTTTTCCTTTCTCTTTGGAGTGTTACAAGCTCTTGGTGCATAAACAAGATCTGTAAATTTGCAAAGGCAAAAGTCTCAAATCCAAAGAGATATTCTTTATAAAAGTTAAGAGTCAGCCATTGAAAACTATATTAAGGGTTCAAAAAATTGAATCCTGACATTTATTTACAGACATTGTCAAACCTATATGACCTCAAAAGGATAGTTTTTGTGTGTGTGTGTGAAGAGTTAGGCCTATATTAATTAAAACCATAAAAACATTAATTCAAATGTTAACCGATTAAAAAATAAATAAAAAATGAAACGCATATTAAACGTCTGTCATTTTTACTTCGTTGAACTTGATGTACTGATATAAAGTCAATAAAATCTGACTTAACATAATTAAAATGACAAGCACAAAACAAAATGGCTGAAAATGTAAAAAAAAGCGAAATGTAACTATTATTAAAAACTTGTAATAGTATCTATCATAGTAGTTTTAAGATTGCGTGATGCTGCATCCACACCAATAAGTGTCAGTGTAAAGTTCATGACCACCTTCATTGACTTTTTTTTTTGGTGTTGTTTTTATAAATTAGGCAATATAAAGTGTATATACTGTGTGTTAATCCACAATACATAATAGTTTTCCATTCGGAGTATGGTTATAAACGTCTGTCTTTTTATTTCCATAATAAATAGTGTGACCTTTCTGTTCATTTCCCTCTGCTTCAGAGCGACTAAGATCATGGTTCAGCTGTCACCATCTCGGACTATAGAGACGTTGACTCCGTCAGAGTTGACCGTGGAGAAGGATGATGGCCAGGGCAGCCCTAAATCCGAGTCCCCTCGAGTGCTTACCGCCCTCCAGTTCACCCTTAGCCCCACCACGACCACCAACTACGACTATGAGAAATACATTGAGGACGGCCTCATCTGCCTCAAGCACAAGATCCGTAACATTGAGAAAAAGAAGGTGCCTTTATTCTGTTGTTCAGGCAGAAATAGCATGAACAGTATTCAGATGGAGTGGGTTGTTTTGCTTTACTCATACAGCACCTAATGTGCTTCAGTCCTGTCCATGTTTGCAAAACAAAGCTACTTTTTTCTTCTTGCAGCTGAAACTGGAAAGCTACAGTGAGAGGCTGAAGAAGGGGGAAAAACTTAATCAGGACCAACTGGTAATCACTCTTTTGATTTTGTGTGTCGCATCTTGGGAAATGGAGCTTGTTTTAATATTACTGATGTGTGCTAATGCTGTAGGAAGCTGTGGGGAAGTACGAGGAGGTGATCCAATTTGGTAATAATATTTGTAATGCATTTATAGAAAACAAATGCATGTAAATATATAAGTACTTTACACAAAATAAATGCATGTTCTTGCATTTAATTTATTATTATTATTATTGAGGATAATTAATACATGTAAATATATAAATACATTACACAAAAGAAATGCAATATGTCCTTTAGTTATTGTTAATAATAATAATAATCAAATGTAAATATAAATGTATTTATTGTGTAATGTGTGCCGTTTTATTTTAGTTGTATTAAGAATGATAATACAAGTGTATAAATGCTTACATGCAGAATAAAATATGCCGCCAATGTAAATGTATAAATGCGTTACACAAATACAATATGCACAAGTACATTACACAAAATAAATGCAATATCTGTCCTTTGATGTGTTAATGATGATGATGCATGTAAATATAAATATTTTGTGTAATGTATGCCCTTTAATTTTAGGTGTGTTAAGAATGATAATACAAGTGTATAAATGCTTACATGCACAATAAAATATGCCGCCATTATTATTATTGTTGTTTTTGTTATTCAAGGGCAAACATTACAGAAATAAATAAAAATGTATGTTTTGTGTCTATGCCCTAGTCTAATGAAGAGCCTGCACGCTCAAACATCACCTGTGTGATAGTCCGTTATTAAATATTTGTGTTTTTGGTGTCTAGGTCTACCAACTTTTTTTCTGTTTTCATTATAATATGTATATACCCTAGAAACATTTAGTTCCTTTTGGAACACAAAAGGAACCCACTTCTATATCTGTGTTGATGGGATCGTTGAGGGTACAAAGACAAAAAAAGATTTTTATATGATGGTCATTTTTCAACAGATAAGCACATGAAGGAGAAGCTACTTCGGCTAGTGGATTGTGGCTTTTTTGATCACGTACCACTTCCTAAAGTTGACAGTCAAGAGAAGACTGAGACCCTAAAGGCGGACCCTCCAAGGCCTTGTGGCCTCTCCAGTGAGATTTCATTTAATTTTAACTTCGAATGTGTGTCTAAACAGCCATGAAATTACTTGAATGCATGTCATTTTATATTTCTGAGTTTTAGCGCTGGTGAAGCTGAGCTCAAAAGAAGTGCCTTCCAAAGAGGTAAAAACAAGTGACGTATCAAACACCATGATCTTAAGTTATCAAGTCTTCAACGCTATAAACTGCGTTTTGGAGAAACACGCGCAAATCAGTAACTTCTGAATGATGCCAGTTTCTTAACAGACGATACCTACCTGTAACAGACGTCACTGAGCGCAGACAGGATGAGAAGGCATCGCCCCGTAGTTGGAAGGAAGAATTTTTGGCGATGAAGGAAAGGGAGCCCCCAGACTCATGGGAAATGGAGTTTTCTGATCCTCCTGCATCCTCTCAGTCCCCCATACAGAAGCCATGGAAAGGGGCAGCGGGATTGATTCCTAAGACTGCAGACATCGTAAAGAGACCCACCGTTGACCCCAAGGAGGTGAAACAACTAACTTCTATATTGAAATGGCACTTGACCTGAATTGGAAATGATTTCCCAATGTTATTCCCAAAATGTTTATAAAATGACTAATACATTTAATGTGTAAAATTTTATATAATTTATTTTTTATTATGAATTTGAATTCATTCCTTATTCCAAGGACCCCCAAATTTGATGATGCCCTTTGTTAAAATAAAGGCAGTTATGTTTTCATTTATCTTGGGTGAATAAAAATGGAAATGCAGACAAATTTTATAAAAAAAACTGGAAAACAACTTTATCCAACCAACTTTTTTCCCCTACCGAATATTAGAATTATATAATACAATATATAATTTTCTAATATAAAAATTGCACATTTAATTTCTTGTATTTGTGTATTATAATTTTTTTAATTGTATTTACTTTTTTTTTTACAAATATTCCTAGCGCCCTCTTGTGGCCCCCAGGACACTAGTTTTAAAACCCCTTAAACATGTTGCTGCTTAAACAACTTGCATGTTGGCAACCATTTGATATGTAAAAAGGTCAGTTTCTTCACATGTATGTTGTGTCTTTTCTAGAAACGTCAAAGAAAGAGCAAGGAGGAGCAGGACTCTAAACCGGTGAGTTATTTACGTTCATCATAAACAAAGTATTTTAAAGCAGTTAAAGTGTTATTTTTATGCTCTATACTTTCAGATGCCTGTCGCAGTGGAAGTCTTCAGCTCTCCATTACCGAAAGACCCTGCTCAGCGCAAACAGCAGCTGGAGTCTCTGATGGACCAGATCTCAGGATCCTTCAGCTTCATGCAGGCATGCATTTAAAAAGAAATAAATGCACAAATTGCGACAATACAACAAAACTGCTGCAATATGGTTTAATTTTCCGATTTTTGTTGAATCTGAGAAATTTCAGAAAGTGTTCACGGACCTTTCCTTGATTTTTCTGTTTGCAGGAGTCTCTTCTGGATGGAGAAACTTCCCCTGTAAACAGTCAAACAAAGAGACGCCGTCCTTCTCCAGGCTCCTCTACTCCTCTTGGTACATGATTGCTCCATGTTAAATCAGTCACACAAAGTGTAGGATGGGGTTAAAGAAATAGCTTATCAAAAAACTGAAAATTTGCTGAAAATACTCACCCTTAGGCCATCCAAGATGTAGATGAGTTTGTTTCTTCATCAGAATAAGTTTTCCATAACCTCAATTGCTCTCCAATGGATCCTCTGCAGTGAATGGGTGCCGTCAGAATGAATTCAAACACCTGATAAAAAAACATCACAATAATGCACAAGTAATCCACATAACTCCAGTTTATCAATTAAAGTCTTGTGAAGTGACTCTCATTCTAATTCACTCTCACCCATTCACTGCAGAGAGAGCAAGTGATGGTATGATTAGTTTTTTCCAAAATTTGTTCCCATGAGGAATCTACACTTTCGATGGCCTGAGGGTTAGTACATTCCTTTAAACTGATACTGAAAGTCTGTTTCTTTTAACATTTAGCACAGAGGGAATTAACAAAAAGCCCATCAGATAATCTGCCTCAATCCCAGCGGGTGAGTATATTTGACTTGATGAGAGCTTATTTTGTGTATAACAAATGTGGTCACTCTTCCCTGTAGTTGCCTAATGTGATATTTATTTTCTAATGGTAGAGCACTCCACTACAAATCCTGCTGTCTGGAGAGGCTAAAGGTTGTCTGTTAAATGGAGACCGCTCTATAAACGGCTCTGACCTTGATCTACATCATGAAGAGAAGCCACATGTAAGTTTTTATTTTATTTATTTATTTTTCTATTTTTGATGGTACAGTTGTTAAATGTATGCTTTCACATACGCTTGTAATTTTAAATATGCTGTAATGGTAACCGTTGTGTTTGTAGAAGCACGGTGAGGGCTTCACCTCTCCTCCACTGTACCGCAGGGGATCCTCCATCTCAGTCCCATTAGAAAACCAGAGCACTGTACAGGTATATAGATGGACAAATAAACTAGAATGTCTCATGCGCTCTGCTTTTTTTTTTTTTTTTCATACATGGAGGTTTGAATTTTTGTTAAATGAGGACTACTCTTAAAAATAAATACTCACTAGCTCAAAATTCACAAACACTTTTTTAATTGTAAAATACCTAGCAATCTCACTTTACCAGATAATTCCTCATTCCGCATTCCTCCACACCTGTATCCAGCAGGATTTGTAGCGCAGGTTCAGCTCTTTCAGCACGCTCTAGAATATCAGTAACGCTGAGTGACCGGCATAGTCGAACCCCTCACATCTTGACTCTGTTTTCACCGTGTTCAACTTAAATGAAGAAATATGGCAGTATTAGTTTCCCATTAATGTCAGCCATGAACTTTTATGTGTGATGTCACTGCAATGGTTGTTAAAGACTACAGGTAAGGTTTGAATTTTATGCACTTGATTTCCTTTTCTGGTGTAGTTTTTGGTGTATTCAATAATTTAATATGCTCATTTCTATGCTTCATCTTTTAACTCAATATATAAATAATTATCTATATTGGCCAGCATTTGTTTAAAAGTGTTTATAATCTTGATCTAGGATGTTTTGGCGATGGGCTTTTATGAGTGGAATTTTAAATGACTGGAGATGACATGTGGTGCCACTAATCCCATGCATTTGGGATTGACTTTGACTTTGTTTGTGTATGTCAGGCAGGAAAGCAGACGTTATGCAATGGAGTATCAACCACTGTATCTGCCCCGACATTTTCCACTCCACCCAGTCACAGATCTATCAGTGCAGAAAACACCTTCCACAACATTCACTCAGTGAGCATAATGTTTGTCCTCATGCATCCAAAGTCCCTAACATCAGTTCCACTTATTTAAATAATGCAAAGCATATTATCTGAAGCTTAACTGGTTCAGCTTTAAGCTCCAGCTTCCCTCTTTTCATCAGGTGTTTAATGTGGCATCTTTGCCCATCAGTGAGAGCTCAGGGATAAAGTCAGATGAGAGTGGATTCTCAGAGTCCATGCATCTGAGTTACACATCGGCCAAAACCCTGAGTTACTCCACCGCCAGCACCCAGACACCACCTGAACTCAACCTACCTGAAGATGACCTACAGATTGGTAAAACATGCGCGCGCACATACTTTCTATTGTGTATAAAATTATTTGCATGTTCCCCAAAATGATCCCCAGATGTAGTCCGAGCTTGACCCCCCCTCCAATATGCATATTCTGTCTTATTCTTATGTGTCCTTGCAGAAGGCCAGTACCAGCTGGAGTGTCCTGTCAGTGCAGGTGGTCACGTGTTCTCTGGCTTTCAACCACAGTCTCGTCTGGGTCGGTTCTGCTACCCCCGCGGTACAACGAGAGGTATGACGCGTGCAGGCAGGGGTTTGGGTCACTCATACAGATCACCTGGTGGCTACAGAGGTACCTTCCTCTTCCTCTGTATCCTTCACATTCTGTTAATCTTTCACCTTTACATTTCAGTGTGCAGATCACATTATAGAGGTGTATTTCTTGTCGTCTATAACAGACCCAGTGCATTGTGTACTGTCATTCTTGCACAAACTTTATTAATCTGTGATATTTGAGCTTTACATTTTTGCAGTCTAGAGAAGACATGGATAAGCAGTATAAAACTGTGTTTTTTGGCTGATTAACAGGTGGTTATGATGCCTACAGAGTAAATGTGCGTTCTCCAGGAGGGGGCTTTATATCCCAGACCCATACCACACACAGAGACCCTGCATCTGCCCTTTATGTGTCCAGCGTAAGTTTTACACAATTTATTGGCTTACTTTACTGATTAATGTCATATTTTTATAATCATTTCAATGTGTTAAAAAAAACAAACTAATTTATTTGTGTTTTGTTATGTTATGAATCTACTCTTTAAATGAAAAGCCGGTCAGTTCTGTTCTTTTTATGCAGATCTGGTTTACTGTGTAATTTTATATAAATACTTTTTATATTCATTTTCAGTTGTATAATAATAGTAAAATGTAATATTATATTGGGTTAGTGTTGTCATTAATCTATACTTTTAATGAAAATCTAGTCAGTAGGTTTTTTTATTTACTTATTTTGCTAACAGGAGAACGGGTATCAGCAGAGCTTCAAACGAGGTGGAGGCACAGCAACTCAAAGGAGCAGTGGTATGAGCCATTGATCATACACATACATGCATTGATATTTTATAGAACTATATTAATTACTAATACTTTTTAAATAAATGTAGAGTTCTGATGCAAAAGCCTCTAAGTGCCATGTGAAATTTTCTTCTAAAATTCGTATTTTTCTCGGACTTCCATGTTTGTGTTCAGTTATTTCACTTTAATGGCAATGAAAATAACCTATTCCTTGCCATTAAAGTGAAATGACTAAATCTACACAGGAGCCTGATTAAACATCCTTAACTCTGTGGTTTGTCTTTGTATCTCCTCTCCTCTTCAGCCGGTTGGAGTGACTCCTCTCAGGTGAGCAGCCCGGACCGGGAGGGTGCGTTTCTGCTCGACTCAGGAATCAGTGACACACTCTCCATCCCGCCAATGGAAGTGCCCATCACGCCCCAGGGCCCGCACACTCTGATGCCAGTACACGTGTACCCACTCACCCGACTCCGCGTGGCCTTCTCTGCCGCCCGCACGGCAAACTTCGCCCCTGGCACAATGGACCAACCAATCGCTTTTGACCTGCTGCACACCAACCTCGGTGACATGTTCGACACGACCACCGGACGCTTCACCTGTCCCGCTGCCGGTGCTTACGTCTTCATCTTCCACATCCTGAAGCTGGCCATCAGCGTACCCCTGTACATCAACCTCATGCGCAATGAAGAGGTGATGGTGTCCGGGTACGCCAACGACGGTGCTCCGGACCATGAGACTGCCAGCAATCACGCTGTCCTCCAGCTGTTCCAGGGCGACCAAGTGTGGCTGCGACTGCACCGTGGCGCCATCTATGGCAGCAGCTGGAAGTACAGCACCTTCTCTGGTTTCCTGCTGTACCAGGACTGAACATCTATCTCGAAATGGGCACAAAAAGGGAGAAAGGGGCATTTTGGATGTTTTTTTGAAAGTTACTCTGCACTTTATTGCGCTTTCGGTTACGCATGGTGCAATTGCATGTTTGAAAGATCATGCTCGATAGTACATAGTCAGTGTTAAAGCTAATGTAAGATGTTTGCTGGTGAAAGTTTACAAGGGTTTTCCTGTTGTTTTTTTTAAATTTATTATTGCTATTTATTATTATTACTATTCAGTAAATTTAAAATATTTTCTTTATCTTTTCAGATTTGAGAGTATTTACCGTGTATTTGGATGCACATACTTGTAACCCAAAGTAGCTGCATTTGTTTGCACTAAATTGAAATCCTTACATTCAGAAGCATCTTCTGGTGTTCGTTTAATGGCCTTGTATGCTCATCTGCTCATTTTAGATGAGATGGAGAGATTTTCCAGTGACATAAAAGCTTGCAAAATGGTGCCTTTTCTGTTTTTTTTGGGGGGGGGCGGGCAGGCGGGCCCCTGAACAACACATGCATCGCTTTGCAAGAATGGAGGATTATTTTTTTTCTGGTAATACTTCACATGTTGAGCACTTTAAAAAGGGAATTAGTGGCCTTGTTGGGGTTTTGGGGTGTATGCGTGTTAATCTGTGCGTTTGTCTGTGGAAAAATACTGTGAGTGATCACTTGAACACTGGTTCTGCCGAGAAGGCGTTTAGGCCAAAATTGCTCCCTCTTGTGCCTGAAATAAAAATGTGCAGTTCACATCTGTGATTGTGTCATTTGTGCATCAAGTAAAGTGAAAATGCTGTTTGCTCAATAGGTTAGCAACTGTTTAGGTTAGTATTAAAGTAGAAAGTGTAGGTTTTCACTTCAATTTTAACCACAGAATAAATTTTTTGTCTGCAGTTTAGTCTTCAGTTGATTAGGACTAATTTTCTTCACCTGAAGTTGCTTAGTTGCACTCAGTTTGCCAACCGTGACAAAGCTGAAAGGGTTTTCTCAAGCTTGCTTTGAGGAACAAAAGTTTTCAGATAAAATGTGCAAGAAAATGGGAGGAAAGAAAATGGTGTAATCGCAGACATCCATCATGCATCAGGTGGAGTGAAACTGAGGTTTGTCTGCATGTTCTGAGCCCCACTTGTACACCGATAGGTCGGTCTTGATTTTTGTAATGTTCATGATTTTCCATCTAAGGCAGTATATGGGACTTTTATATATGCGTACATTTAGCTACCTT
>NW_015505187.1:0-959 GCF_001515645.1 Sinocyclocheilus grahami | reverse complement strand
AACAACTAGTAAATTGAAAACAACTGGATTGCTAGTTTACAGGGAACTGCAGAAATACATTGCAGAGGCTCATGCAGAATGTAACAGAGGCCCATACAGCCAAAGGAGTGAATGTTTTCTCACACCCGTGTCAGAATTCAGAGGTTTTCTCACAAAAGAACGGCTGTGCGACTTGAGCTTACACCTCTATGAGGAGGTCCAGGTGTGTGATTTTAACCTGAAGCAGCACCCCGTCATTTCTTCCCGTCCATGCGATCTCACTCCTTCATGTTGAACGTATATTTTTCCTAAACCTCCTCCTGTCGTTTAACTCCCCCAACTCAATGTCAACATGCCAGTGGCCCTGCAGTTAGTTTAGTCTTGTGCTATGTTTGGAAAAGCATATTCTTACTATTGTGGCAATATATAACATTTATAATGTGCAAAGTATGCAAGTTTTCCTATTCAATTTGCATATTTAATTTATGCAAAAATCATGGATATTGCAAATATAATCTGCAAATAAACCAGCATTTAAAAAAAATCTTCACTTCAAGGCAAACTGAAGCAAAATGGAAAATAAACAACTTTTTAGAGTATGAAGTAATTTTAGAAATGTAATCCACATTCTTTAGTCTTTTATTTTAACAATGCACATTAATTAACATGAGCACTTAAGTCCATCATGCATCTAGCATTTTTATGCAAAATCCCCATTTGTATAAGAATATGTGAATGGAAACTTGACTTATGCTGTCCTATTTGCTATATTCAGAATAGCATATTAGCATTAAAACCCCTACAGTGTATAGTATGTATTGTGTGCCTAGTATGCACATTTTCTGTATGAGTGGAATACCCAGATGATCACATTTGCTAAAATATGCATCTGGTTCCATTGTAGTGTATGTGCATGCCTATTTTTATCCCCATCCATCCAGCATTTTTAATGCAGTTTGCATAAAAATATGTGAATGGAA
>NW_015505186.1:3437763-3438571 GCF_001515645.1 Sinocyclocheilus grahami | reverse complement strand
TTTTTTTTAACCATGTGACACAAAGAGCATCATAGTTTCCTAGAAGCTGTGATTAATAATTTTAAATATGCAAATATATTTCTTTAGCAATGGTTTTTAATGTTGGTCTCAAACACAAAACATTTTTAAAATTAAAAAATGTCAAAAAGTTGAATATTTTTTAAGAAATGTAAAATGCTAGTATCATTGTATTTTGTAAAAGCTGTCTGGAAAACACAGTATAATCATACTGGTAAAACATTCAGGCAAGGGCCAACCAAGAGGTCAACGGTTGGAGCAGATCACACAAAATGCATCTCTAGATGCTAAATAATTACTTCATTATTCAGTAATAATACGTTGACCTTTCTTTTATGATGACAGACATCTTAAAAGAAATAGTATTTCATGCTATGCAGTCAACCTGGAAATACTGTACTACACTGAAAAAAATGATTTAGACCCTTCATAGATGTGATACATTTAAAAAATATATTTTTATTTAAACATTTGATTAGGAGTAATACTTATTTTTATTTAATAAGTCCTATATAAAATATTTAAATAGTGTCATCTATAAATTTTTTTTTAAGTTTGATCAAGTCAATTTAGTTATATTTGGGAAAGGGGAGTGCCTTCTGCGCATGTGCGAGGCACACGTTCACAGTGTGACTGATGCCATTTTCTCCCGCTGGTAGAAGGATCATTGCGGCAGATTCTCTTGCTTCTGGATATTCTTTGTTGGTAAGTATTATTTTTTTGTTAGTAAAATTGATAAAGGAATGTGTATATCATACTGTTGAATGAAATATGTTGGGTAAAATACAGC
>NW_015505186.1:3434685-3436413 GCF_001515645.1 Sinocyclocheilus grahami | reverse complement strand
ACATCTTGGATGCCCTGGCGGTAAGCAGATAAACATCAAATTTTCTTTTTTGGGTGAGCTATCCCTTTAAAGCTTGTTATTTACAGGTCATTAACTGAATATGATGCGAATTGCGACTACTTCTTTTAACGTATAAAGTTTGCTAGCCCAGGGAACAAATTATAACAATACAAATTGATTTATGGCTACCAATATTTTTGAGTCTAATGATATATGACTCATATTTTCTCCGAGCATCTTTTTCCAAGTTTGAAATCTAGTCTGCCACTAGTATCAACCTCAGCACTGAATACTTTAGCTTTTCTGATGCATTCTATAACCTTGCAAACCCAACACAAGATTTTATTTGTTAAAATGATTGATCAGTGTCTTATGCGAAGTCTTGTGTTCTTCATTTTTCATTTATTTTCTACATGTTATGGGGAGCATATGTAGTATCCAGTTTTCCCCAACTCTGTATTCTCTAATATCAATATTATATTGTTTATGACTTTAACATTTCAGATGCCATACTGTCATTTTAAAAATAAGCAGAGCTCCAAATATTTTCCCAATTTTCTTTTACTTTATTTGAAAACAAATAATTAAACATCAGCATGTCTATGCTTTGACTTGTAGATTCTAACATGAGCAGAAGCATCACAAAACATTACCAAAACAAGCAACATAATAACAATCAGAATTAAAGGGATAATTCACCCCCCAAAAAAAATCTGTCATTAATTATTCACCCTCATGTGATTTCAAACCCGTAAGACCTTTGTTCATCTTCGGAACACAAAATAAGATGTTTTGGATGGAATCTGAGAGCTGTTTCATACTACTATAGTAATACTGACTGGGACAGAGCCACAATGCTGTCACCGTTCACAAGGGTCATAAAGGGGTCATATGATGCTATTTCAATTTTTCCTTTCTCTTTGGAGTGTTACAAGCTAATGCATAAAGAATTAAGTGCATAAAGAAGATCTGTAAATTTGCAAAGACTAAAGTCTCAAATCCCAAGAGATATTCTTTGTAAAAGTTAAGAGTCAGCCACACCTACCTAAAACGGCTCGTTCTAACATGCCCCCACATATCTACATCACTATGTGGGAAGATTTGCATAAAGCCGCCCAAATGTTCACGCAAAGAAAGAAGGCGTAACTTTTATTCTGGCTGTAGTATTGTTGATGCCGCCATGTTGTGAATGCGCTGTGTGATTCGTTGTGAAAGCGAAACTACTTTCCTTCCAAAAGAGGACAATATCTGCTTCGTCATGCCTGGAGCTGATCCGTGCTAGTTGCTGAGGAAATAATAGAACTTTGCGCTGTGGATCGGCTTTCACCGTGTCACCGTGGAAGTCCAGCCCAGGGTCGTCACATGTGGTTGCCGCAAGCCCGCTGGACGCTCCTTCGTCGAATCCGCCGCCCCGCCGCCTTCAGCCCGCCGGCCGTTCCTCACTTTATCCCCCGGCCTCTGCTCACTCAACACTGTGTTTCGTTGTGAAAGCGAAACTACTTAGTTTGGCCTTTCAAAAATGGACACAACTAGAAATCAGTGGTTAAGTTGTATTTACAACACTGTTCCAAAACACTTCAACCCAAATATTCAGATGTGTGCAGCACATTTTATGGAGGACTGTTTCCTGATCCTGGGAGAGTAGATTACAATGCCGGTTGTTCTGACTCAAAGACTGTAAGTACGTTTTTTATATTTAAAGAGTTTTTATATTTTATATATTTAAAG
>NW_015505186.1:3431257-3433490 GCF_001515645.1 Sinocyclocheilus grahami | reverse complement strand
TTCGCAGCTGGAATCGGGACCTCTCAGCTCAGCTGACCTGCTTCTCCGCTTCTCCAGCGACGCAGCAGTTCCGGTCCGGTTCCCCTGCCGCCATCCGGCGACTTCAAAGAGCTTCTAAAAGAGCAGCGGCATTGTTGCAAATGCCGCGCCGATATTGCGGCTCGTGCGGGTCTCCCCTGCATGCCGATGACGGCCACAAGGAGTGCGTTTCTTGCTTGGGGAAACCCCATGCGGAAGCTGCGCTCATGGGAGCTATTTGCTCTTATTGCGAGAGTTTTAGTCTCGCCTCTCTACGCTCACGGATCGCTTTCTTTTCAGAGAGCGACTCCGCCCCTCGCACCCTCCCGTTTTCTTCCTCCCAGGTACCTGTGAGGAAAAAACAGCGGGGCAGAGGGGTCGAGCGATCGGCCACAAGCGAGCTCACGCGGCCCAGATCCCACGTGCCTCACTCTCGCCGCAGAGAGAGTGTTCACCTGTCCTTTTCTCCAGGTCTGATCAGCGTCCCTCTGCTGATGCGAGCGACCTGATCTCATTCGGGGGAAGTGGAGACAATGCTCGATGACAGCATGTCACAGGCAGCATCGGATGCAGAGGAGCTGTTGGGCTCGGAAAATTACCCCACCCCCTCGCCATCATCCGTGCCCAGCGCCACCAAAGACGGGACGGATACCGAGCTTCTCCGTATCCTCTCCAAGGCGGTCGAAGAGCTGGGATTAGAGTGGTCCCCTCCAGAGGAGCCCTCTTGCAGCCGTCTGGATGAACGGTTCCTGCCAGGGCGCCGACAGGCCCCTCGTCAGCGTACCTATCCGTTCTTCCCGGAGGTCCACGACGAGCTCACCAGATCGTGAGCCATTTCCATACTCCGCCCACCTCCGTACTGCCTCTTCATCCGCCCTCACCTCCATCGACGGCGCTGAAGAAAAGGGGTACGATAAGCCGCCTCCCCTAGATGAGTCAGTGGCCACACATCTCTACCTGCCTACGGACATCGGCTGGAGAGCAAAGGCCACTCACCCATCTAAGCTGTGTAGGAATATTTCAGCACTCGCTGGACGCGCCTACACCTCGGCTGGACAGGCGGCCGCGGCGCTTCATTATATGACGGTCCTTCAGGTCTTCCAGGCCAAAATCCTTGCATCCGCAGAGTCTGGCCTGGACCCAGCTACCCTCAGGGATCTGAGGAGCGCGACGGACCTGACTCTACGCGCCACCAAGACCACTGCCCAGGCAATTGGGAGATCTATGGCCAGCCTTGTGGTGCTCGAGCGCCATTTATGGTTGACGCTGATGGAGATGAAGGACGCGGATAAGATCCCCTTCCTCAATGCTCCTGTCTCCCCCAAGAGCCTTTTCGGCCCAGAGGTCGATGGGTTTGCTGAACGCTTCACGAAGGCACAGAAATCGTCCCAGGCAATGCAACATTTTCTGCCTAAGCGCTCCGCTGCCGTCTCAGCTCGCCCAAAATCTGCGCCGACTCAGCAGCCTGCGAAACCAGCGCCTGCCACCCCCGCTGTTCAGCCCGCTAAAGCACAGCAGACGCGGGGATGCTCTCGCTCGGCCAGACGCTACCCTCCTCCTAAGCGCCAGGGACCCCGACCCAAGATTGCGTTGGACCCAGCGCCTCAGGCTTCATCCTGATCCACGAGACAGGAAGAGGATGGGGTCAGATCTCGCCACGGCCGGACTGCCCCTCAAGCAGCCTCTCTTACATCTCTTGACACCCCGTTCAGCTCCGGGTACAGAGGGAAATGTGTTTTGCAAATGTGCAAACAATGGGCCCGTTCATGCGCCCAAGCATCTGACCACTGTGATAGCGGGAAAAATAATAAAACACAAACATTTTCAAAAAGAGAGCAAACTTCCTCTTCCATCACTCGTAAATGTTCTGCCCCCATGCGGCCAGTCACCCGAGTTAATTCAACCCCTTGTCACACGGGCCGAGGCCTGGCAGGCCATCCCCGGGGTGTCGGAATGGGTTATGGGCATAATAAAGTGAGGATATTCATTCCAATTCGCTCGAAGACCCACGTGCTTCAGCAGCGTGGTCCTCACCTCTGTGCAGAGCAAGGACACCCATGTCCTGCGCTCAGAGGTGATGAATTTGCTGGCAAAAGGAGCCATAAAAAGGGTTCCTCCAGCCCAGAGCAAGTCAGGCCTTTAGAGCCTTTACTTCCTCGTCCCCAAAAGAGATGGTGGCCTCCGGGCCATCCTCGATCTCAGACACCTGAATCGC
>NW_015505186.1:3429805-3431116 GCF_001515645.1 Sinocyclocheilus grahami | reverse complement strand
ATACTGTCATTTTAAAAATAAGCAGAGCTCCAAATATTTCCCCTTTTTTTCTTTTACTTAATTTGAAAACAAACAATTCAACATTAGCATGTCTATGCGTTTGGCTTATAGTTTCTAACATGAGCAAAAGCATTGATAAACACATTATCAAAAAATCAACATCACAATCAGAATTAAGATGATATAGCCATTGAAATTGACTTTAAATTATTTGGTACTATTTGTTTGCGCAAAAATACATCTGCTAATCGTGTCCTGATCTCTTTAGTTCTGGTGCAATAAACAGCAGGGTTTATTAAGGGAGAAACTAGAGAGGCTACAATCAAAATTGCATTTCGCTCTGTTAAATTTAGCACAACTCCGATGCGAGTTAGTATTCCAGAGACCAACTTGGGTGCATAAAAACTGAGCAGAACAATGAGGTGACTCACGCAAGTGTTGATCATTTGCTTTTTGCTTGAGTTGTTGGAGAGTTTAGTCACACTGTATGCCAGGACAGCATATGTGCACACAATAAAAGGAAACTGTCCACACATTGGCCATAGACTTATCATGACAGGTATGAAAAAATATTGTTCAGGATTAACACAAGCAGCTCTGATCATGGAAGCATATTCACAAAACACATATCTGATGACAGGCTGACAATATGGAACACTGTCTACAACTGATATCACAAAACCTATAACAGCAAAACCAGCGAGCCAGGTTAGAGAAATGAGCAGAAATGTTCGTGAATTTGTTACAATGCTGTGGTATCTCAATGGAAGCCTAATTGCAATAAGTCGATCTATTGCCATTAATGTCAGAGCCATGCACTCTGTGAAATCACCAAGATGATAGAAGTATGTCCTTGAGATACACGAATAGTATGAAACAGTTTTAATCTCAGCCAGCAGCACTGAGATCATGGTTGTGCTGCAGGTTGAAGAGAACATTATGTCAACAACAGCTAGATTACAGATTAATATGTACATCGGTTTGTGTAAATGTCTGTTAGTTAAGATGATACACAGATTGATGCCGTTCCCAAGCAATATGAGCATGTAGGTTATTAAGATGAGGAATCCGAGGAGCTTTTGGTTCTGCAGGTGATCAAATCCAGTGATTATAAAGCCGTCTACATTTTTCACAGAATAATTTTCATTTGCCATTTTCAATCAGCCACTTCCTAATATACAAATATTTTAAAATACAGTTAGTACAGATGATAATATTAAGTCAATTAGAGCCTCAACGTACTCATATATGCACAGAAAAAAAGCTCCTATGAAGGAAAATGGCAGAAAGATGCAGACAGCGTCTGTAACT
>NW_015505186.1:3424061-3427603 GCF_001515645.1 Sinocyclocheilus grahami | reverse complement strand
AGCAGAAATGTTCGTGAATTTGTTACAATGCTGTGGTATCTCAATGGAAGCCTAATTGCAATAAGTCGATCTATTGCCATTAATGTCAGAGCCATGCACTCTGTGAAATCACCAAGATGATAGAAGTATGTCCTTGAGATACACGAATAGTATGAAACAGTTTTAATCTCAGCCAGCAGCACTGAGATCATGGTTGTGCTGCAGGTTGAAGAGAACATTATGTCAACAACAGCTAGATTACAGATTAATATGTACATCGGTTTGTGTAAATGTCTGTTAGTTAAGATGATACACAGATTGATGCCGTTCCCAAGCAATATGAGCATGTAGGTTATTAAGATGAGGAATCCGAGGAGCTTTTGGTTCTGCAGGTGATCAAATCCAGTGATTATAAAGCCGTCTACATTTTTCACAGAATAATTTTCATTTGCCATTTTCAATCAGCCACTTCCTAATATACAAATATTTTAAAATACAGTTAGTACAGATGATAATATTAAGTCAATTAGAGCCTCAACGTACTCATATATGCACAGAAAAAAAGCTCCTATGAAGGAAAATGGCAGAAAGATGCAGACAGCGTCTGTAACTGCAAGGTGCTGAAATAATTTTCATTTGCCATTTTTTAATCAGCCACTTCCTAATATACAAATATTTTAAAATACAGTTAGTACAGATGATAATATTAAGTCAATTAGAGCCTCAACGTACTCATATATGCACAGAAAAAAAGCTCCTATGAAGGAAAATGGCAGAAAGATGCAGACAGCGTCTGTAACTGCAAGGTGCTGAAAACTCTGAAAGTTGAAATATAGTTTTATCAGAAATACAAAAAGGGTTTCATGCATTCTTAAGAATTAAAAAAAATGTTATGTAATATAATTTGTCCTTTTCTTCCTTAATTCCAGTCAGAGTACTTTAAACCAAATAAACTGTCTGAGATAGCCAGATAAACATATGACTGAAATCCTGCCATTTATATTTTACTGTGTGACAGATACGTCATGGTTTCCTAGCAGCCGTGATTGAGTAAATAGGACTTCAGCAACATAGAAAGTCTCTCAAGTATAGTTTATGGCTAAACAAAAACATATATCTGACAAAAAATATCTGACAATATTACAATGAATTAACCTATTATTTAATTAGACATGATTGGGAGATAGGGGTAGTTTGTCACACAAGGATAAAGGGGGGATATATCTCTCTTGTCTCATTCTTTGTGTTAAACACTTGTCTTTAGTGTATTGCATCACCTTAATCTCTTCAAAAATCTAATTAGGCCTGTTAAATAATGGTTAAATGTTAACCGATTTGTAATATTGGACCCGAAACGATTCTAGTCAATGAGATTGCTAATTACAGAGACTGCACTGTAAACCATAATGTATAGACCATCTTATTAATATACACAAGGGCCTTCTTAATGTTCAGTTAATAGCTGAGCTGATAATGTTCCCTGTAGTGTTTGAGATCCCATTACACAAATGTTTTAATAGAATCAGCTGCTGGGAATGGGGGTCAACAGATGGTATTTTATGTTGATTTGCTTTATTTATATTATTCATACACAGCAGAAATACACAATGCATCTGCAAATATTTTATATTTCACATTACATTAAAAATGTATACTAATACTGCGATTTAGAAAAAACAAACATAAGTATTCTTTGTTTCAAAAACAAAATGTCTGCTTTGGCCTTGTCTCTAACATGAGCAAGAGCATCAAAAAACACATGCAGCAACAACATCACAATCTAAGAATTCACATCATAGCTCTTTCATGGTCAGTCTATTGAACCTGGCTTTTAATGATTAGTTAAATGTTTTGCCTAATGCAGCAAGACCACTGAGCCAGGTCAGAAAAATAAGCAAAAATGTTCGTGAAATTGTTACAATGCTTTGGTACCTCATTGGAAGCCTGATCACAATAAGTCGGTCTATTGTTTTTTCCTTTAAAAATGCAAGGTGCAGACAGTGGAATGAGAAAAAAAAATGCAAATTCTTGAGACGTGTTTTTTAAAAGTTGAACTTATTTGAGTGCTGTGCTTTTAGAATGCTTTAAGTCATGTGAGATGCTTTATATTTTCATGCGCAAGGTGCTGCAGAAGTCGCAAGCACATTCTGACAGACCAATCAGAATTGGTCTGCCCCAAGCATGTGCTCTCTGACCAGGGATCGAATAAAGCTTTATATCAGCATAGCTGTGATTGCCTACGGCATTTGGCTTATGGCCTTGTGGCTGCAGCCAAATCACAGCTGTGCTGACATAGAGCAATACTGCATGGCTACTTGTGTGATATTGCTTACATATAGCCCTATCCTCCATATTTTGCAATGTGGAAGTAAGCTATTTTCATTGAATGTGCGAGACTACTGATTTATTAGCCACTATAGGTAAATAACTAGAAGAATAAGAATGAGCAGTAAACTGTAAAACTATTTACACTACAAACCATTGAGTTTATGAACAAAATACCATTGCGTTATAAACTGTTTTTGTACAGGTAATATAACTGGAAGCAAATGTCACCAGAAGCTTTGAACATTTAAATTACAAATGGCTGCTTCCACTCTTACCTTAAAAATAATTTCCATCTAGTTCTGTAGAATAGATTGTAGCTTAGCAAGCTACATTTTTTCAGTTGCTTCCCAGAAGTGACTGGGACAGAGTCACAATGCTTTCAACTTACACAAAGGTCCCCTTAATGATCCATTATTAGCTGAGCGGAGACGTGCTTTAGATCCCAGTGCACAAATGTTTTATAGAATCAGTAACTGACATTATTGTTGGGCCTGAGGGACAACGGACTTAATTTAATGTTTATTATGATTAATATTATTTATGCTTCACACACACAGTAAGTTTCACATACAAAGATTAAATACACAATACATCTACAAACAGTTTTGTTTCACAGGTAGGCTATTTTTCAATGCATAGAAAGTCTTTTTGTTTGACATTTCAAATTTCTGCCAATTCTGTCAATATAAAAATAAGCAGAGCTCCAAATATTTTCCCTATTTTCTTTTGCTTATTTTGAAAACAGACAATTCAACATCAGCATGTCTATGCTTTGGCCTGTAGTTTCTAATATGAGCAGAAGCATCACAAACGTCTAGGTTACTTGTGTAACCCTCATTCCCTGAAGGAGGGAACGGAGACGTTACGTCAGTGACTGACGGATTGGGATCTCGCCCGAGCGCGTGCAAACGCACATCAGTTTTTCGCTGAGGAGCCGAGACTACGTGCCCCGGCCGTACAGCGGTGGTACAGCAACTGTGGCTACGGAACGTAACGTCTCCGTTCCCTCCTTCAGGGAACGAGGGTTACACAAGTAACCTAGACGTTCCCATTCAGTCAGTCACGTTCTACGTTACGTCAGTGACTGACGAATTGGGATCCGTATGGAAAACGCCACTATTGCTGACCCCCCCCAGTGCCCTGCGGAAGCCGGCAAGTCCCCCCACACCAGCTGGGGCGGAAGATAGGACAGCGGCTAGGCAGAGGTGTCCGCCACTGCTGTTCCATACAGTGGT
>NW_015505186.1:3399371-3424023 GCF_001515645.1 Sinocyclocheilus grahami | reverse complement strand
GCCTTCCAAGACTTTGTAACCTCCTCATGCACTTCCGGGAAGAACTGAACCGGAGGCGGCTGCCGAGGCCCGGCCTGCGCCCCCAATCATCCAGCCTCGAGCGTTCGGGAGAAGGCGGAGGCCTCCAGTGCAGCCCGACGCTCTCAGCGGCCCGGGAAAGCATAGCGGTCAGCTCTGGATCTGACTCGGGCAACGCCACTCTACCTGACGGTGGCAGCGCAGCCGAATCCTCATCTCCAGAGCCTAGCTCGCCCTCCGATGCAGCGATCGACATCCTGTCCTCTGCTGGGCCGCGCACAAGATGCTGGACCCCGCCCTGTCCAAGGACCCAGCACACTCGTCCGGAAGCAGCAGGAGTTGCGACATGCTCGAGGAATGAGAGGCCCGCGGAGACGTACTCGACGGGGAAGCTCTCACCGTAACCCTCAGGTCTCCCTGACCATGAACCGAAGTAGTCCTCCGAGAACCAGAGGAGCTAGAGCGGGGCATGGCAAGGGGGATACCCCCCCGTTTAATGAGGAGGTATCTAGACCGCAATGTCGCGATGGTCATGTTCCCGCACTGAGAACATGACTCATCCATGAGCGCTGCTTCAGCGTGCTGTAAGCCCAAGCACGAGAGGCAGTGATCATGACCATCAGATGGAGGCAGGAAACGACCACATCCAGAAACGCACGAGCGGGAAGCCATCTTTAAAAAGACGCCCGTCGCTCGTGAAGCTCTTTTTAGAATTTGCTCTTTTAGGAGGAAAAACACTCTTTTAGTGAAAGCGCTGAAGCGCCCAGGGGAGGTCGCGGCGAGACCGCAGAATGGAAGCTGCAGCCCGCCGAGGTTTCAGCAGCCTGGATGGCAACCCCCGCTGATACGCCGTCACACCAACGCCAGCTGTTTCTCTCAAACACTCGCGGAGATTCGTCCTGTAGAAGGCTCGGCTCCGAAGCGAAAAGCTGATGTGCGTTTGCACGCGCTCTCCTTTTATACCCGCGCTGCGCTCTCTTTTTATACCCGCGGGGTGCGCGTGGCGAAACACGCACGCCAACTGTCATTGGCTTGTTTAGTTAACACTCGAAGGTGATTGGGCTCTCGGGCGAGATCCCAATTCGTCAGTCACTGACATAACGTAGAACGTGACTGACTGAATGGGAACATAAAAACAAGCAACATCATCACAATCAGAATTAAGACAATAAAGCTATTGAAATTAACTTTAAATGATGTGGTACTATTTTCTTGTGCAAAAATACATCTGCTAATCGTTTCCTGATCTCTTTAGTTCTGGTGCAATAAACAGTGGGATTTATTAATGGAGGGATTAGAGAGGCTACAATCAAAATTGCATTTCGCTCTGTTAAATTTAGCACAACTCCTATTCGAGTTAGTAAAATAGAGACCAGCTTTGGTGCGTACTAACTAAACAAGACAATGAGGTGACTGGAGCAAGTGCTGATCATTTGCTTTTTGCTTGAGTTGTTGGACAGTTTAGTCACACTATATGCCAGGAGAGCATAGGTACACACAATAAAAGGAAACTGTCCACACAGTAGCCACAGACTTATCATTACAGGTATGAAAAAATATGGTTCAGGATCAACACAAGCAGCTCTGATCAGGGAAGGATGATCACAGAACACATATCTGATGACAGGCTGACGACAGTATGGAACACTGTCTACCATTGATGCCATAAAACCTACAAAAGCAAAACCAATGAGCCAAGTCAGAAAAATAAGAAGACATGTTCGTGAATTAGTTACCTCAGCCAGCGATCATGGTTGTGCTGCAGCTAGAAGAGAACATTATGTCAACAACAGCTAGATTACAGATTAATATGTACATATGTACATGTAAATGTCTGTCAGTCAAGATAATACACAGATTGATGCCGTTCCCAAGCAATATGAGCATGTAGGTTATTAAGATGAGGAATCCGAGGAGCTTTTGGTTCTGCAGGTGATCAAATCCAGTGATTACAAAGCCATTTAAAGTGTAATTTTCATTTGCCATTTTCAATCAGCCGCTTCCCAACATACAAATATTTTAAAATACAGTTAGTACAGATGATAATATTAAGTCAATTAGAGCCTCAACGTACTCATATATGCACAGAAAAAAAGCTCCTATGAAGGAAAATGGCAGAAAGATGCAGACAGCGTCTGTAACTGCAAGGTGCTGAAAACTCTGAAAGTTGAAATATAGTTTTATCAGAAATACAAAAAGGGTTTCATGCATTCTTAAGAATTAAAAAAAATGTTATGTAATATAATTTGTCCTTTTCTTCCTTAATTCCAGTCAGAGTACTTTAAACCAAATAAACTGTCTGAGATAACCAGATAAACATATGACTGAAATCCTGCCATTTATATTTTACTGTGTGACAGATACGTCATGGTTTCCTAGCAGCCGTGATTGAGTAAATAGGACTTCAGCAACATAGAAAGTCTCTCAAGTATAGTTTATGGCTAAACAAAAACATATATCTGACAAAAAATATCTGACAATATTACAATGAATTAACCTATTATTTAATTAGACATGATTGGGAGATAGGGGTAGTTTGTCACACAAGGATAAAGGGGGGATATATCTCTCTTGTCTCATTCTTTGTGTTAAACACTTGTCTTTAGTGTATTGCATCACCTTAATCTCTTCAAAAATCTAATTAGGCCTGTTAAATAATGGTTAAATGTTAACCGATTTGTAATATTGGACCCGAAACGATTCTAGTCAATGAGATTGCTAATTACAGAGACTGCACTGTAAACCATAATGTATAGACCATCTTATTAATATACACAAGGGCCTTCTTAATGTTCAGTTAATAGCTAAGCTGATAATGTTTCCTGTAGTGTTTGAGATCCCATTACACAAATGTTTTAATAGAATCAGCTGCTGGGAATGGGGGTCAACAGATGGTATTTTATGTTGATTTGCTTTATTTATATTATTCATACACAGCAGAAATACACAATGCATCTGCAAATATTTTATATTTCACATTACATTAAAAATGTATACTAATACTGCGATTTAGAAAAAACAAACATAAGTATTCTTTGTTTCAAAAACAAAATGTCTGCTTTGGCCTTGTCTCTAACATGAGCAAGAGCATCAAAAAACACATGCAGCAACAACATCACAATCTAAGAATTCACATCATAGCTCTTTCATGGTCAGTCTATTGAACCTGGCTTTTAATGATTAGTTAAATGTTTTGCCTAATGCAGCAAGACCACTGAGCCAGGTCAGAAAAATAAGCAAAAATGTTCGTGAAATTGTTACAATGCTTTGGTACCTCATTGGAAGCCTGATCACAATAAGTCGGTCTATTGTTTTTTCCTTTAAAAATGCAAGGTGCAGACAGTGGAATGAGAAAAAAAAATGCAAATTCTTGAGACGTGTTTTTTAAAAGTTGAACTTATTTGAGTGCTGTGCTTTTAGAATGCTTTAAGTCATGTGAGATGCTTTATATTTTCATGCGCAAGGTGCTGCAGAAGTCGCAAGCACATTCTGACAGACCAATCAGAATTGGTCTGCCCCAAGCATGTGCTCTCTGACCAGGGATCGAATAAAGCTTTATATCAGCATAGCTGTGATTGCCTACGGCATTTGGCTTATGGCCTTGTGGCTGCAGCCAAATCACAGCTGTGCTGACATAGAGCAATACTGCATGGCTGCTCGTGTGATATTGCTTACATATAGCCCTATCCTCCATATTTTGCAATGTGGAAGTAAGCTGTTTTCATTGAATGTGCGAAACTACTGATTTATTAGCCACTATAGGTAAATAACTAGAAGAATAAGAATGAGCAGTAAACTTTAAAACTATTTGCACTACAAACCATTGAGTTTATGAACAAAATACCATTGCGTTATAAACTGTTTTTGTACAGGTAATATAACTGGAAGCAAATGTCACCAGAAGCTTTGAACATTTAAATTACAAATGGCTGCTTCCACTCTTACCTTAAAAATAATTTCCATCTAGTTCTGTAGAATAGATTGTAGCTTAGCAAGCTACATTTTTTCAGTTGCTTCCCAGAAGTGACTGGGACAGAGTCACAATGCTTTCAACTTACACAAAGGTCCCCTTAATGATCCATTATTAGCTGAGCGGAGACGTGCTTTAGATCCCAGTGCACAAATGTTTTATAGAATCAGTAACTGACATTATTGTTGGGCCTGAGGGACAACGGACTTAATTTAATGTTTATTATGATTAATATTATTTATGCTTCACACACACAGTAAGTTTCACATACAAAGATTAAATACACAATACATCTACAAACAGTTTTGTTTCACAGGTAGGCTATTTTTCAATGCATAGAAAGTCTTTTTGTTTGACATTTCAAATTTCTGCCAATTCTGTCAATATAAAAATAAGCAGAGCTCCAAATATTTTCCCTATTTTCTTTTGCTTATTTCTTTCTTTTGCTTATTTTGAAAACAGACAATTCAACATCAGCATGTCTATGCTTTGGCCTGTAGTTTCTAATATGAGCAGGAGCATCACAAACATTATAAAAACAAGCAACATCATCACAATCAGAATTAAGACAATAAAGCTATTGAAATTAACTTTAAATGATGTGGTACTATTTTCTTGTGCAAAAATACATCTGCTAATCGTTTCCTGATCTCTTTAGTTCTGGTGCAATAAACAGCAGGGTTTATTAAGGGAGAAACTAGAGAGGCTACAATCAAAATTGCATTTCGCTCTGTTAAATTTAGCACAACTCCTATTCGAGTTAGTAAAATAGAGACCAGCTTTGGTGCGTACTAACTAAACAAGACAATGAGGTGAGTGGAGCAAGTGCTGATCATTTGCTTTTTGCTTGAGTTGTTGGACAGTTTAGTCACACTATATGCCAGGAGAGCATAGGTACACACAATAAAAGGAAACTGTCCACACAGTAGCCACAGACTTATCATTACAGGTATGAAAAATATGGTTCAGGATCAACACAAGCAGCTCTGATCAGGGAAGGATGATCACAGAACACATATCTGATGACAGGCTGACGACAGTATGGAACACTGTCTACCATTGATGCCATAAAACCTACAAAAGCAAAACCAATGAGCCAAGTCAGAAAAATAAGAAGACATGTTCGTGAATTAGTTACAATGTTGTGGTATCTTAATGGAAGCATTATTGCAATAAGTCGATCTATTGCCATTAATGTCAGAGCCATACATATTGTGATATCACCAAGATGATAGAAGTACATACTTGAGATACAAGAGTAGTATGAAATAGTTTTAATCTCAGCCAGCAGCACTGAGATCATGGTTGTGCTGCAGCTAGAAGAGAACATTATGTCAACAACAGCTAGATTACAGATTAATATGTACATCGGTTTGTGTAAATGTCTGTCAGTCAAGATAATACACAGATTGATGCCGTTCCCAAGCAATATGAGCATGTAGGTTATTAAGATGAGGAATCCGAGCAGCTTTTGGTTCTGCAGGTGATCAAATCCAGTGATTACAAAGCCATGTAAAGTGTAATTTTCATTTGCCATTTTCAATCAGCCGCTTCCCAACATACAAATATTTTAAAATACAGTTAGTACAGATAAAAAGATGAAGTCAATTAGATCCTCGATGTACTCATATATGCACAGAAAAAAAGCTCCTATGAAGGAAAATGGCAGAAAGATGCAGACAGTGTCTGTAACTGCAGGGTGATGAAAAGTCTGAAAGTTGAAATATAGTTTTATCAGAAAAACAAAAAGAGTTTCATGCATTCTTAAGAATAAAAAAGAATATATAATGTGATATAATTTCTTGTCCTTTTGTTCTTTAGTTCCTCTATTTTAAAATTCCAATTAGAGTACTTTAAAATAGCATAAAATAAACTGTCTGAGATGCACCTCTCATCATAAACATATGACTGAAATCCTGCCTTTTATATCTTAATATATGACAGATAGGGCATGGTTTCCTAGCAGCTGTGATTGAGTAAACTTAGGATTTAAACATAGAAAGTCTCTCCAAATATTTTTTGTGGTTACACACACACACACACAAAAGAAAAAATACCTCCAACAATACCATACTGCATTAATCTATTATTTAAATAGACATGATTAGGAGATGGAGTAGTTTGTCACACAAGTATAAAGGGGCTATATAACTACATGGTAGATAAAAAAAATCATTTTAAAGTCATGTTTTTGGTAGAAATTTTTATATATATTTAAAGAAAAGTGACATTTTAAAAAAATGTCTGCGTAGAGAGGATGTTTTCCCAACTTTTATATATTGTAATTTCATGGAATAACAGTTTCTTTATATTTTTATTGAGGCAAGTTGTCACTTGTTTACTGTATGTTACATATTATAGACATTTTCCCAAAACAACAGTTTTATGTTTATATGTTACCTGTTTTGTGATATATAAACTGTTTCAACCATTCATGTTTTCAAAATATTTCAAATATAAAATATTTTAATTTAGCTTAAAAACATATAATAGGTTATTTAATGGCAGGTTTCATTGTGACAACTTACCCCATATAGAGTGACAACACACTGATGTTATTAGTTTACAAGGAAAATTAATGATTTAAACATAGTCCATGTTACTGTAAAATTAGTTTTAGTATCCCCATTATAATTCATCAACGGAAATGGACTTGGGTACCTCTTAGCTTGAGGAAATTATTTCATTAGAGTTGTGAAATTTTAAAAATGACCTCTGCAGGACAGTGACAAAGACCAGGAATTATTTTTGTTTTCTGTTATTTTTTGTTAAGTTCCATGTGACCTCTGTCACCTCTGTGCCTGTTTTCTTGTGGGTACATTGTAAGTCACACTCCACTTGTTTTTTTCCCTGTTGCTTCACACTAATGAGCTTCGAGACACCAGACTGAAATCTCTCAGGCTCCACATGAACCTCTCCACAGGTTTACCTAAACAAGCACAGTGCTATTAGCAGGGTAATTAACATGCTACTCATTATCCTTTGGAACAAATGCCTCATATTTAGATGATGCAACACTTGTTGGTTACTACACATCCTCATCACACACATTTGAGTGCAGACTATGAAAACCTAAAATAACAGACACAACATATTATGAATAAACAAGCTAGTAGCTTAATAATACAATGTCATCAGCTGATGACTGTCATAGGTAATACATGTACGAAATGTGAAACTTTACACATACACTAGCCACAGAACACAGTAAATAATTTACTACAATAGCTATAATTTATTAAAAAGGCAGGAAACCTGAGTTTCTCATGTGTAAAACACATGTATCTGTTATTTCCATACTTTTTGAGGGCGAAGGCCATCCTTCACAGTGTCTAGTTTCTAGATAGCAAAGAACTTCTCTATATTTCCAAAATGGAGTATCTTTTTAGATACTAAGATTGCCTTTTCATTTAAAATATTTCGAAGATACAGTAGGCCATCATGAAGCAGCAGCACAACAGTTTCTCCTCTCTATGGATTATTTGATGTATGTGATGTAGCTAATCATGACATTAGTAACATGATTGGTCAGCTGACAAGTCCAGAGAGGCCTGGCATTCGTACTGTATCATAATCAGTGGCATACTGTATATAGTTCAGTATGTTCAGTGTGCTTGTATAAGCCTGAGCTTTCCAGGGCCCATTGATCCACTCTTAACGATTCTATGGGTATATCATACTGTACATTAATTGCATTGTAGCATGCTCTTCAAATCTTGTGTATTATATACAAAATTTGAATTGAATTTAACAATGTGAGATTATGTTTGTTTGTTTTTTAACTATTGCATGCATGATAAAAGTTTGGGCTTTTTGGTTGAGATCTAACTGAGAGTCTTAACTATAATGTAGTAGTTGCTGCTGTGTTTAATATAACTCAATTTGTGCTTTTCTATCTAGACAGCATGAATACAGGATCAGTGAGTGAAATGGTTGTGAATCAAGATGTCACTGAAAACAGAAATATTTCCATCCCGTCTTATTTCTATATCAGTGGTTTTTCTGGAATACCTCATATGAGATACTATTATATATTTCTGTTTTTTGTCTACATTATTACTGTGCTTGGGAATTCTTGCCTCATGTTTGTTATCATTATGGACCGAAATCTTCACACACCTAAATATATAGCTGTCTTTAATTTGTCTTTGACTGACATTAGTGAGAGTACTGCTGTGATCCCTCAGCTACTGGATACGTTTTTGTTTGGGAATCAGTTGATCCCATATGGATTGTGCATGTCCAGTATGTTCTCTGTTTTGTTATTTCTCGCAATGCAGTCACTAACTCTCACTATTTTGTCTTTTGACAGATTAGTTGCTATTTCATTACCACTGAGGTATCATATGATTGTGACCCACAGATTAATGCTTGTTATAATTGGTGCTTCATGGACACTAGTACTATTATTAACAATCATTGGAGTAAATTTCCTGAGCAGACTTTCGTTCTGCAAATTTATTGTCACTGTTAACAGTTTCTACTGTGATCATGGGCCAATATATCGTTCAGCTTGTAACAATAATTTCCTAAGCTCTGTGATAGCCAGTGTGTTCCCAGCAGTCATCCTTGGGTTTCCAGTAGCTTTTATTATCTTTTCATATACATGCATAGCTGTGACATTGTTCAGAATCACAACCCCACAAGACCATCAACGAGCCACAAAGACATGTACTGCTCATTTAATATTAGTGGCTATATTTTATGTGCCCATCACTTTTACATATGCATTTTGGCCCTTTATTAACACGAACACAAGGATCATTAATCTTTCTCTGACTTCTGCACTTCCTCCAATGCTTAACCCTATAATCTACACATTCATGACTGAGGAGTTCATTGTGTCTGTTAAAAGACTTCTTAAACGAAGATTCATATTCCCGTCTCATAAATAAAAATGTATTTCCCCCTATTTAATAACATTATTATTTGTGGTTTGAACCAGTATCAGCACTTGGACTGTGTGCGTCTGTGTGTTCTAGACATCCAGCATTTCTCCCAGAGTGTGGTCATAATGTAGGAGAAAACCCACTATAATTTTTTGAAATACTACTGTTGTTGTTTCACAGAATGTAATTTTAAGATTTTTTGTTGTTGTTTTCAGGTCAAAATGTAGATATTTAAACCTCAGATCTGCAGTTTATGAAGATAGCACCCTATTTGAAAATTTGCTCTGATATTTTTGGAGTTGTGAAGTCTGGGTTATCACCATGCAGTCAGTGCTCTTGTATCTCTCTGAGAACAGCCTTATATCGGCAAGTCCTTCAGACATTCGCTGTTGGTTATGATTACTCTTTATAGTGGTTAAACATGAGATATATAATTCATTTGAGGTATATCTAACAGGCAATCTTTGGTTTAATGAATCTGTTATTTGTTACTGGGCAAGTCATTTTGGCTGAGTGCTCAGCTTCATAACTTTGTATTTTTATTTAACTTAAATTCTGAATTGTTTGCTTGTCTATTTCCTATTGTGCAAACTTCCTATGCTTGTATAATGATTATTATTGTTCATCAAATAGTATTGTTGAATTAATAATATTTATATATATTGAGAAATGATGTAGTGGTGAGTATTTTTCAGTGACTTCAGTGTTACGCCGTAGGTGTTGGCAAGTGACTATCCTTATAAGTGAGTTAGTAGACCATTCATTCAGCCAATTCATTCAAAAACTAATTAATTCAGGATTGAAACAAGGTTTTAAACAATGAAATTATTTACACAAATGTATGTATGTATGTATAACCACACAATACACATATTAAAACCAAAAATACATGTATTAATGTTATTTTTTTGAAGAAAAAGCATTAGCTAGAAACCTTTCAGCTAGAAAAATAGTTCCTTACAGTGACCGTAAACACAAAGAGATAGGCTTTTCACACTTGAAATAGTTAAACCTGGGTCATTCTAAACCCTGGGTAAACGGAATCCTTGGTTATTTTGCATCACTTTTCACACTTCTCATAATATATACCAGTTTTGACAGTATATTGATTGTAGATCGACAGTATACTCTCTTCCAAAGTAATACACAGATGTGTAATGACACAGCAGTTATAACTATGCTTTATCAGAAATAAAACACAACCATTGACCAATCAGCATTAAGGACCAGAAAAATCCATTTATTTATGTTGGCCAGTTAGCTTGCATCATGCATCTATATTGGCATTTAAAAAAAATTCTTAAAATAAAAACAGTCCCTCACTACTGAAACAAGTGACTGTAATTCCCAAACTTTTAGAAGGCAAATGCTCAAATGACTTTATTTCACACCCTTGGAATACTTGCTTAGGTCATCATGAAGCAGCAGCACAACAGTTTCTCCTCTCTATGGATTTATCACTGTATCTGACATAGCTGATCATGCCATCAGTGCCAGTTCTGTGCCATGATTGGTCAACTGGCAAGTCCAGAGAGTCTTAGCATTTGTACCACAATCAGTGTTTGACTGATATATAGTGCAGCGTGTTCCAGGTCAGGGGAAGTGTTTTACCAGTGCTGTGTGCCTGGATAAGCCTGAAGAAAAACTTCTCAGGGCCTAATTGAGTTGCTCTTCACCTTTGTGTGAGTACACTGAATTCACAGCATTTATTATCCTGAAATCTTGCATAATATATACAAAATTTGAGTTTAATAAGGCAATGTAAGATTCAGCTTTCAAAGATACAAATGTAAAATGTTTAGAATTGTATATATACTGTAAAGTAGATAAAAAATATAATTGCTTATGAAAATCATCCAGATTTCACTGAAAACAGGAATATTTCCATCCCGTCCATTTCTACATCACTGATTTTTCTGGTGTATCTCACATTAGATACTATTATATATTTCTGTTTTTTGTCTACATTATTACTGTGCTTGGAAACTATTTTCTCATGATTGTGATTATTGTGGACCGAAATCTTCACACACCTAAATATATTGCTGTCTTTAATTTAGCACTGACAGACATTTGTGAGAGTACTGCTGTGATCCCTCAGCAACTGGAAGCATACATGTTTGGAAATCAGTTCATTCTGTATGGATTGTGCATGTCCCAAATGTTTTTCAATTGTGTTATTTTTGCAGTGCAATCAATTACTCTTACTATTTTGTCTTTTGACAGATTTGTAGCTATTTGTTTACCACTGAGGTATCATATGATTGTGACCCACAGATCAATGCTTGTTATGATTGGTGCTTCATGGATAATAGGACTGTCGATAGCAACAGCTGCAATCATTTTCCTGACTAGACTGTCTTTCTGCAGGGTTGTTGTAATCGTTAATAGTTTCTACTGTGATCATGGGCCTATATCACGTTCTTCCTGTAGCGATTATTTTCAGAGCTTTGTGATATCCGTTTTGTACCCTGTAATCATCCTTGGGTTACCAGGGGTTTTTATTGTTTTTACCTATACATGTATAGCTGTGACATTGTTCAGAATCACAACCCCACAAGACCGTCAACGAGCCACAAAGACATGTACTGCTCATTTAATATTAGTGGCTATATTTTATGTACCCATTACTTTTACATATGCATTTTGGCCCTTTATTAACACTAATACAAGGATCATTAATCTTTCTCTGACTTCTGCTCTTTCTCCATTGCTTAACCCAATAATCTACACATTCATGACAGAAGAGTTTATGGTGTCTGTGAAAAGACTTCTTAAACAAAGATTCATATTCCCATCTTCAAAGTAAACCTCTTTCCTCCCACTTTATTCACTTTATTCTTCATGATGTTTATAGTAATTAATATTTCTAAATTCTCAAATTAATAATGCATTTCAACAATCTGATATCACAGTTTTTATAAAAATAATAATATATATATAAAAAAAGTATCATGCTGTTAGCTTTATCTACACATGTAAACTTCTGTTCATCTGGTTAATTTGTATCTGTACTCCAATAATACTGATCACCATCTCAGATTTCTGCATTGCTGTGCTTTTGTGTTTAATGTCCATAAAATCCATAAAAAACTGTACCTCCCACATCATAATTAAAAAATGTTTTCTTTCTTAATTTTGGGCCTTGATGTTGCAGTTGGCTTTACTGATTAGTAGCTGTTTGTTAATTTAATGCTTTGAAGTTTTGTTTTTCTTGTTACACTTTTGTTCATACGAGACCTCTTATTTTTAAATCATAAGCTTGTACATTTTTAAAGGTGACTGGCTGCTTTTCAGCAACCTGAAATGCTACAAAATCATGTCATGTATTTATATTAACAATGTATATGACAATTAACATATTTTAAATTAACTCACATATATAGTGCATCTTATGCCAGGTGACTAGAGTTTGCACCCCAACTCAAGAACTTTTCCCAATTCTGTTTCCCTCTCTACTCTCCAATTAGTTCCCTGTTTACCCTTAACTGTCCTTAAGGCACAAATGGCAAAAATATAACCTGAACAATTGGGAGGGTCGATTTCAAATATCTCTGCAGGTGCTTACGGTCCATTTCTGTGTCCATTTCCATACTACACTGTGATACTGCTGGTTAAAATGCTCTCAATGGCGCTTCTTTAAAAGCTCCTGAGGATCTTTGGTGACGTTGTTGTGAAGCTGTTGTGCTTTCTTGACAAGCTGGGGTGCGTTTCCCATACAACGACGTAACTCGCTGATTAACCACCATAGTACGATGCATTGTTGTGGAAACGAACTAGCTTATCACGACTGTTTCCCGAACACGGTCGCATCTCCGTCGTTTGAACCACATTAGTTCAACAATATAGGGCCGTTGTTAATGACGTCACACGCAGGTGGTGGAGGAATAACTTCTGCTATTTAGCCGATTAGACATCTCTACGATGCTGCTGTATTGAACATGGAACCATGGACGCTGTTTGCGAATGTTCATTTGAACTATGGTTTCGGGAAACACCGAATTGTTGAACGATGTTGGTGATGACGGAACTTGTGACCATAGATGGCTAACCATGCTTTTGGGAAATGCACCCCCGGTTGGTGTTAGTTGACCAAGTGAGGTCATCACTAATATAGACACCCAGGAATTTGAAGCAACTCATCCTCTCCACCTCAAGCCCATGGATGATCAGTTGCCAGTGAGATTTCCTCTCCTTCCTCATGTCTACAATCACCTCATTGGTTTAATCTGTGTTGAGGGTGAGATTGTTGTCCTCACACCATTTCACCAGACTTGCTACCTCACTGCTGTATGCAGACGAATGTGACTGCCTTGCTTGTGTCTACATTTTTTTTCACCTGTGTGCAGTGTGGGGAGGCCTTCTCGTGGATGGCGTGATCACATGTGGGGCGAACAATGCAATACAAGTCTAGGGGTATAAAACTGGTGTATGCAGAGTCATGCTGCAACCTAGTGATGTCTAACAGCGTTTGCTAAGTTATCAATGCATAACATTTTTGCACTTAAAAAAAAAACAAAACAAGATACACAAAGAGACACACAAAAACACAGCGTTGAAGAGTGGAGCAAGCAAACACGTCTGCCATGGAGGACACCATGTTGAGCCAGCTTAACATGTTGAGGAACCCTAGGCATAATTCTTTTGGTCAGAGTCAGTAGAAAGATCTCTTTAATCTCTTTATTGTCCTAAGCATTGATTGTAGACTGTAAAGTGCGCATGTGTTCTAAAGTTGTATGTGTTCTAAAGTTGAATATTTAAACAATTTCTGTAGTGATATGTAAAACTTTAGATGTGCAACCACTAACCCTAACTTATAACTTCTTATAGCATATTTTGTGCGTTAAGGGCTTCCTTTACAACTGCAGTTTTCCTGTTGATTAGTCAGTGTATTTCATTGACGTACCTGATCATGTCAGAACTGTGCTGTGATTGGTCAACTGACAAGTCTGGAGAGGCCTGCCATTTGTATCTGAAGGATATATAGTTCAGCATGTATCAGGTCTGGGGAAGTCTTTTTACAGTGCTGTTTCTATACTAGCTTCAACAAGACTTCCTATAGTCATATCTTTCTTTCTGTGAGTACACCTTATCCACTGTATTTGCAGCATGTATTATACAAAATCTTGCATATTGTATATAAAATACAATGGCAATGGAAGTTTTTATGATGCATGTTAAAATATAATTGTGCTTGTGTAATATGTTCTCTGTGTTTGTATCTATTTCAACACAGTCCTTAACTCTTGCTGTTCTGTCTTTTGACAGATTAGTAGCAATTTGTTTACCACTGAGGTATCATATGATTGTGACCCACAGATCAATGCTTGTTATAATTGGAGTCACATGGGCAGTGGCACTGCTTATGGTAATCGCTGCTACAGTTTTTATCAGCAGGCTTTCTTTCTGTAGAGTTATTGTCATCATAAATAGTTTCTACTGTGATCATGGCCCTATATATCATTCTGCCTGTAGCAGCAATTTCCCAAGCTCTGTGATAGCCCGTTTGTACCCAATATTAATTCTCGGCTTTCCAGTATTTTGGATCATCTTTTCATACACATGCATAGCTGTGACACTGTTTAGAATAACAGCTCCACAGGACCGTCAAAGAGCCACAAAGACATGTACTGCTCATTTGATAGTAGTGGCCATATTTTATGTACCCATCACTTTTACATATGCTCTTTCTTCCATGATAGACACGAACACAAGGATCATTAATCTCTCTCTGACCTCTGCACTTCCTCCAATGCTTAACCCTATAATCTACACATTCAAGACAGAGGAGTTCATAATCTCTTTGAAAAGGCTTTTTAAACGGAGAACCATATTCCCATCTCCAAAATAAACCATTTTGTCCCCAATTTTAAAAACATTGTCAGACACTGTTGTCATTTGTATTGTTTTATCGTTGTTGTTGAATAATTTATGCTTCAATGTTCTGCATTTCTAAATATAATTTAATACGACAAGCCAGACAACAGGTATCATGGCTTCATAAACCCACAACAAATGCTAAAGCCACTACTGTGATGTATTAAATAATAATAAGAAAAAACACATAATTACCATTGTTATTAAAATAATAAAACAAAGAGTGGGAAAGTAATAGCATTCTACCTTTAGTGTGTAATTCTTTTGTTCCTTACTTAAAATGTATCCCTGCTGCTTTCCATCTGACCTTATCAGGGAAGTAATAAAAGGGGCACTTTGGGCTACCCATCAAAAAAGGGCCAAAACAAGAGAGAATTACAGTGTTTACTTTTGTTCAACTATACTCATAGTTATTCAATCGATTTATTTATTTACTTTTAATCAGTAATTGCAAATAATTGTAAGTAAATGCATAGCATATATAAAAAGGAATTAATAAGTAAATTAATAATGGCCTACACTGATTTGTGAAAAAAAATTGTGAATAAAAAGCATTAAAAACACAGACTGCCTAAAAGTAATAGTTGTACACAAAATAATAATAATAATAATAATAAAAAATATATATATATCTATTTAATTCTCTAAATACATATATTACATTGAATATTCAAGAAAGCCTTTCGTTGTCAGCTGCGTGCCAAGTTTTTAACAATATGCAAAAAGTTATCCACTTTATTTTGCAACTCAAAAGTAAACTGTTTCAAAGACTTGATTCATTAGCTATTGAACCAGCAGTAAATGGTAAAACAAATTGCTCTACAAACCAGTGTGTTTATGATTACAATAATACATTTAAATAATATGATAACAAATAATACTTTGCAATATCAAGCAGCATAAGGTAATGTTTTTGTACAAGCTAAAATAACTAAGCACATTACACCGGAAGCCTTGCACATTCAGGTTACAAATGGAATGTAACACACTCTTACATAAAAAATAAGGTGGATAGGCCTTAAGCCCATATTATGTAACTTGAATATGTTTTGGTCAGCAGCTAAAATAATACAAATTGTGCCTGTGTCCAAATATATATGGACCTAACTGTAGTTAAAAAAAAAGTTGTTGTTTCAAGCCACATCTGCATCTGTTTTTATGAGACACATTTAATATGAATATAATAATAAGAATGATGATTATTATTATTATTATTAATGATGTTATTATTATAAAAATAGTTAATTTAAAAAATGATTGGAATTGAAATTAGTGTAGGAATATTCTGTTATTTTGTGTGTTTGAATAACAGTTCTTTATCACAGGTGAAACAAAAGCCAGTCAACAAGTATCATGAGCTCCATGCATGCAGACTTCTCTACAAATGTGACCTTTGTTCGTCCTGCTACATTTTTTATCAGTGGCTTTTCTAATATCCCACATGCAAAATACTACTATATGTTCTTGTCTTTAGTGTATGTTGTGACTGTTTTAGGGAATTAATTTATCATGTGTATCATTTATTTGGCACGCAGACTTCACACAGCCAAATACATTGCAGTCTTTAATCTGGCCCTTTCTGATCTGTGTGGAAGCTCAGCTTTGATTCCAAAAATCATAGACATGTTTTTATTTGATCACCAAGACATTTCTTATGAAACGTGTTTAACAAATATGTTTTTTGTGTATCATTTCATGAACATGCAGTCTTTGACACTACTTGCTTTAGCTTATGACCGACTGGTTGCTATTTGTTTTCCTCTACGGTATCATGCCATTGTAACCAAACTAGCCATGTTTCTGATCATAGGGGTGATGTGGATTGTGTCTGTGACATTTTTTTCTTTACTTGTAGGTTTCGTGAATAGACTCTCTTTTTGTAGGTCTAATGTACTTAATAGTTATTTTTGTGATTATGCCCCAATCTGTGGACTAGCTTGTAATGATATTTCCATAAATATTATGATGGGTAAAATTTCCTATGGTCTCCTGATTTGCACACCGCTAATACTGATCATCATCACATATTTCTGCATTTCTCTGGCTCTGCTTAAGATTGCTCATGGTGCTGACCGGATCAAGGCCGTAAAAACCTGCACTTCACATCTCATATTGGTGGCAATTTTTTATCTCCCAGTTTTATGCAATGTCCTTGCATCTGTAACAACACCTTTGCATCCAAATGCCCAGATAATTAACAATTCCCTGGCGCAGACATTACCACCTATGCTGAATCCCATCATATACACTCTAAAGACAGAGGAGGTCATGCAATCCATAAAAGACCTGTACAAACGCAGCAGGGTGAATACAACTAGAGAAATAAAAATAAAATGCAGTTGGAAAAAGTGAAAATATTTACAGGTTTAATCTAATGTCTTCTAATCGGTGTGTTATTGGTGTTGACTGTTGTTGACGGTGTGTTGATTGGTGTGTAATTACCTGCTTAAAAGAAACTCTTTGACTGCAGATATTTGATTAGTTGTTTCATCAGCTGTGATCATTTAACAAATATCTTATTTAACAGATTAATTTTGTACAGTCTGATGTTGTAGCAGCAATGGTATTATAAATAGACAAAATATGTTGAAAAATGAAATATATTAAAGTTTCTTTGTTATTGCTTCCTTTATTCAAAACAGTGTACAAACAATAAGTCCGGAGCCAAAAAAAATAAAACAAAATAAAAATAAAGATTTTTAAAAGTCACATTTTCTTTCAGTGCTTTAAGTTTAACAAGTCAATTGAAAGAACATTTACATTTGCTGTCAATATAAAAATTTTAAAAATGCTTCTGCATCATTACTGTTATCCTGACATCTTAAAAAAATCATCAGACAGTTTGTGAATTTAATACTAACTTCCAGGGTATCAGTTTTTTTTCTTGAGATCAGATCATGTAATGCAGGCATATACTTCTGTGAACTAAGGCCATATAACAACGTTCTACATATATAGCCCCCACACAGTGAACAACACAAGACAGCAAGACAATATTTTAGTACTGCAACAACCAATCCATAAAACAGATAAAAAAAATTGTCATGTAAATGCTCTACAGTGAATTCTAATATAAACTACCCTGGTCTGTGCGTAATGCATGGAGAACGTCCACTAGTGATGGCACTGCTCAAGAAGTGCACAGCTCAAGCTGTCAACAAAATGAGAGATATTTATTTAAAACTTCAGAGACACTCACATGGTTTTATATGGGTTATTTTTTTTTTCAGTTCAATAATGTTGACTTAATTCGTTTTATGCAGTATTTGTATAATACAGACCATGAAATACAGGCTTGTGCTTCAGTAAACTAAATCATTATATTAGGGCTTGTTTATTAAACTAAATTAATGTAGTCAAACGCTATGACAAACAGTTACAGTTATATAATGAATATGGGCATAAAGTGCACACTCTGAGCTTTAATTTGAGGGTATTCTCATCACAACTGGAGGAAAGGTTAATGAATTACAACTCTTTAATATGCACCTCCCCCCTTTTTCAAGGGACCATACGTAATTGGACACTGGACAGTTGACTCAAAAGCCATTTCATGGACAGATGTAGGCTATTCCTTCGTTATTTCTACATCAATTAAGCAGGTAAAAGGTCTGGAGTTGATTCTAAGTGTTCCATTTGCATTTGGAAGCTGTTGCTGTAAACCCACATCATGCAGTCAAAGGAGCTCTCCATGCAAGTGAAACAGACATTTGTTAGGCTTCAAAAACAAAAAACAAAACAAAAAAATCCATCAGAGAGATAGCAGGAACATTAGGAGTGGCCAAATCAACAGTTTGGTACATTCTGAAAAAAAGAAGAACGCGCTGGTGAGCTCAGCAACATAAAAAGTCCTGGACATCCACGGAGGACAACAGTGGTGGATGATCAAATAATTCTCTCCATGGTAAAGAAAAACCCTTTCACAACATCCAGTCAAGTGAAAAACACTCTCCAGGAGGTAGGTGTGTCACAGTCAAAGTCTACAATCAAGAGAAAACTTCACGAGAACAAATACAGAGGGTTCACCAGCAAGATGCAAACAAGGCCAGATTAGACTTTGCCAAAAAACATCTAAAAAAGCCAGACCACTTCTGGAAATGCATTCTTTGGATGAAATTAAGATCAACCTGTACCAGAATGACAGGATGAAAAAAAGTATTGAGAAGGCTTTGAACAGCTCATGATCCAAAGCATACAACATTGTCTGTGAAACATGGTGCAGCAGTGTGATGGCATGAGCATGCATGGCTTCCAGAGGCACTGGGTTACTGGTGTTTAGTGATGATGTGACAGAAGACAGAAGCAGCTGGAGGAATTCTGAAGTGTATACGGATATACTGTCTGCATTCAGCCAAATAGAGCAAAGCTGATTGGGCGGCGCTTCATAGTACAAATGGATGATGACCCAAATCATACAGCAAAAGCAACCCAGGAGGTTTTGAAGGTAGAAAAGTGGAATATTCTGCAATGGCCAAGTCAATCTCCTGATCTCAATCCGACAAAACTAAAGGCAGAAAGACCCACAAACAAACAATAACTGTAGTCAGTTTATCTTAATGTTGTATATACAGTATATCTTAATATTTATGTGTGTGTGTATGTATATCTGAAGTTGTATATGTATACATTAAAAAACATTTTTTCTAGATAATGGCTTACACGCTTACATTGATTTACTCCTGCCCCTTCTTGTGCAAGTCTATAGGGAGAAGCGTTGCTCCATCAACTAAAGTCCCAAGCCCAAGCTATGAATATAAATATCAATCTGTCTGATGGCTTGTATAGTAATGCCATTCTGGCAGCTTTGGAGAAGGTAGAGTATGTGTTTCCTTTGTTTCTCTCTAATCGTTTTACTGCAGTGACAGTTTTATTATTTGGGAAAAATTATTATATCAAAGAAATCCCAAGCATTTTGTCTAAAAAGCACTATGACTGGAAATGAAATGATTACTTGAATATTCTCTGTTATTTAGTGTATTTCTATAACAGTTCTTCGTCAAAGGAGACACGAAAAAGCCAGACAACAGGAATCATGAGCTCCATGCAGTCAAACTCCTCTGCAAATGTGACCTTTGTTCGTCCTGCTACATTTTTCATCAATGGATTTTCTAATGTTCCACATGTGAAATACTACTATATGTTCTTGTCTTTAGTGTATGTTGTGACTGTTTTGGGGAATTCATTTATCATGTGTATCATTTATTTGGCCCGCAGACTTCACACTGCCAAATACATTGCTGTTTTTCATCTGGCCCTTTCTGATCTGTGTGGAAGCTCAGCTTTGATTCCAAAAGTCATGGACACATTTTTATTTGGGCACCAGGTTGTTTCATATGAAGCATGCTTGGCAAATATGTTTTTTGTATATCATTTCATGAACATGCAGTCTTTGACACTACTTGCTTTGGCTTATGACAGGCTGGTTGCTATTTGTTTTCCTCTACGGTATCATGCCATTGTAACCAAACCAGCCATGTTTATGATCATAGGGGTGATGTGGATTTTTTCTGTGACATATTTTTCTGTACTTGTAGGTTTGGTGAATAGACTCTCGTTTTGTGGATCTAATGTGATTGATAGTCATTTTTGTGATCAAGGTCTTATCTATAAACTAGCTTGTAATGATAATTCTATAAATATTATGATGGGAAAAATTAGCTTTGGTCTCCTCATGTGCACACCACTCATACTGATCATCATCTCATATTTCTGCATTGCTCTGGCTCTGCTTAAGATTGCTCATGGAGCTGACCGGATCAAGGCCATGAAAACCTGCACCTCTCATCTCATGTTGGTGGCTATTGGATATCTTCCACTTATAAGCAATAATATTGCAGCCTTAACAACATCTATTGATCCAAACACCCGAATAATTAACAATTCTTTGAGACAGGTAATACCATCTATGTTAAATCCTATAATATACACTCTAAAGACAGAGGAGGTCATGCAATCCATAAAAGAACTGTACAAACGCAGTAAGGTGAACACAACTCAAGAAAGAAGAATGAAATGCAGTTGGAAAAAATAAAAATAAAACATAATTACAATAACAATGATAGATGTCTTAAATTAATCATTAGTTGCCATTTGTTTGAGTTCTGCTGACTGTGACCCTCAGACAGTTTGTGAATTAAACAGTGACTTTCAGGGGATCAACTTTTTTTCTTGAGAGTGATCTCAGACCATGTAATGGCTTGTGCTTCAGTGAACTAAATCAGTTTATTTGACCTTGTTAATTTAAACAACATAAATATAGCCAATAATTATGACAAGTGATTACACGGAGTAAGCCCAGCACAATATATGTAAAGCACATTTATTTTTAAGAGTGTAAGCGCAGCAATTTATACAATCTTATATTGTATATATACAATCTTATATATTATATTGCATTTATACAATATTAATTTATACAATCTTAAAACTGGACACACCCCACTGGTGCAGGCTTTGACCCCATGGGGTTAAGCAAAAAGCCTGGTATGACATGAAAGCAAGAGCAAGAACTTTTTAACCGGGAGAGCAAGTATTGTTATTACTTCCAACATCAGACAACAAACTTCTAGCGAAATGGCAAGGTCCATTCCAGGAAAAAGCAAAGTTGGTTTAAGTTACATATGAGATTGAAATTCCATAGAGACAACAACCTTTGCAGATCTTCCACGTTAACATGCTGAAAAAGTGGCATGAACAAGCTTCCCAGCCAGAGCCGACAGCAAATGCTGAAAAGGAGCTGCTGGTGAGAGCTACCTGTTCATCAGGATGATTGTTCCTTGGATTTGCAACAACTGAATGCGGAGCAGAGGGGACAACTGCTGGAGAGCATCCCTCACCAACTTTTTCTAAATACACCTGGTAAAACAGACCTTGTCCAGCATCACATTTACCTGAAAGACAGTAAACCAATTCTCCAATGTCTTTATAGAGTGCCAGAGAAATGGTTACTCACAACGAAACAGGAAATTGAGACCATGCAGATACTGGAAGTTACAGAACCATCATTCAGCGAGTGGAATAATCCCATCGTCCTGGTTCCAAAGAAGGATGGAACACTTTGATTCTGCTTGGACTTCAGAAAACTCAATGCAGAGAGTAAATTTTACCCATACCCCATGCCCAGAGTAGACGAGTTAATAGAAAAACTTGGTAGTGCAAAGTTCCTCACAACACTTGATCTATGTAAATTGGCAAATACCACTTAGTCCAGACAGCAAAGAGTTAACAGCTTTGAAAATTCCTTTTTGGACACTTCCATTTCCAAGTCCTACCATTCAGGCTTCATGGAGCACCTGGTACTTTCTAGACAATGATTGACCAGATTCTTCGGGGCACTGAGCAGTTTGCAGCAGCATATCTGGATGATATTTTTATCTTCAGTAAGACCTGGGAGGACCATCTACAGCAGGAATCCTCAAATCTGGCCCACAAGATCCACTTTCCTGCAGAGTTTCGCTCTAACCCTAATCAAACACACCTGAGCATGTTAATCAATGTCTTCAGGATCATTAGAAAATCTCAGGTAGGTGAGTTTGGTCAGGGTGGGAGCTAAACTCTGCAGTGCATTGGCCCTCCAGGGCAAGGTTTGAGGAACCCTGATCTACAGCATCTGACAGAGGTACTGGCAAGGACAAAAGCAGCAGGACTTACCATTCGCCCAGACAAGTGTGCCATTGCCAAAACAGAAACTACTTACCTTGGATATATACTGGGGCATGGAGTTATACACCCTTAGGTAGGAAAGATTGAGTTCATCGAGCATGCTGAGCGACTTACATCAAAAAAAGCAGGTACGATCTTTCCTGAGGCTAGTTGGGTGGTACAGACGTTTCATTCCTCACTTCTCTGCAAAAGCCGTAGCTCTTACTAACCTTAAAAAGAAGGATAAACCCAATTAGACTGATTGGACTGCAGAGTGTTAAAGTGCTTTTAAAGATTTGAAAGTTGCGTTGTGCAAAGAACCTGTTTTGCAAAGTCCAAACTTTGATCAGTCATTTACAGTACAAACGGATGCTTCAGTGTTTGGTCTGGGAGCTGTACTTTTGCAAGGACAACCTGGTGAATTGCAGCCCATGGTGTTATATCGGACTGGTCCTGAGAACTGTGCAGCTGATTTTCTCTCTAGAACACCACAGGGGGTGTCAAAGGGAAGCAATAATATCCAGCTGCAGACCCGCAGCCCCACACGTTTCAGGACACACGATCCAGGCCGGAAGTAAGGCGAACCATATATGGTTAACGGTGGTTCTGTCACAGTTTTGTAGTGCAATTTTCTTTTGTTAGATGTAATATGAGCTATCCCAAGAATTTTGATAGGATTTACAATATTTAATACACAAAATACTAAAAAATTATATTAAAAAACTATTTTATTTTTTTAATTCATATACATTTTGATCAATCTAGTAAACCGTTTGTAGTGCAATTTTCTTTTGTTAGATGTAATATGAGCTATCCCAAGAATTTTGATAGGATTTACAATATTTAATAATACACAAAATACTAAAAAAATTATATAAAAAATTTATTTTATTTTTTAAATTCATATTCATTTTGATCAATCTAGTAAACTGTAACATTTTTTTTGACTGTAGGTTATGATGAGATATTTAGGTCATGTTTGTTTTGTAACAAATACTTTTTGTAACAAAGACACAGAGAATGAACGTTTGATGTCAAGAATACTTTTTATTTTAAAATTCAAATTGAACATGGAAAAAGTGCAACATACTAATAAAAAAAACATTTCAACAACCAAAAATAGAACTAAAATAAAAATTTAGAAATGTAATTGTAATATATAAAAAAAAGCTTTTGAAAGTCTTATAATTTTCACTCTTCAAAAGAAGAATTCAATTTTAATCCCATTTTTTCATGGCATTCAACTAAAAAAATCTCCATGTCTTCCCTGAATGAAAAATTAAATGTGAATGGGTCTCTGCAGTCTTCCACATCTTTGATGAGATTTGGAGGGCCTTTTCCTTGTCATCCTCTTCCATTCTGAGGAAAAGAGGCTCTTCCACAGGGCCCCTGAACACATGTCTATTGGCGTGTATCCATTTTACAGCCAGTTTCATGTGTTTGATTATAGTGAGCTCCTTCATTACAAAATGGCAAAGAATAATACAGTTTTACTATTTCATATAAATTACACATTTGCAACAACACACATTTACTGACAAATACCTTACTGCTGCTGGGTGTAGCTTGTTCTTCATGTAGCTCTAGTGTCTTCTGTCCTGTAACATTTTTTGGTTGATTTTTTTTATTAGTCTGGGATAAGGTGCAAGGTAGTGTGAACTGTAGGGAAATAAGGACATACTTTTCTGGGACAACTCCAAAGTTCTCCAAAAGAATTAGTGCCCACCATCTCTTGATTTTTGGAAAGTCATGCTTTAAGACAGAAATACAGAGAAATCTTATAAATATCAAAACAGCATGAAATCCAATTGCTTGTGCTCCTAATTACTTACAGATGTAAAGTCAAAGGGGGCTCCCAACACAACGTGTAGAGCATACAAAAAAAACCCAGCAAAATTTAAGAAAAAGTCAAATCATAATTAAAATGGGGCAAAATGAGTTTGAAAGATGAAAGATAGCAATGCCATTGTTTAGGGATCCCAGAAGAAACAAACTGATACTGTCAATACATTAAATTGGAAGGCAAGCATTAGTTTATTTATAGCAAAACATGATTTGCCTTACCATCAACAAATAAATCATTACATTAGTAAAGTACTTAACTATACTACAACACATTAATAAAACAACTCAAGATACCCATACTATCATAGACAACTGCCTTGCTGGAATGGCTCTGCAGATGCAATTTTAATTTGTCCAGTCTGGTTGGCTTAAATGTCCTGCAGAAAGGGCAATGATAAAGGCTGCAACAGTT
>NW_015505186.1:3398029-3399139 GCF_001515645.1 Sinocyclocheilus grahami | reverse complement strand
AATCCCATTTTTTCATGGCATTCAACTAAAAAAATCTCCATGTCTTCCCTGAATGAAAAATTAAATGTGAATGGGTCTCTGCAGTCTTCCACATCTTTGATGAGATTTTGGAGGGACTTTTCCTTGTCATCCTCTTCCATTCTGAGGAAAAGAGGCTCTTCCACAGGGCCCCTGAACACATGTCTATTGGCATGTATCCATTTTACAGCCAGTTTCATGTGTTAGATTATAGTGAGCTCCTTCATTACAAAATGGCAAAGAATAATACAGTTTTACTATTTCATATAAATTACACATTTGCAACAACACACATTTACTGACAAATACCTCACTGCTGCTGGGTGTAGCTTGTTCTTCATGTAGCTCTAGTGTCTTCTAGAGGTTTTCTGTCCTGTAACATTTTTTGGTTGATTTTTTTTATTAGTCTGGGATAAGGTGCAAGGTAGTGTGAACTGTAGGGAAATAAGGAAATACCTTTCTGGGACAACTCCAAAGTTCTCCAAAAGAATTAGTGCCCACCATCTCCTGATTTTTGGAAAGTCATGCTTTAAGACAGAAATACAGAGAAATCTTATAAATATCAAAACAGCATGAAATCCAATTGCTTGTGCTCCTAATTACTTACAGATGTAAAGTCAAAGGGGGCTCCCAACACAACGTGTAGAGCATACTAAAAAAAGCATACAGCAAAATTTAAGAAAAAGTCAAATCATAATTAAAATGGGGCAAAATTAGTTTGAAAGATAGCAATGCCATTGTTTAGGGATCCCAGAAGAAACAAACTGATACTGTCAATACATTAAATTGGAAGGCAATCATTAGTTTATTTATAGCAAAACATGATTTGCCTTACCATCAACAAATAAATCATTACATTAGTAAAGTACTTAACTACACTACAACACATTAATAAAACAACTCAAATACCCATACTATCATAGACAACTGCCTTGCTGGAATGGCTCTGCAGATGCAATTTTAATTTGTCCAGTCTGGTTGGCTTAAATGTCCGGCAGAAAGGGCAATGATAAAGGCTGCAACAGTTTTGGCACTGTTGGAGCTGAGGTAATTCTTTACCTCTCTGAATTGTAGTATGTCTCTACAGGAGAT
>NW_015505186.1:3394219-3397458 GCF_001515645.1 Sinocyclocheilus grahami | reverse complement strand
GGTGCAAGGTAGTGTGAACTGTAGGGAAATAAGGAAATACCTTTCTGGGACAACTCCAAAGTTCTCCAAAAGAATTAGTGCCCACCATCTCTTGATTTTTGGAAAGTCATGCTTTAAGACAGAAATACAGAGAAATCTTATAAATATCAAAACAGCATGAAATCCAATTGCTTGTGCTCCTAATTACTTACAGATGTAAAGTCAAAGGGGGCTCCCAACACAACGTGTAGAGCATACAAAAAAAACCCAGCAAAATTTAAGAAAAAGTCAAATCATAATTAAAATGGGGCAAAATGAGTTTGAAAGATGAAAGATAGCAATGCCATTGTTTAGGGATCCCAGAAGAAACAAACTGATACTGTCAATCCATTAAATTGGAAGGCAAACATTAGTTTATTTATAGCAAAACATGATTTGCCTTACCACCAACAAATAAATCATTACATTAGTAAAGTACTTAACTATACTACAACACATTAATAAAACAACTCAAGATACCCATACTATCATAGACAACTGCCTTGCTGGAATGGCTCTGCAGATGCAATTTTAATTTGTCCAGTCTGGTTGGCTTAAATGTCCTGCAGAAAGGGCAATGATAAAGGCTGCAACAGTTGTGGCACTGTTGGAGCTGAGGTAATTCTTTACCTCTCTGAATTGTAGTATGTCTCTACAGGAGATAAAATGAAAAAATGCATAACACACGTTCTCTGTTATTTGAAAAAGTCAATAACAAACTTACAATGCTCTAGAATAGCATAAAATAAACCAACAAACAATGAAACTAATAGAATTATAAGAAAGCATTAAATATATCAAAAAGTAATACATTCAAACCATAAAGTGGCTTTATCGCAAAGCCCATTTACAACAAACAACCTAAAACGTAATCAAACTGTCCTCAGAAAAGTCCCGAAAATGGTAAATGGATGACAACAATTCAAAGCTTCAGAAATAAAATGTGAAAGGCATGCACATAAACAGTATTTATAACATAAACACTGAACTTTTGAAAAAAATTTTCATCACAAAATGACATAAACTTTACTCACCCTGCTCTCCGCCATGTTGTTACGTTTTACTACCTCCGTCCCTCACTTCCGGCCTGGATTGTGTGGTCTGGATTGTGTGTCCTGAAACGTGTGGGGCTGCAGCTGGATATATCTCAAGGGAAGGGGGAGGAAATGTCACGGACCTGAATGGACTGTATGCACGTACACCATATCTAGCACACACATATACACTGCACGCAGAATTAACACGGTCTTGCTGGCACTGATATCATTTATACACGGACCTGTATAATGCCTGTGAGTGTTCGAATGTACTGTGTATTATGTGTTTAAGATATGTGAGAGTATGATGTGTATTTTGTTCATTGTGTGTAATGGATATATGTACAATGTGTTGGGTAACATTAGCTACATTGTTCATTCATTTACATTATAAATAACCACAATACACATATGTTTGATTTAAAGTCTTTATTTAAGATTAAGTTACACAATATAACAAATATATCTTTCCCTGCTTGAAATACACCAGTGACCACCAAGTATTTAATCATGGTGGACACACAGTCTGAATGGGAGAAACCATGTTGGGTATGATGTCACTGAGGGGGGAGTTTATATTTGTTCATTCATATGTTGTATTTTTATATTGTGATTGGTGTAATTTATACTTGAATATATGTTGTTTTATATGCATAATGTGATAATAAGTGCATATGTAAGGAAGTAAACTTACCTGTAGATTGGTACATCCCGAGGTGTGGCCTAGACTATAAAATGGCTGCTGAAGTTGTACATGGCTGGTCACTCGTTAGTATTCATGGTCGAGGTTCAGGTTGGTCTGTGTGGAGAAGAGCAAGCAATAGATGCTTGTGTTTAAGGAGTTTGTTAACCAAACTATTCAACTGCTGTTGAAACTACGTTCCAACAAAGAGACTTGTAAATATATATATTAGGGCTGGGCAAGTTAACGCGTTATTGCGTTAACGCGTTAATTGATTAACACCGACAATTATTTTATTGTGCATTAACGCAGTTTTTTATTATTATGAATGTCCATTTGTAACGCCCCTGTGGACTATTTATTGTGGTTTCTTCCCCTTTTGTTGGTTTAGCCCGTACTAATTATTAGTTAATCACCTCATTGTGCTCACCTGTCTGCCCCTCGTTATCTGCCCTATATTAGTTCCTGTCTCTGGTATTTCTGTAGTTTGTCGGTTATTGTGAATGTTACCCCGAGTGTGTGTGTCGCACCTTCCTGAATCTGCCTTGTTGTGTCTACATTAAAAGTCATTGTTGGAATCCTTGTCGTCCTGCCTGCCTCCACACACCGTGACCGTGACAGAATAACCGACCCCTAAGTAAAGTATAGCAGCATCTTTCCCCTCGTTTGTTTTTCCAGTTTTTGTCAGTTTTTATTTTTATGTTATGGATTACCCCGCCTTCCAAATCCTTCTGCTCTCTTGAGAACCACACAAACGACTTTCTGTCCCTGGCTCACCTCACGCACTACCCGGACACTTCCTGGGCAGAAGGCTCTTGTGGAGCTTCGGAGGACCATGGGGGATTTGGGGTTAGGCAGGCGGTAAGAGTCGTTGGAGTGGTATGTGGACATCGCTGACAACAACACCAGCCCCATTCAGGACACTGAGCCCAGCCCACCGATGACGAAGAGCCATTTCCCGCCGCAATCCACGAGCCGGAGCGAAGCCCCGTGGATGAGAAGAGGATCGCCGCGGATATTGAGCCCAACACGTCAGACCAGTTGCGAGAGCCGGTGACAGTGCCCACCACGAGGGAGCAAGCCGTGGATGGTGTGAGTGCGGAGAGGAGCTCCGCCCCCTGCATCATGGCTGAAAGTGAGCTGACTATGGCAGAACATAATGGCCAGAATATGGAGGGAATTCAGTATCAAAACGAGGAGGAGAGACCTCGGAATCCTCAGTTTAGCCCAGGAAGGGCTCCCGATCCCCTGTCGAGCCTAGGAAGGGCTCCCGATCCCCAATTCAGCCCGGGATGGGCTCCTGATTCCTCGTTAAGCCCGGGATGGGCTCCTGATTCCTCGTTAAGCCCGGGATGGGCTCCTGATTCCTCGTTAAGCCCGGGAAGGGCTCCTGATTCCTCGTTAAGCCCGGGAAGGGCTCCTGATTCCTCGTTAAGCCCGGGAAGGGCTCCTGATCCCCAGTTCAGCCCAGGAAGGGCTCCTGATGTTCAGTTCAGCCCAGG
>NW_015505186.1:3377214-3394140 GCF_001515645.1 Sinocyclocheilus grahami | reverse complement strand
TTTCGTTCAGCCCAGGAAGGGCTCCTGATGTTTCGTTTAGCCCAGGAAGGGCTCCTGATCCCCAGTTCAGCCCCGGAAGGGCTCCTGATTTTTCGTTCAGCCCAGGAAGGGCTCCTGATCCCCAGTTCCGCCCAGGAAGGGCTCCAGCCCCTGAACCCAGCTCAGAGCGCTCTCCAGTGCCCGCTCCTAGAAAGCGCCCTCCAGTGGCTGCTCCCCTTCACCTCCACTGGAATTAGTTTTTGATTTCAATGAATTTCTTTCTTCTATTGAACACAAAATAAGATATTTTGAAGAATGTGGGTAACCAAACAGTTTCTGGTCCCTAATTTATTGTATTTTTTTCCCCCCCCATACTATGGAATTCAAGGGCCCTCAGCAACTGTTTAGTTACTCACATTCTTCAAAATATCATCTTTTATGTTCAACAGAAGAAAGAAACTCATACAGGTTTGGAACAACTAGAGAGTGATTAACTGTCAGAATTTTTATTTCGGGTGATCTATTGCTTTAAGAGGCTTCTAGAATAAGCGAGGCTTCTTGTGCCATCTGTTTGCTGCTTGAATCGTATGTATGTGATTCCTATCTATTTTTGTCACCAAGACAAACACTTTGTGTGTGTGTGTGTAAGCATATTTGGCAACAAAGCTTTTTCTGATTCTCATATATTTGTTAACATTGTTTTAATTTATTATTGTAATCATAAACACACTGATTTGTAGCACAAATAGATTTACCATTTATGAGACTTGTTATTCATCTAGTTTTTTTTAACCTATTCTTTATTTACTTGTGAAGTCACGCATGTTCGCAGAAAATAGCTTACTTCTGGGTTGAAAAATTAGGTGGACTACGTGTTGCTCAGAAATAAATAGTTTACTCTGCTTTGGTTTAGTATCAAACTATTTTTATTGGCAAATATAGACAAAGTAACTGTGTCTGAAATGTAAGTTATTCAATAACAATTACATTTTTGTCTTTTCAAGCATTATAAAATATGCTGTTGTTTTAATTATCAAAATATATTTGGAACCATGATGCTCTTGTATGTTTTGCACCCTTCTATATTTATCCTATAAAACATTGTTTCTTGGTACAATGGACTTACTCCTATCCACCCATGATTAGCATACCATTAGTTTGATGGCTGCTAACAGTGATGCTCTGTGGACAGTAGCACTGCTGATTTTCCCATGATTAAATAGATTAAATAGATTCCTGCCCATTTATCCTCAAGTCTATAGAGAAAAAGGTCCCAAGCTCAAGAGAATAATCTAACTATATATTTGCTGATGGCTGGTAAATTTATGAGATGGTTCCAGTTTGGAGAAGGTAAAGTATGAACCATGTGTTTCTTCTGTTTCTATCTAATGATTTTACTGAAACAACATTTTTTTTTATTATTAGTTCAGTAAGGTTATATCAAAGAACATCCAAACATATTTGTCCATAAATGCACTGAGACTGCGAATTAAATAATTATCTGAATATTCTGTATTTGAGTGTATTTCTATAACAGTTCTTCATCACAGGTGACAAAAAGCCAGACAACAGTCATCATGAGCTCCATGCAGTCAAACTCATCTGCAAATATGACCTTTGTTCGTCCTGCTACATTTTTCCTCATTGGCTTTTCTAATATCCCACATGTGAAATACTACTTTGTGTTCTTGTCTTTAGTGTATGTTGTGACTGTTTTAGCGAATTCATTTATCATGTATATCATATATTTGGCCTGCAAGCTTCACACAGCCAAATACATTGCTGTTTTTCATCTGGCCCTTTCTGATCTGTGTGGAAGCTCAGCTGTAATTCCAAAAGTCATGGACACATTTTTATTCGAGCACCAGGACATTTCATATGAAGCGTGTTTTGCAAATATGTTTTTTTTATATCATTTCATGAATCTGCAGTCTTTAACTCTAATTGTCTTGGCTTATGACAGACTGGTTGCTATTTGTTTTCCTTTACATTATCATGCTGTTGTAACCAAACCAGCCATGTTTCTCATCTTAGGCCTGCTGTGGATTTTGTCTGTGACATTTTTTTCTGTATTTGTAGGTTCTATGACCAGACTTTCTTTTTGTGGATCCAATGTGCTTGATACTTATTTTTGTGATTATGGCCCTATCTATAGACTAGCCTGTAATGATACTTCTCTGATAATTGTTTTGGTTAAAATGTGCTATAGTCTCCTGATATTTACACCACTGATACTGATCTTCATTTCATATTTCTGCATTGCTCTGGTTTTGTTTAAGATTCCCGATGGTGTTGACCGTATCAAAGCCATAAAAACCTGTACCTCACATCTCCTATTGGTGGCAATTTTTTATATGCCAATTTTAAGTAATACTATTGCATCTACAATATCACCTTTGCATCCAAATGCCCGGATAATTAACACTTCCTTGACGCAGACAATACCACCTATGCTGAATCCCATCATATACACTCTAAAGTCAGAGGAGGTCATGCAATCCATAAAAGAACTGTACAAACAACGCAAAGTGAACACAACCACAGAAAGAAGAGTGAAATGCAGCAGGAGAAATTAAAAATAATAATTATCTCTCTGTTTATCAGCTGTGAGCAAGTTTTATTTTGTTTGTAGTTGTAACACATATTGTGTTGTAAACAGGCCAAATGTGTTTAAAACCTTTGTGCTTGAAACCTAGAAAAGCTTTTTTGCAATTCCTTTCTTACCTTCAAAACAAAAAGTTCTAAATAGATTCTAAATATTCATTTTTATATATTTTATAAATAATTATTTAAATATTCTGTATTTTTGAGAGTATTTCTATAACAGTTCTTAATCACAGGTGACAAAAAAACAGACAACAGGAATCATGAGCTCCATGCAGTCAAACTCCTCTGCAACTGTGACCTTTGTTCATCCTGCTACATTTTTCCTCAGTGGCTTTTCTAATATCCCACATGTGAAATACTACTATGTGTTCTTGTATTTAGTGTAGGTTGTGAGTGTTTTGGGGAATTAATTTATCATGTGTATCATTTTATTTATCCAAAAGTCATTGACACATTTTTATTCGAGCACCAGGACATTTCATATGAAGCATGTTTAGCAAATATGTTTTTTTGTATTTCATTCCATGAATCTGCAGTCTTTGACACTACTTGTTTTGGCTTATGACAGGCTGGTTGCTATTTGTTTTCCTCGGTATCATGCCATTGTAACCAAACCAGCCATGTTTCTGATCATAGGGGTGATATGGATTTTTTTCTGTGACATTTTTTTCTGTATTTGTAGGTTTGGTGAATAGACTCTCCTTTTGTGGATCTAATGTGCTTGATAGTTATTTTTGTGATCATTGTCCTGTCTATAGACTAGCATGTAATTATAATTCTATGAATATTTTAATGGGAAAAATTAGCTTTGGTCTCCTGATTTGCACACCACTTATACTGATCATCATCATCATCATCACATATTTCTGCATTTCTCTGGTTCTGCTTAAGATGGCGCTGACCGAATCAAAGCCATGAAAACCTGCAACTCACATCTCATGATGGTGGCAATCAGTTATCTCCCACTTATAAGCAATAATATTGCATCTATAACAACATATTCTGATCCGAACACCAGGTTAATTAACACTTCCCTGACACAGACAATACCACCTATGCTGAATCTCGTCATATATGCTCGACAGAGGAGGTCATGCAATCCATAAAAAGAACTGCAAAGGACACAAAGTGAACACTATAATAGAAAGAAGAATGAAATGCAGAAGGAGTAATACAAATTATATAATTCCAGGTTTAATCTCACTGTCTATCAGCTGTGATCAAGTTTGTTTGTAGTTGTAATAGATACTGTGTTGTAAACAGGCCAAACATGTTTTAAACCTCTGGGCTGAAACCTAGTAAAGCATCTTTGTGATTCCTTCCTTCTCGTAATTCCTTTTTTTTGTGTGAACAAAGTTGTAAAATTTGTAAAATATTTTTTTGAATGCAGTACTCATCTTGGCTAACGATTTTAGATTATCAGTAAGTTAAAAAAAACTTTTGCATTACACTTGCTTTAAATCTAACAAATGTAAATGTTTCTGAATAATGTTTAGTTGTATTTATCAGTACTGCAGTGCTCTTGGACAGTTGACACTTTTTTGTTACTGTATGGATAATGTATGTGTAATATGTTTATTGTTTCATGCAGTTTCTAATTCTCACCATTCTATGCTATATGACACATTAGAAGGTATTTGCTTACCACAGACTACATCATATCATGATTTTAAGTCATGTAATGCAGGCATGGGCTTCTGTGAACTAAACCCATTAAAGTAATCCTTAAAGGGTTAGTTCACCCAAAAATGAAAATTACCCCACAAATTACTCACCCTCAATTCATCCTAGGTGTATATGACTTTCTTCTTTCAGACGAATCCAGTCGAAGTTATATAAAAAAATTACTTTGATCTTTCAAGCTGTTTAATGCCACTCAGCAGTTGTTGCATGCATCAGTCCAAAAGAAGTTAAATTAAAAGCACCCATCCATTAAAAAAGTGTCTCACATGGCTCCGGGGGGTGAACAAAGGCCTCCTGTAGCGAATCGATGTGTTTTTGTAAGAAAAATATCCATATTCAAAACGTAATAATCACTTTAATGTAGTTTGCGCCAACAGTCCTACACGGAAGCAGCTCCGGGCTCATGACGTATATGAGTTCAGCATTGCACATTTTTTAATACAACTCTGACTGGATTCGTCTGAAAGAAGAAAGTCATATACACCTAGGATGACTTGAGGGTGAGTAATTTGTGGGCAAATTTTCATTTTTGGGTGAACTAACCCTTTAAAGTTGACGTTGTTTTCACACGGACTACATCATATCATGATTTTAGGCCATGTAATGCAGGCATGGGCTTCTGTGAACTAAACCCATTAAAGTAAATGAAAATTACCCCACAAATTTTTGTTTACCTCACAAAAAAATAAACAAAATAAGTTCAATATACATCTATGATAAACAGTTACATAGGGCCACATAGTATTCAGCACAATGCCATACAACTGCTTCTGCATATTGACCATATTAATAACACAATGATATACCACACATTATTTACATGACAAAAATGCAGGATACAGCTTTCACGATATACTTACACTGTTAAAAATATAATACACCTAGCTTTAACCAATTACATGCAGTGTGGATTTATGTGTAGTTTTAGCTTTGGTCAGATTTTTGTCTTCATGAAAATAATCTTAACTTCTGTCAAAAGTGTGCGTTGTTACCTCAACTTTGTGTAAACTGACGAGAACATTAATTGTTAAAGATAATATTAATAAAAAACAAATGTCACACATGTAAAGGTTTTCCATATGTAGTCCAAATGGCTCTGAGCGTGGTCTGTCAGTTTCAGTAGCAGTTCTATTAGAGCACTGTTCGATACATTACAGTTTCAAACGGTTCCAACACAATCTCATGGCAGTTACATTTGGCAAATTTGGTGGCTAATTCGTATAAATTTGTACGGCCTCATTTATATGTTTTCAGCAACAGTAGCTGTTTGAACTGATGGTAGAAAAGCACTACAAAGTTTACCAAAGATTCTTGTGTAAGAATATTTATGTTATGTTCAGGAACGTCTCGGTTACATCAGTGGTGAGGGGTGACTTTTTTAACTGGGTATGCTGAGTGATAAGCCATAAGGCGACAGCTGCATCCACTCATCAGGTTTTATGATGAGGAGCTGAGAACATGTCCCTGGCAACCAGCGATGGTTAGAGGTTGTGGCATGGGGACATAATGTCTCCGTTCCCTCCATCAGGGAATGAGGGTTTTATGTATGTAACCGAGATTTTCCCTATCTGTCGATCTCCCTGGATTCACCCCTTTTGTCTTGCCCCTTTTGATTCTGTCTGCCGATCGTCGACCTGCTCTAGCCCTAGGACTATTCTTGTGTTTTGCCCACCATATACCTGTTTGCCCTCATCTGACCCATGCCTGTTTCATGACCACGTCTCTGTCTTCGTTTCAATAAAGCTTGCATATGGATCCGCACGTCTCACGTCTCGTCAGCCCCGTAACAGAATACTCGGCCACACAAGGATCCAGCGGCTTTTTCTGTGGACTCTGGCCTGGTCGTTTTAATAAAGCTTGCATATGGATCCGCACGTCTCACGTCTCGTCAGCCCCGTAACAGTTTGTCCATAAGAGCACTGTGACTGGTAATGAAATAATTACTTGAATATTCTCTGTTATTGAATGCTTTTCTGAAACATCTTTTAATCACAGGTGACATAAAATATCAGACAACAGTCATCATGAGCTCCATGCAGTCAAACGCTTCTGCAAATGTGACCTTTGTGCGTCCTGCAACATTTTTCATCAATGGCTTTTTTAATATCCCACATGCAAAATACTACTATGTGTTCCTGTCTTTAGTGTATGTTGTGACTGTTTTAGGGAATTCATTTATCATGTTTATTATATATTTGGCCCGCAGACTTCACACAGCCAAATACATTGCTGTTTTTCATTTGGCCCTTTCTGATCTGTGTGGAAGCTCAGCTTTAATTCCAAAAGTCATTGACACATTTTTATTTGAGCACCAGGATATTTCATATGAAGCATGCTTGATATATATGTTTTTTGTATATCATTTCATGAACATGCAATCTTTGACACTACTTGTCTTGGCTTATGACAGGCTGGTTGCTATTTGTTTTCCTCTACAGTATCATGCCATTGTAACCAACCCAGCCATGTTTCTGATCATAGGGGTAATATGGATTTTTTCGGTGACATTTTTTTCTGTACTTGTAGGTTCTGTGAATAGACTTTCTTTTTGTGGATCTAATGTGCTTGATAGTTATTTTTGTGATTATGGCCCTATCTATAGAATAGCTTGTAATGATAATTCTCTAAATATTTTGTTGGGTAAAATTTGCTATAGTCTCCTGATTTTTACACCACTGATATTGATCTTCGTTTCATATTTCTGCATTGCTCTGGTTTTGTTTAAGATTCCCCATGGTGTTGACCGTATCAAGGCCATAAAAACCTGTACCTCACATCTCCTGTTGGTGGTAATTTTTTATATTCCGATTTTGAGCAATAATATTGCATCGATAATAACACCTTTGCATCCAAACAGCAGGATAATTAACAATTCCCTGACGCAGACAATACCACCTATGCTGAATCCCATCATATACACTCTAAAAACAGAGGAGGTCATGCAATCCATAAAAGAACTATACAAACGCAGCAAGGTGAACACAAGCACAGAAAGAAGAGTGAAATGCAGCAGGAGAATTTAAAAATAATAATTATAGCTTTAATCTTACTGTTTATCAGCTGTGAACAAGTTTTATTTTGTCTGTACTTGTAAGAGAAATGGTGTTGTAAACAGGCCAAATATGTTTAAAACCTTTGGGCTGAAACCTAGTAAAGCTGATTTGTGATTCTTTACCTTTTTAAGAACAACAATTTTAGTGAAGATTCTTAATAGACATTTTGAATGCAGTATTCACCTTTCCATTTTATTATTTTAGGTTAACAGTAAATCAAAAGAAAAAATCCCTTTGAATTAAATTTGCTTTCAATATAACATCTTTTACAAATGCTTAATGATTAGCTTTATTTGTGAGAGTACTGCACAGCTGTTGGATAGTGGACACAAGAACTTTTTGTTCTTACATGTGTTGTGTATGTGTAATATCTTTATTATTTTGTGCAGTCACTAATTCTCACCATTCTGTGTTAAATTTCACATAGGTGTTTTATGATGATCACAAACCACATAAGCATGTGCCTCAGTGAACTAAATTAATTAAAAGTAATCCTTAAATTATACCTTGTTCATTTAACAAAATTAATGCAATATACAAATATGATAAACATCTGTGTAAACCCTGCACACAGTACTCAATACAGTGCCTTACAACAGCTTTTTACATATTCTGTTAAATAACACAATGACATAGCAGACATTATTTATGTGTCAGAAATGCAGGATACAGCACACAGGCCTACATGTAACAACTTATGCATAACCTAATGTATTTTGAGAGTATATTTTTAAACAAAAATGATAAAGGTTTTCTATGATAGACTAGCATACACTTTTACTTTTTCAACCTACTGCATCCAATGTGAATGTGTATTTAGTTTTTAGCTTTGGTCCGAGTGTTTTCTCTTGACGAAATTGTCTCTTAAATATTGTAAATATTGTATCTGGTTACATCATGCCTTGTAACACAGGATTTAAGCCAAGAAGGACAGTAACTGTTCGAGATAAAATTAAAAAATAAATGTCAAAATCATCTTCTCATGTGAATTAAGTGCTTTTCCATTTCTAGTCCAAAGGGTTCTGAACATAGTCAGTCAGTAGTATCAGCACACTTTCTACAGCTACAATTTCAATCAGTTCAATAAAGGCTGCAATGGTCGTAGAGGTTGTCTAATTTCAGAAAAGCAACCATTACATTCCAAAGCAAGAAAGAAATTACAGTAATTAGGCCTTACGAGGAATAACAGTCATTTTTATGATGACTTTTGTTAAATGAGACATCCTCAATGACGTACTGTTTGCAACTGACAAATATGACCTCCGGAGGGCACAGCCTTCGAAATAAGACACAACAGATACACAAAACCTACATATGGATATGGCTTCATGTACACGAGGGATAGCATTGTTAGCGGCCAGTGATAAGGCCTCACATGTATTTTGTTCTGCTTACTGATCATTTAGTTTGCAAAACCTACAATCACCCATTTCTTCACACATATCCTTTAGTGTTATGTTCGACACCGAACCAAAGCTTGTGTAAAAACGTTATCTGAGCTGATTCAGTTTATCCAGCGTACCCCAGTCTCATATATTTCTCTAACTCTAATAATACCTTTTAATGTCATTGTTGTTTTTTGAAATATCAATATTCATAATAAAACTCTTATGAATATTGCTGGATTTTGAAAGAACAGTCGAATAATAAGGGAATGCTTCAAATCACTGGTTTTGTTAATGAATTCATTTCATTACTGGTTTTATTTTATTTGACCTATTTTAGCACCCGCTAAACTGTCGAACATGGTCTTTATTTTTTAAATGTCCCACAAAAGATGCAGTTGGTGTTAATTTATTTTCCCTATCAATTTCACATTCAGTCTTCAAATGAATGTACAAACAACATAAAAACAGTTTATTTTAAATATTTGTTTAATGGCATCTTTTTTATTGAAAAAATATTGAGCCAGACTTTAGACCAGGTTTGAGTTGGTCTATGGCGCAGCCTATTTTCAGTTCCTCAAAATAGCAACACTCCAGCAATGCACCTGAACACACCTCTTTTTTAGACCAGCACGCCCATGGGCGCACAAATGGGCGCAAATGCATTTGCTATTTAAACAACGCGGCGCGAAACGGGAAAATGAGAACTGCGTCGGGCTGAAACTAGCAAAAACACTTGCGCCGCATTGCGCCGGGTGTGTGATCGGGCCCTTTGACTTTTTTTTTAAGTCAAGTATACTTAAATGTCATTTTAGGTATATTTCTGAGAAGTACATAAAGCCCATTTCTGAGAAGTACATAAAAAGTAGACTGAAAGTATACTTTCCTATTTTGAGTATAAAAGAAGTATACTAATAGCACACTTGAATAAACTTCTTTTTCGTAAGGGCATGAAAAAATGAAGATTTTTAAAACTCCTTAATTCTATGTGTTAAACTAGTGCATAATTCATCCAATACTGTTTGTACTATGAACATGAATAGTGCCTCAATTTGTGCAGCTTTGATTCAGGTTCAGTTACTGTGTCGATTCCAGTTGTTTTTCGCACTTGAAATGGTTAACCCTGGGCGATTAAACCCTGTTAAAAAGGAATTCTGGGTTATCATTATTAAACCCTGGTTAACCTTCTTATTTGTATATTTTGTGTTGTCAGTGTCATTGATCGGTCAAATGCAGCAGGTGACCTGTTTACATAAAATCTTTCGCATATATGCCGTCTGTACTACCAAGTTTTTCCTAAATGGTCTTTTTGGACTAAACACGTTGTCCATCACCACTTTTCCCCTTAAATGCTGAAACTACTGTTTCGACATGTTTCTGTGACTGTCTAAAGCACGTGAATACAAGGTATGCGATTGGGTGTCTGTTGCCAAGCATCTAGGAGTAATATTCTAACACAGAATAATTTTACACTGTACTGTTTCACGCATTAGACACCTCAAAAGCGTTCCTCTACTCGGGGCAAAAAGCAGGGTTTAGAACAACGATAACCCAGAGTTGAGGCTCTAAAGACCAAAGGTCAAACGTCAAGGTGCCATAATGGTATTTTTACACTGCAGCGACAATCTTGCAAAGCCTCTGTTTTCTCCACTACATGGGCAATACAATCATCATATTATACACACGATTACAATCGGAATGATGCAAGCTTTGTTTTTGAATGCCCAAAGTAAAGCTATAGCATCAATTTAATACATTTTTGCAAACCCAGCCAGAGAATTTGTCAGCTTTCAGATGTTCTAGGTTGCTGTCAATTCCACAAACCAAAGCTCGTTTTATGAAGTGTAAAGCTCGTTTGAAAAAGTAGTTAACACAGTGTTATACCTCACATTTAACGATTGTACTGAAAATTACTTTATAGAGGACTTCAGTATTGATGTTACCATAATATTGTTACACTATCAAAAACTTTGAAAGCTTAAAATAAAACACTGGTTGTACACTGGTATTATTGATATTATTAAATAATAATAATGCTCATAAGTCATCTTCTCAAGCTTTAAGGTAAGTGTTTTTGCTTACTTTAAATAGATTTACTCCTGCCCCTGTTTCATTAAGTCTACAGGGAGAAGAGTTCTCAACTAAAGTCCCAAGCTCAAGATTGATCTAATATAAATATGTTGATGGCTGGTAGAATTATGATATTGTCGCAGCTCTGAACAAGGTAGAGTTTTGAGTTTCCTCTGTTTCTCTCTAGTGATGTTACTGCAATGATTAGTTCAATATGATTCAAAAGAACATCTAAACATTTTTGTTCATTAATGCACTGTGGCTGGAAATGAAATTATTGTTTTAATATTCTGTATTTTTATTTTTAACAGTTCTTCATCACAGGTGAAACAAAAGCCAGACAACAGGTATCATGAGCTCCATGCAGGCAGACTCCTCTACAAATGTGACCTTTGTTCGTCCTGCAGCATTTTTCATCAATGGTTTTTTTAATATGTCACGTGCAAAATACTACTATGTGTTCTTGTCTTTAGTGTATGTTGTGACTGTTTTAGGGAATTCATTTATCATGTGTATCATTTATTTGGCCCGCAGACTCCACACAGCCAAATACATCGCTGTTTTTCATCTGGCCCTTTCTGATCTGTGTGGAAGCTCAGCTTTGATTCCAAAAGTCATTGACACATTTTTATTTGGGCACCAGGTTGTTTCATATGAAGCATGTTTGTCAAATATGTTTTTTGTATATCATTTCATGAATATGCAGTCTTTGACACTAATTGTTTTGGCTTATGACAGACTGGTTGCTATTTGTTTTCCTTTACGGTATCATGCCATTGTAACCAAACCAGCCATGTTTCTGATAATAGGGATGATGTGGATTTTTTCTGTAACATATTTATCTGTACTTGTAGGTTTCGTGAATACGCTCTCTTTTTGTAGATCTGTTGTGATTAATAGTTACTTTTGTGATCAAGGACTTATCTATAGACTAGCTTGTAATGAAAATTATTTAAATGTATTGATGGGAAAAATTAGCTTTGGTCTCCTCATGTGCACACCACTCATACTGATCATCATCTCATATTTCTGCATTTCTCTGGCTCTGCTTAAGATTGCTCATGGAGCTGACCGGATCAAAGCCATAAAAACCTGCACCTCACATCTCATGTTGGTGGCAATTTTGTATCTCCCAGTTTTAAGTAATAATATTGCCGCTGCCACAACACCTATCCATCCAAACATTCGGTTAATTAACAATTCATTGACACAGACAATACCACCTATGCTGAATCCCATCATCTACACTCTAAAGACAGAGGAGGTCATGCAATCCATAAAAGAACTGTTTTTCTGTAACATATTTATCTGTACTTGTAGGTTTCGTGAATACGCTCTCTTTTTGTAGATCTGTTGTGATTAATAGTTACTTTTGTGATCAAGGACTTATCTATAGACTAGCTTGTAATGAAAATTATTTAAATGTATTGATGGGAAAAATTAGCTTTGGTCTCCTCATGTGTACACCACTCATACTGATCATCATCACATATTTCTGCATTTCTCTGGCTCTGCTTAAGATTGCTCATGGAGCTGACCGGATCAAAGCCATAAAAACCTGCACCTCACATCTCATGTTGGTGGCAATTTTGTATCTCCCAGTTTTAAGTAATAATATTGCCGCTGCCACAACACCTATCCATCCAAACATTCGGTTAATTAACAATTCATTGACACAGACAATACCACCTATGCTGAATCCCATCATCTACACTCTAAAGACAGAGGAGGTCATGCAATCCATAAAAGAACTGTGCAAATGCAGTAGGGTGTGTGCTACTATAGAAATAAATATAAAATACAGTGGGAGAATTTAAAATGATTTTAAAAGATTTGGTTCTTATCAATATTACTGTTTACTGACCTTCATTATTTGATTGAAATGAACTGTTTCTGTTATGAACATTTAACAAATATTTAAAGGATATTTTAGACTTGCTCTGCAAATCTTGTAAAAGAAGCTCTCTGACTTGTCACATGTGATTAAAATTAAACGATTTCTGTTACCAGGTTGATCCTCTATGGATTGTGTTTGTCTAATATTTACTGTTTCTTTAATTATGATTATGCAGCGACTTATCCCCACTATTCAGTGCTATTTTAAACATTGTGATGCATTGTATGATGATCTAAATTTATTCAACTTTAAACTTTAATTCAGTTCAATTCAAGTTTATTTGTATATCGCTTTTCACGATACAAAGTTTCTACAACATATTTAGTAGTAACTTATCAGTGGTGACTATGTCAAATTGATGTACATATGGCAGAAATGTATGGTAAAATTCAGTTAATGACGTAATCAAACAGACGATGAACACTATTAACAGCAATGATTATATGTTGCAATCAAACTTGTAGCAAAATTTGGTAGTTTATGTTGTTTCAGGGTTGGCATCATCTGAGGTCCTCTGAGGGGTTGGCATAATCTCTTCTCAGGTGTTTGGTCATCTCAGGTTTTTGTAAGGGCTGGATCCAGACTGAAGCTTGTGTAATTCCTAGTTACCACGGGATGACAATCCCTTGGCAGAAACAGAGAAACAAATAGAGACATAATTAGCATAGCTGCTGTTCCAACCAAGCAAAAATTATTTGTTCAACCCAAGCTAAAGAGTAATAATGTGCACTTGATCAGATATAACTGCAGTACAAGATTATGAGATGCATTATTTGAATGCTTGGCCAAAGAGATGTGTCTTTAATCTAGATTTAAACAGAGAGAGTGTGTCTGAACCCAGAACGTTATCAGGAAGAGTTTGGGAGCCAAATGCGAAAAAGCTCTACCTCCTTTAGTGGACTTTGCTATCCTAGGTACTACCAAAAGTCCAGAGTTTTGCGACCTTAGGGAGCGTGATGGACTGTAGCGTGGTAGAAGACTAGTTAGGTACGCAGGAGCTAACCCATTAAGGGCCTTATAGGTAAGTATTAATATTTTGAAACTGATACGGAACTTAATAGGTAGACAGTGCAGAGACTGTTAAATTGGGTTAATATGATCATATTTTCTTGACCTGGTAAGGACTCTAGCTGCTGCATTTTGGACTACCTGTAGCTTGTTTATTCAGGATGCAGGACAACCACCTAGCAGTGCATTACAATAGTCCAGTCTAGAGGTCATGAATGCATGAAATAGCTTTTCTGCATCAGAAACAGATAACATGTTTCGTAGCTTGGCAAACTGTTTTTGTAACATGGGAAATATGATTTTCAAAAGACAAGTTGCTGTCTAATATAACACCCAGATTTTTGACTGTAGAGGAAGTAACAGTATATCCATCTAGTTCCAAATTATAATCCAAGAGATTCTGTGTACTGTTTTTTGGTCCAATAAGTAATATCTCTCTTATTACTTATCCGAATTCATCTGTCGGATCCTCCGGTGTCTGCAGAGCGTCCGGCCCCGATCCAGAACCAGCCCGCCGGCTGCTCTGAAGTAAAGCCCGCCTCTCAGCAGTCAAGGCCGCCGGCCACTGCACTCTCAAGCCCACTGGCAGATCCGAAGTCAAGGCCGCCGGCCGCTGCACTTTCAAGCCCACCGGCCGCTCTAAAGTCAAGCCCGCCAGCCGGTAGCAGCAGCAGTCTCCTTCACCTCTGCTCATAAAAGGAGAATGCGGAGGAAAAGACTGTGGACAACCAGGAAAACCAGTCTCCTCTTGGCTTATATCGAAATCCTCCGACATTCTTCTTTACAAATCCTCGTTTTGTTAGTTTTTGTTGTTTGTTTTGTTTTATTTTAAAATAAAGCACATTTTCTGCAATACTGAGTCCTCGCTCCATCCCTCTACCCGGAAGCGTGACAGATCTCTCCGCTGCGTTTCCGCGTGCGTCACTTCTGATTGGCGCATGCGCAAAGCCGACCTCATACGTCATTCCCCCCAGAACTGCTTTTGTTTACAACAGTAAGCGCAAGCTAGATTCAAGTGATTATTAAGTTTTGAATATGGAAATTTTTCTTACAAAAATGCATCGATTCGCTACAGAAGGCCTTTGTTCACCCCCCGGAGCCGTGTGAGACAAATTTTTTTAATAGATGGGCGATTTTTATTTTAATTCTTTTGGACTGAAGCAATGCAACACCCGCTGAGTGGCATTAAACAGCTTGAAAGTTCAAAGACAATTTTTTTATATAACTCTGACAGGATTCGTCTGAAAGAAGAAAGTCATATACACCTAGGATGCCTCGGGGGTGAGTAAAATGCAGCCTAATTTTCATTTTTGGGTGAACTAACCCTTTAAGATTACTCATGGTGTTGACAGGATCAAAGCCATGAAAACCTGCACCTCACATTTCATGTTGGTGGCAATTTATTATTTGCCACTTTTAGGTATTAATATTAAAGCTTTAGCAACATTTATCCATCCAAACGCCCGGATAATTAATAATTCCCTGACGCAGACAATACCACCTATGCTAAATCCCATCATATACACTCTAAAGACAGAGGAGGTCATGCAATTCATAAAAGAACTGTATAAACGCAACAAGGTGAACACTAGGCTACTACAGAGAAAAAGGTTAAATGCAAAGGGTTATTAAAAAAACAAGATTGATTTTGTTGAACTGTATTAAAGAATCTGTACTTGTGTGTTGACTATGAATATCCAATTCATATCCACATTCAACATTTAACAGAATTGACATACCACACACACGTCTACAACATCTTTTATTAGAGTGTTAGAAGAGTATTGTAATAAAAATAAATTACTCAAAATATTTATGAGGTCACTCAGTAATGAGTAATCAAATTACAATTTGCATTGTAATAAAGTTGTATTGTATTGTAATGAATGGCCAGTAATGGACTAAACTAAAGGAATAAATTACTTCATTGTATTTTCTTGGAAATTATTGAAATGTTTGTTTGAAGTGCAACAAGGCTTTCCATGTGTGCTGATTTGATTATGGGTACATAAGGATAATTCACACAAAAATTTAAATTATTTACTCATCCTCATATTGTGCCAAAGCACTTTTTTCATCTATGCTGTAGAACACAAAAAGTCACATTTGCCTCACAATTAATTTTCAATAAATGTTGAATGGAAAAAAGGCATTCATTCAATACAGATGACATGAAGATGAGTAAATGGTGACAATATTTTCATTTCACATCTCTGTGTAAAAATATATAAACATCGTAAATTTTGTATAGGTTATTTGCTAATGACAACATGTAAATATGCATACATGTATCTAATGAAGTAAGTTCACTAATCACTTGTGACACAGAGTATGGCCCACAATGCCAAAGACAATAGTATAGTATGTGACAATAGTAGAGACAATAGTATAGTATGTGAAGTCAAATATACAGGAACTTCTACAGAAGCTGTTAAAAAAGGACACTGAGAATAAAAGAAGTACTGCAGTTTGATTAGGGGGGGAAACTGATTCTAGTATGCCCTCTAGTGGCAAAAGCAAGTGTTGTGCTGGATGATGGATTGAATTTAATTGTGACTTACTATATACAATTATGTTTTGCCAGTCGATTGATGTGGCAACCATATTACATATATTTTTTTAATATAAATTTTTAATGGCTGTAAAGGGAGAAAGACACTGAATGGTGTAGTTACACTCATTAAGTCAATTAAGTCATACTTTTGACATTTCTAACCCATAATAACAACAAAGGCATTGTAACTAGGCCTGCCAAGATAGAACAAGATAGAAAAGGAGAGAAAAGCACTAAGAGTGTCTTAAAAGAAATCCATATGACTCTTATTGTAAATTCTGAAGCCACACAATACCTTTTGCCTTCTGCATATTCATTGGGTGCTGAAGGCAAGACATTACAGGCAAACACATTGTTTTTTTCATGCACTGATCCTTTTTGATATTTTGGGCTTTTCATAACATGCTGTTTCAGGCTAGAGAAAAGAAACATCCAAAAGACATGTCTAGATGTTTATTTTAATATACTTTATTTCTGTCTGTAGATTTCTGTTAAAATACATATCTTTAAAGGCCTTTTTCTCAAAATGATTTTTCCCTCATGCACTGAGCCAGAAATGTTACACACACCAAACTTTACAGCTTAGTTCTTATCTGTATATGCTAATGGGTTTTACAAAGGGGTTTGTTTATATATAATTTGCCTAATGTCACACCAAGTTTTATTCCTAAATAAACATGGTGAAATAAT
>NW_015505186.1:3375964-3376751 GCF_001515645.1 Sinocyclocheilus grahami | reverse complement strand
TTCAACCTTTTTGCATTCTGCTTTTCTGCCCATACAGGATGAAAAAAAGATGATTCAAGAGGTCACTGGAAGCAGGAATATTTCCTTCCTGTCTGCTGGATTCTCTGGTATACCTCACATGAGATACTATTATATATTCCTGTTTATTGCTTACTTTATTTCTTTTCTAGGAAATTCCTGCCTTATGATTGTTATCATTACGGACCGAAATCTTCAAACTCCTAAATATATCACTGTCTTTAATTTATCACTGACAGACATTTGTGAGAGTATCACTGAAATCCCTCAGCAACTGGGTGCATTTTTGTTTGGGAATCAGTTGATCCCGTATGGATTGTGCTTGTGTGATATGTTCTCCAATATGTTATTTGTTTCAGTGCATTCAATCACTATCCTGTCTTTTGAAAGATTAGTAGTCATTTGTTTACCACTGAGGTATCATATGATTGTGACTCACAGATCAATGCTTGTTATAACTGGTGCTTCATGGACACTAGTACTAATGCAAACAATCATCTGCAGACTTTCTTTTTGCAGAACTAGTGTCATAATCATTAATTTCTGTGATCGCAGGTCAAATTTCCCAAGCTGTGTCAGCATGAGTGTTCTGTTTCAGGTGATCATCATGTTTCCAGTTTTTTTGTATCGTCTTTTCATATATATGCATAGCTGTAATATCATTCAAAACACCACAGGACCATCAAAGAGCCACAAAGACATGTACTGCTCATTTAATAGTAGTGGATGCATTTTATGTGCCCATCTGCCTAACATATGTCTTTTGGGT
>NW_015505186.1:3373724-3374649 GCF_001515645.1 Sinocyclocheilus grahami | reverse complement strand
TAAAGACAGAGGAGGTCATGCAGTCCATAAAAGAACTGTACAAACAACGCAAGGTGAACACTATTACAGAAAGAAATGTGAAACAGAGAATATAAATATAGGCGCTTGTCCTTTCAAATTTTGTCCTTAACGTTTTTGTTTGTTTAATGATTGTATGAAAAAAACTTAATGTCCTTTGTTGCATATAAATATCAAACAAGCTACAGTATATACTTGAATTATAATTGATCATTTAACAAATGTCCACTTGAACAGAATTGGCTGGTTTATTATAAAATAATTGTAACTCCTCACAGTGCTCAAATAAAAATAAAAAAAATGCGCAGATTTTGTGTGGCTCTTTTGTTGTAATTTCCACTGATACTACCAAGGAAATAGTTGATTCCATAATTTGAATTTAAATTAAATTTCAAGGCCGCTTAAAAAACGGCAGTCTAAATTTAAATAACATTTGAATGAAAAAACAACAAAGAAACTAAAACATAATATATTAAAGTGTAAACATGTAAAAATGTAGTTTGTCAAAGCAAGTAAGAAAAGCCATTCAACTAGCCATTCAGCCCTCAAGTGCCATTTAGAGAAGCAAGGTAAAAACTGCATAACAATTCATTGTAAATCTTTTAATAAATGTGTTTACATCAGTGGCTTCTGGTGCATTTGATCTCCTTAAGATTAAAAAAATCAACATGTTTGTGTTGTAATCTTGTGTGGGATGTAGTTTTAGAAGAGTAGTCAAAGAGCCACAAAGAAATATGTAGGAGCCATTAGGTTATTAATGTTGTTGCTCAATGTTTTCATTATGGGTGCTTCTCAAATGAAAGGCTGCATCCCACTAAGGCTGCGTAAGTCAACTGCCACGTCATCGAATGTCACAGCCTTCGTTTCGCATCCTTCATTCAGCTGAATTTGAAGGATGCATGGGATG
>NW_015505186.1:3347431-3373473 GCF_001515645.1 Sinocyclocheilus grahami | reverse complement strand
TTGGCATTTCTTGTAGGCAGCTATCTTAAACAGGATGTGATGTGGCAGTTGGTAGTTGACCCACACTGCTTACTTTGAATCACAGTTTGTCTTTAAGTTTCCACTTTATCTTTTGTTCCAATAAATGCAAACTTGCTCAAACAGGTTTGTAGTGTCCCACACTGAAGTGTCTACAGAGTAAAGCAAGCCATTGCATTTAATCAAAAAACTCCCAAGAAGAGGGATGCAGGCATGTGGTAGGCATGTGGTAGGCCTAATCAAGGCCTACATTTGAAATGAACAGGCCTTCAGTGGATCAACAGCTTTCAAAGGATTCTGCAATTCATCCAATTTGTGAGTAACCATGGGGGAATTTATTTTCAAGTGCTGCTGTTGAGAATTTTGGCTTTGACCAAAGATATGAGCATGATGCAAGAAGCTAATGCTAATGTACATATTGTGGCCTGTTGATCCTATGGCTATCTGGACACTTGACTGTATTTGTTTGTGTCAAGCATGGCTGATGAAGATGAAAATGTTGAACAAAGCATTGCCTCGCTCAGTTCTCTACGTAGTGCAAATCTTGCTGTGTGCACATGAAGGATGAATGAAATGGAAGCATTGCTTGTTGATGGTGGTGATGTAGAATCAATAAATAAATAAAAGTGTGGAAGCATTTTATATGGCACTTGGAGAATTTAAGACTGCTCATAAGTTGCAGGAACAACTACCTGATGAAATTCAGGGAAAATTAGCGTATTGACTGGTTTGAGCCTAAAATGGCAACATCTGAGAAATGTATGAGTGAATGGTAGATGTGGAAAAAGGTACAAAAGGATCCACAAACACTTATTGAGCCAAACAATAGTGCTTCGAATGTGTCCATAAAAGTCACAAGTCTCGCAGTTTTCACAGTTCATCAGTATCATCAATGAGGATAAAACAAAAAACGAGAATAGTAGGGACAGACTTTAGTATCTGGAACAATTCACTTCTGGCCAGTCAAAGGAGCTTGCGAAGGGTAGGAATAGATGGATAGGAAGGGTTATGCTGAAGCTAAGAAGCTCCTGAAACTTCATTTTGGTGATGAAGTGAAGATCAACAGTGCTTAAACAGAGAACGCTCTGAGCTGGAGTAATATCAGGGCTGATGATAGAACTAAACTTTTGTTTAGCTTTAATTGGTAATTTTAGAAAGGTCCAGTTGAACAGGATTAGCTGGACTGATGTGTGAAATAATTTCTCAGGTTTGATTAGAATTTAACACAGTGCTCAAATAAAAACATTGGCCTTTTTCACTGAAACCAAAAGTGGACGGTTGTTAACTCTGCCAAGCTCCAGCAAATACCATGAATAAAATATATCACGGCGAACTTAAACTCTCTTAAAAACATACAGTACTGTAGCTTTATGTAACGAGATTAAATTCATGATTATATAAAAGGGGAGGAATAAATATAAATGCTGAAAAAAAAAACTTTTTAAAATGGTCCGCTCACATACTTAATTCTCTTAATTTTAGTGCTAAATTAAATGTTATGTAAGGATTTCATACATCCTATACTATAAAATATTTCTTCTGTTTATGTGGATATAGAATATAGAGTGAAAGTAGGGCAAACTTCTTTAAAACCTAAGAGCAAGAAGCCAGTGAAACTGTTTTATGAGTGTTCAGCAAACCCATATTCAATTAATTATGAAAAGTAATATTTCATTTTTTTTTTCAAATTCTGAGTTCATTTTTGTATTAACATGTACAAAGTCTGAGACTAAAGAAAATGCTTCTGTTTGCCTTTTTTATTCTGATTGTCCAATAAATATTTACATTAAACATACATGAAAAATTTTCATGACATTTCTGTGCTTGACAGAAATTCTTGACACTATGCCTTTTGTTAAGTAAATATGATGGATGTTTTATTGAGCAGCACTGTCTCAGAGGCCTCTGCATCAAGCAGATTGTGTGGCAGAAGTCCTCTGCTTCAGGAGCTGCTCTTTGCGAGTGTTCTGGTAGGTGGTCATGCACTCCTTAAACTTCTGAACCTCAGTCTGACACTTCCTCCAGTCCTGCTGCTCAGCCATACAGTCCTGCAGAGCATAGTGCAGCTCAGCACAGCCTGTCCTGGAGATCATCCCATCCACTGGATCATCCTCATCCTCACTCCTGCTCCGGTTGTGAGGGGATGGAGGAGTCGATGTCATCCTTAGAATTTATAATTATAATTTGAAATGTGTTACAATACATAACGACGTTAGTATCTAAAAACAATACGAGTAAAAAGCTGTAAAAAAAACAAACCCCTCGTATGTATTCGATTTCCTTTCACGCTCGAGCCTGTGTAGCAAAACTCTTAAAGGTTTGATATATAAATAAACTTGCCTTTGCAGTTTAAGATTTCAAGAGCTTCGGGAAGGTTTCATAACTTGTCTAGTCGGGAACATTTCATATCACGAACAGGAAATGTGTAACATTTTTAAGAGTCCGAATCCATTGCCGTAAAGATGACAGTGAATGTAATTACACTTGTCCCTCACTAGATGGTGGTGTTGTATCAGACAATTGCAATAGGCGGAAGCGCTTATTTGCTAAAGCCACGACCTCTAGTGAATTCAGTCGAGATATTTTTCTACATTTTTCATATTTATGATTTATTATTGATTGTTGTCTTAAGTAGCATGTATTAGGTTGACTTTCTAAACAAATCAGCCAGCGAACAGTTTAAACATTGTGACTATTGATTTTCATACAGGGGGAAAGAAGTGTAAATAGGTGAATTAAGATATCACTGACAAAGTGAATAATTTGTCTGTCTTATTAAAGCAGTTCTGAGACACAAACAAATCAAGTCTAGTCTGTGTGAATGATTTCTGCTCTAATTAGCCCCAGGCTGCTCTCATTTCATGAGGGTTAGGTTTAATGACCTTAGAAGAGACTCAATGTAAACACAACAATCTTCATCCCCTGAGCAAGTTAAGTGATCTTCCCAAAGTCAAAAACACTTCATAATATTTTCAGAACTTACAGAAAAAATGGCCATGCTAAATTTGGTATTTATTTGTTCATTAACAAACATAATTTTCGTCAGCTGGGGATGAGCTCATCTCTTATGATGATTATGGAAATATTGAGAGATGGCTGCAGCAATGTATTGCGAGATTAAAATCAGATGAGAATATTAATGAGATGTTCCATCAAATGTATTAATTGTATCATCGTCTGCCACCTGGACTTTGCTTTGATAGAAGCTCCAGGTAGACAGCAAACTAACAACAGGCTTCAATATCAGTGAAAACCTTCAAATATATTTTGTTTATATCTGCTTTTGCCGCACGATTGCTGATGAAATTGGTTTGTTCAAGTGACATCCACATTCAACACACGTAATAGGCCAAAGTAATAATTCACAAAAACAGACCTAGACATATTTAATACATACATGCATACATAATGAGCAAAATGTGATGTATAAGGTATAAAAAAACAAACAAATAAAAATACCTAAATGTAGGAAAAAGAAAAGGGAGAAAAAAAGTGGCGTTTGAATAAGGCTCAATATTTGGAATGAAATAGATACTATATGCCACACAGCATGTACTGCAAAAGTAAGTGCGTGTTCCTTATTGTACATTAACGTTGCACTGTTATCAAAGAACATAGTTTCTATTAGCCATGATGCACAGGGAAAGTACTGTTCACTAGCTAGTTATAAGGCTTGCTACTGTGTCCAGATTTTCCTAACATAATAAATACATTGATTGTTTACAAATTTGCAAACATTTTAATTTCTGCAAGCACAATAAAAAAAAATCAATTCCAAAGTAGATGTTAAAGGGTTAGGTCATCTAAAAATGAATATTCTGAATATATGAATATTCATATGAATATTTACTCACCTTGTTCTAAACCCATACGGCTAAAGGCTTTCGAACTTCAACTGCAGTATAGGCAATATAAACTGCCCAAAAAACAAGACCATTGTCATGAATTTAATCTCACGAAGAACAAGAAGGTCCATAAAGGAAGTATGTGCTATATTCTAACGGTTTTGAAATCCTATAATACAGCTTTATGTGATGAGATTAAATTAATATTTGTACGTGTGCATAGGAAGGACGGGGGAAAGTAATCATTAGTAAAAAATTATACACTTACAGCTTTTTAAATGCTTAAGTCCTTTGCGTCAGGAACTGCGCTTTGGGAGTGAAACTTCTGAACCTTAGTCTGAAATAAGTGTGTGTGTGTGTGTGTGTGTGTGTGTGTACCTACTTAACAATATATTTTGGGGACAAATGTGTACCCAAAAGTGAGCTAAACCTGACAAAATCTCCAAAAAATGCAGAATGTTTTCTGTAAGGGGTAGGTTTAGGTGTAGGGCAATAGAATATACAGTTTGTGCAGTATAAAAACCATTATGCCTATGGAATGTATGTGTGCATGTATGTGTTAGTGGGAGAGAGAGACTGGATACAATTGCAATACATAATAATTAAGTGTCCAAATCCTAAATAATGTTTTTATTTTTTAATTATTATTATTTTTTTAAGAATGTCAATTGTGACTGTCAACTGTTTGGTTACCAACATTCTTCAAAATATTGTCTCTTGTATTCAACAGAGGAAAGAAACTAATATAGGTTTGGAACAAATAGAGGATGAATAAATGATGACAGAATTTTCATTTTTAGGTGAACTATCCCTTTAATTAGCTTTGATAACACATAATCAGGACTTCATTCATTTCAGTTTCCACTGTATAAGTGATTTGGACTGAAAGACCATTGTTTGGACTTAGAAATGTAAAATTTAGAAAAAAAAGCAGACATATTATTGGACACCTACTGTGTAGGATCCAGTGGACCTTAGAGGAGACACAATGCAAACACGACATTGTTCGTCCTCAGAGCGAGTTAATTGATCTTCCCAAACTCCAATTATACTCTCAGAACTTAAATGGGAATGAGAGGCCCCAATCATTAACAGGAAGAGGATCTGGAATTTAAGAGGTCAACTGAGGTCACCATAGATTTAGTTTTTATTTGTTCATTCACAGTGATCATTTTCATCAGATCAAGATGAGCTCATCTCCTATAGGCCTAACTGATTGATGCAGCGATGTATGGCGAGATTAAAATCAGATATGAATATTAATCAGATTTTGCACTAAATGTATCAAGTGCATCATCGTCTGCCACCTGGATTTTGCTTTGAAGCTCCAGTTAGACAGCAAACTGACAACAGCCTTCAGTATGTGAAAACTTTCAAATATCTTGTTGGGAAGCTGCTTTTGCCTCTTGTCAAGACAAACACATGCATTTCATAACAGACCAAAGTAATGATTTACAAAACCAAACAAATAAACAAGCAAAAAGGAGATGCATAAAGTATAAACAAATCTAATAAATACTCAAGTGCTGACAAAAAAGCAGTGGTGTTTGTGTAAGGCTCAATGCAGGTGTATTTGGAATTAAATACTAGCATACTACACAGTATGCTGACTATTTCTGAATATTAGTGTGTGAAATATTGTGCATTATTGTCATGAATTTAATTTCATGAATAAGTTCTAAGTTTATTATTATTATTATTATTATATAGCTTCAAGTGATGAAATTAAATTAATGATTGCATGAAGGTCAGGGAACAGTAAATACATAATTGAAAAAAACAATACACCTTTACAGCGGTTTAATTGCTTCAGAAGTTGCTTTTTGTGAGTGTTCTGGTAGGTGGTTGTGCACTCCTTAAACTTCTAAACCTCAGTCTGACATTTTCCTATATAATTGTGTGTGTGGTCCTGGTATTTCCTATATTATGGGGTCCAAATGTCCCCACAAGGATAGTAGTATCAGAAAATTTTGACTTTGCGGGGACATTTTTTGGTCCCCATGAGGAAACAAGCTTATAAGTCATACAGAATTATCAGAGCAAATGTAGATTTGGAGATTTTATTGAAAAACAATAATATGAACACAAAATAATATTGTCACATGTAATATTGAAGCATCACAGAAAGCCTTCAAGTTAACATTATAAATAATCTCAGCACATTACACTTGAACCACAGTTATGTTGTACATTAAGTTTTTAGAGGATGAACAGACAGTCTCTGGGTTAACAATGAATGAATCCTGCTTCGAATCTCTTTAGTTTTCAGTGAGTAGAGGATGGGATTCACACAGGGTGTGATGAGGGACGACAAAGACAAGCTCACCAGACCTACTCTTGGGTTCCAAATAATTCCAAAAAATGTAAAACAGAAGATAATTACAATAGGAATGAAGAAAAGGGCCACTAATATGAGGTGCTCTGTGCATGTGGCCAGCGCCTTAAAACGGCTCTGATTACTTTTCATTCTGAATACAGCAGTCAGTATACCCATGTAGGTCAAAAAAATGAAAATCAAAGGTACAGTAATAAAGAGTATAGTTAATACAGTGACAAAATTCCACTGGGCTGTCGTGTCACCACAAGCAAGTACTAAAACAGGAGCGTAATCGCAAAAATAGCTGTGGACCTCAAGAGAGCCACAAAAGGACAGGGTTGGGATGGATGTAACCGCATAGAGAGCTATAACAAAACAAAACAACCAAACTGCACTGATTATATAAGTCATTCTGGTGTTTGTGTTAATAGAGTCCTGTCTTAAAGGGAAACAGATTGCAACGAACCTGTCATAAGAGAGAATACACAAGGAAAATGGTTCGAGGGATAAAAAGGTATAGTAAGTGTACATTTGCACAAGGCACAGTTTAAATGGCACAAAATTATCTAGAACAATGTAAGTCTTGATCATGCCAGGCACAAGAGAGGTGCTGAGAACAATATCAACCAAAGCCAGATTACCAACGGCCATGAACTTTGGGACATGCAGACGGTGGTCATAGAAAATGATGGAGATCAGAAAGACATTGCATATTACTGTGATCACATAAAGCACAGTGAGGAACATGACATAGATATTACTGTAAGGCATTGAACTCAATGCAACAATGTAAAATCCGGCAGGCTGAATAATGGAGTTGTTGTCGTTTTGCATGGCTGTCCTTTTTTTACGACCCAGCTTCCTTGCAGCGTGCTTTGCTTTTAGTGGGCGAAAAACCAAATACCTGCGAGAAACAGTCACAAACAGCCTCTGCTTTACAAATCAACTTTAACACCTGTGTTATTTGAGGTCATAAGCCCTTATGATAATCTACCAGAAATATACCAGTGAAAATCTACATTTAACATATTACAGTTATTGTATAAATGATCATTAACACATACATGAAAGCGTGTTGTAGAGGTTTGTGAATAACAAACCACAGTTTTTGTTTCTGCTTCACAGTTCTGAATCACTGTGAATCCTGATTGTGAACTTGGGAACATTTTGGGCAATATATTGGCCAATTTTTCCTCCAGAGGTGTCATTAAACTGGAAAGAATCTCTGCTTTTAAATAGTCTTTAGAGAAAAGACATTCATTAGCACTTTTTACTTAATCAATGTGAGATTAATGATGGTGTAACTAATCGCTTTAAGTGTCACTAATTAGTCTGTTTATTTTTGTGTTCATTTTTGTAACAACAATAAAAATGCCCAGAGGGAGGTGCAAAGGTGGCATTATGAAAAAATTGCAAAATCATATAACAAAACAAAAAAAAAAATTTAAAGAGAAAAGCTTTAAACTCTAGAAACAACCCACTGATTTATTTTATGGCATTGCATATGCAACGGTATACATATTTAACTTTAAAATTCTATAGAATGTAGGACAATCCTGCATGATTCAGAAGATATATGTGACCCTGAAGCACAAAACCAGTCATAAGTAGCACGGATGTATTTGTACCAATAGGCAACAATACATTGTATGGGTCAAAATTATCGATTTTTCTTTTGTGCCAAAAATCATTAGGATATTAAGTAAAGATCATGTTCCATGAAGATATTTTGTAAATTTCCTACCGTAAATATCTCAAAACTTAATTTTGGATTAGAAATATTGCTAAGAACTTTTTTAAACAACTTTAAAGGCGTTTAAGGCATTTTCACATGTGATGTGAAAATGCCTCTGATGACCCCCAGATTCCAGATTTTCAAATAGTTGTATTTCAGCCAAATATTGTCCTATATCCTAACAAACCATACACATAATAGCATAATTTCAACAACAATCCTGAAACATATTGCTTTCTTTCTTTCAATAATATAGATATCGAGCTGTTGGTGTAATTTCTGAGTAGTTTACATTAGGTCTGGATTTCTGTCACGGCTCAGTTAAGTGTGGCGTCGTCCAGTGCTGTTTTTGCACTGATTTTGCTGAACTCCAACGCATACTCCACGAAGGGGAGATCTCTGTGGGCTAGGTTGATAAAACGAGCGGCTACTTCCATGCTGCGGGGGAGAAACACACAGGAAAACAAAATACTTTCAAAACGAAAAAACAAACACGGGGAGAAGGGGCGTCGCTTACTGTTTTGGTCTGGTATTCTGTCACGGTTCGCTACTGTGAGGAGCATGGAGCGAGGAACGAGGAGACGCAGAGTCAAATTCAAACTTATAGACTTTAATAATGTCCAGGGATACAGAAAAACACACGTAGCAAGGATAGACATCAACAATTCCAGACAAGGAAGAACAGAACGGGCTAGAACTCAAATAGGGCACTAAAGTGAAAAGGCATAATAGGACCCCTTTAAGAAAACAACAAAACATGCAAACAAATGGCCGCTTTTATCATGTTCGTTTTGCAATCTCGCTAGTTCCAGTGATTTATTTCTGATAACTTCTCTTTGTTGGTGAAATTATGGGGTTGTGTGTCGTTGTTCCAGAGAGGCGTATAAAGGCGGGTTTTAGTGAAGCGGAGCTTCTGGCCCGACGGTGGAAACGTAGTGTGATTTTGGGCTCGGTGCTACAGTTCTGAGGCTATTAGCTCCACCCGGCCTACTACTGAAAGCACTGGCTCGCACTGGCCCGACAGTGGAAAAAAACTCGAAAAAAAAAAAACACTTATCCTCTTCGCTAATTAGCACACAAGATACCATTGGTATACCATGTTCTTTTTTTACAGTAGCGACCCCCGGAAACAGGTGGATAGGCTTATATTTTTGTCTTTTTTCCTTTTTATTTGAAATATTCCCAAACGTGTTAACTATATCATGAAATATCTCGATTCTCAAATATGTGTAAGTAAAAGCATTTTGCACCTTTATTGATTATGCTAGTTGATTTATAATAGGCGATGGGCAAAGTATAATAATGTAATCTATTTACTACTCTGCATTTTCCTATTGAAATACGAATTTCTAGCTAAGGATCTTTTTTTTAAATAGCCAATAGGCTTCCATTTACATCACAGTTTTGAAACATGAGTTGTTACGTTCTATTGCTTGCAATAAGATCTGTAATACCTGGAGAAAGCTACCCATTAGCATTCAGATTCCTCTAAATGGCTTTTGTAACCAGCAAAACCCAGCCCTCTTGATTGCTGGTCCCAGACAGGTTGGAGATGCATTCCCATTACATATTTTATTAGACAAAAATAAATAAATAAAAGAGACACACCCATGAATGCAAGATGAGTTACTGAAATTTCATATCCATTCTCCCAAAACTTAAAGTTAATTTAAAAAGTGTATATCTGTTGAAAGTTTATTTTGTGAACTTTTAAGAGTATGCTTGTCTTAAAGCTAACATACATGGACTTAAAAGCTACAGACTCCAGTTTCATTGTCGCAGCATTTCATCAAACAGTTCAGGGAGATGAGGTCAGCAGGTTCCGCTTAAACAGCAACGTTTGCTAACCTGGGATCAGAGTCCTGTTCATATCTGTAATGATACACCTCCATTTGATCCCGGCAGGCCTCTCTAATGTTATTGAGCCACCTCTTGATGCCTTTTCTGTTCAAGTACAGCACCATGAGGAACACAACTCCAATGAGGGCCAACACAATGCCGAGAAGCACATAAGAACGGGCATCCAAGTTTTGGCACTCCATGTCCCTCTTTTCTAGATCCTTTAAGAGTGTATTCTTCTTCTTTTCTGGTTGCGCGCATTTCAGGCTAGTTACGTCTGCGCATTGGGAGCTATTCTTCAGCCAATCATAAAACTCCTTCACTTTGTCACATTTACAGTCGAACGGGTTCTGTGATAAGTAAATATGTATTTCCTCGAATTCGTTTAGTTTTGTTAAATTGTGTTTATCTAATGTCGTAATGGAATTATTTGTCAGTATTAAAGTGGTTAAATTGAGGTTGCCAAACCCAGAAAGAGGAATTACCTTCAAACAATTTCCAGACAGGTCCAATCTCTGAAGATTACACAAACTGTCCGTGGACAGCGCGTCAGGTAAGTGCCCCGCGCCCGAAGTAATTAAGTTGTTGCTGAGGTTAAGATGACATAGCCGTTCCAAGCCATAAAAAGCTCCAGGGTACACAACCCTTAAACGGTTGTGACTTAAATCTAAGGAAACAAGACGTGGGAGTCCACAAAACGCACAACTTTCGATCACCTGTATGTTGTTGTCCTGCAGTGACAGCGCGCGCAAGTCCATATCGGTCCCATTGGCTGAAAACGCTCTCTCGGTTAAAACTGAGATGTTGTATCTGTATAAAGTTAATTTTTGGGTGCTTCTGGGCACTTCGAGAGGTAGCATGATCTCTTCACAGCTCACCAATCCGTCATAACGCATGTAGGTATCGTGACATATATGAGCTTCAGCGGACAAAACAAACAAACACATCAGCCCCACGCTAAAATGATAACGCTTTAAAGTGAGAGATAAAACACGAAGTTGTTTTCTGTTCATTTCCATTTTAATCTGAAGCGAATGTTATTCCAAAGGTTTAATTGCAGAATACGTTCTCTTCATAGTTCGGATTCACTTCGCTTCGGGAATCTGTTTGAGCCATCAAGGAAAGCAGTCTGTGTGGCCAGAGAGTGAGCGTTCAGTCCGGCAGCATTTCCTCTTTCTGGAGCTCCCCTGACGACGCCTTCACTACAAACGCGACCTAGTGCTGTCTAGCAGCATCCCTGAAGTGAGCAAAACCTCGCCCACTTCCCTCAGTGAGAGAGAGATTCAAAGAGCCGTGTCGTTTTGCAGTTAGGACAGAGTGGACACTGAATGAACCTCATGCCAGTGAACAGTGTTCAAAGCATTTTAGAAACTTTAAACTGGACTGTACACGATCTGTGGGAGAATAAAGCATGCTGCCTGTAAAACTGTTCAGTAGGGGTGTAAAAATAGGTACTGTCTCAATTTTACTCAATTAAAAGTCAAAGAACCCAACAAAAATATTTGAGAAATATCCAAATCTAACTGTAGGCTACGGCCTACTGTGTAAAAGTTTTTATTGAAATGTATAACTAATATAGTTGCCTGATATTGTTAAACTACTGTACTAATATGCGTTTAAAGTATGTGTTTTTGTATGTAGAAAGCACTGGTGTGTGGTGCATGGTGTTCTGAAATTAGGAGGCAAAGTTCTGAAAGTTTTATTTTTTCAATCAAATAAATTAAACATTACTTACAGAAAGAGAAAATAATCTCATCAAGGTAGGTTTTTTTTTTGGCTACTTTTTTATTTTTAGATATGACAGTGTAGTGAGTGACAGGAAACGATGTGGGGGAGAGAGAGGGTGTGGGATCGGGAAAAGTCCACAAGCCGGGATTCGAACTCGGGACGCCCGCAGCGCAACAATGCTATATGTCGGCACATTGCCCACAGGGCTATCGGCACTGAACAAATTAGTGTTTTTAAGCATTTTACATTTATTCCAAAATATTAACTCAAGGCAGTAATAATTTAAGCAATATATTTTATTTGTGAACTTATGTTCAGCTATTCTTTTTAATAGTTGACTTTTAACTTTGACTTCTTTTTTGGATCATCTGTCATCAAAGCTCCGTAAATATTGGTCACAGACACGGATTTACTTTAAATTAAACCAAACCGATTACTCACTAAAAACTCCCACAGATCATGTTTTCAGGCCATTTTAAGTCTTATTTTGATGTAACATAGTGGTTATATCTAAGTGCGTGAGCTGTTTACTTTATTTAATCTTCCCATTAATGTCATTATATTGTTTATTCAGACTGATTCGCGAATGCAAAAGGCAGGATTTATTGCATGAACCAATCACAGCCGAACATAACCAGTCATATCCAATCATATCTCGATGGAAGAATTGCCTCCTCTCACGTGACTTTACCCCATTGGTAAAGGGACTGCTATTTTCAGTGTACTGATATGTGACGCATCAATTCTAATTCAACTCTAAACACTATTAGTGATGGATAGAATAAGACCACATGAACATGGAAGGGACAGGTCGGGACAGGACACAATTAAAAGCACTGCTGACATTGAGCAAACTCTACCCACAGGACTTACATAAGAATTCTTTCACCTAGAAAGAGGATTCAGACCAAATAACATCTAAAATAACAAACTGAAAAATTAATGAAAGTACAAAACAAAAAAACAAGCGTCATTGCTTTTAAACCCTCTTGTCTGTCCATTGTACTGCAAGTGCACAGCCAACAACAATGTTGTTGCAGGATCAAAAGTGATTTTTTTTAATGCTTAATATTTACGGTGACCAATCCTTAAGACTATTAATTTATGAATACAGTTTACTAATCCTTGCACATGGATGGATTAACCCTGCTCACATTATCACAGAGTTTGATAATGTTGGTCTAATGGGAAAAAAATTCATTATGAAATATTAACACAGAAGCACAATATCAATTCTTTGTAGTTTTGTGTGTCCAAAAGATAATTCAGCATGTATGCTCTGTGATGCCATCTTTGATTTGCTGTGTCTGTTCACAGTGTGGCCCCTGCAATCTATATTGTGAATGTCAGCTGTCTACAGGATCTAATGTTACTCCATCCTATCTGTCTGTGGGGTACAATCTGTTGGTAGGTAACCTTTTTCAACCCATTGCAATTTTTACTGTCTATTCTAAAACTGGTCCCTGAACAGTATTTCTGGAGAACAATTTCAACTGCTGTGGGTTATTGTTTATAGTGGAGAGGAAATCTCCAGGCACCGTGTTGCCTATGAAATGATAAAATAATTTCAGACAAACAAATAAAGACCGGTAATAAGCTCCAAAAACACTCAATGTGCAAAGAGACATAAAAGTAGGGTTCATTTTGGTGACAAAGTTGAAGCTTCTGGCTCCTGTAGCAGGATGGTAGTCACAGGATAGGTCCTTTTCCACCAAAGGTTACTCAAGTTCAAACGAGAGCACTCAGCATTCAGTCATTTTCTCCAGTCAAGTGGAGCATGTAGCTTTTAACGCTTGGAGATAATTCAATTTTGTGGGATTTCATTACAGTAAGCCATCCTCCACCCTTTAGCCACATGAAATGTATTACTGATTACTTTACTTTAAAATCTAACCTTCTGCTTTCAATTTTCACCCTATGTCTACATCAACACTAGACTGAGAAGCAGCATCGTAATAATCAAAAATGCATGCATCAGAAGGGCTATAGCCTAAGTGATAGCTGTTATCGAGTGATGCACCATGATTATTTTATTCAGTGGGCACCTGACAAAGTGGCCTAATTGTACTTGTCAGCCTATGGTAAGCCGGTTTGAGGTGTGCAACAGATATGAGCTATCATGTTCCAAATGGGCAACTTGGCCGGGTATATTACTTTATCCTTGTGGCTGCCCGTCTGGAGTAACAGTTGGCAAAGTGTCACAGTGTCTGTCACTCATGTAACAGGTTCTAAGACAGAAAGTAAGAGAGACAGATGCTTTACAGCAGTGAATAAATGTGTGAATTTTGACAGATATGAACACCCACCCACCCCACACACACCGAAAAAATAATATATATTATATTAATAAAAATTGCATTTACATTTTTATATTACTCTCTCTTTAACCCATACATGTCTAGGATGCATATATTTGATAAATACAGTAAAAAAAAAAAAAGATTTTAAAGGGGTCATATGATGTTGCTAAAAATAACATTATTTTGTGTATTTGGTGTAATGAAATGTGTTTATGCGGTTTAAGGTTCCACATACTGTACATTATTGTTTCTCCTCTATGCCCCGCCTTTCTGAAACGCATCGATTTTTACAAAGCTCATCGGTCTGAAAAGCGAGGTGTGCTCTGATTGGCCAACTATCCAGTGTGTTGTGATTGGCCGAATACCTCAAGTGTGTGACGGAAATGTTACTCCCCTTACCATATTGTGATGCCCTGTCCGGCCGGAGCGACGAGACAAAAACATTAAAACCCATTATAAAAGAGGCATTTGTTGCATACAGTGGGGCATAATTACGGATTATAATGACTTATACTGTCTTTATCCGCGTTGCATCGCGCTGCGTAAACATAAAACCATGTCTGCATTTGTGATCGGAGAAATGACAAACAACAAGCGCTACTCTACACTGCTCAGAACTCGCGTTTGAATCGTCAGTGGCAAATTCTTTAAATATAAAAACCTACTTACAGTTTGTGAGTCAGAACAGCCGGCATTGTAGTCTACTCTCCCAGGATCAGGAAACAGTCCTCCATAAAATGTGCTGCACACATCCGAATATTTGGGTTGAACTGTTCTGGAACAGTGTTGTTAAATACAACTTAAGCACTGATTTATAGTTGTGTCCTCTTTTGGAAGACCAAACAAAGTAGTTTCGCTTTCACAACGAAACACTGCGTGTTCCCAACATGGCGGCAGCAAAAACAATATTACAGCGAGAATAAAAGTTACGCCTTCTTTCTTTCCGTGAACATTTGGGCGGCTTTTTATTGATTTATTCCTGTGATGGCAAAGCTGAACTTTCAGTAGCCATTACTCTAGTCTTCAGTGTATGTGGCACTGAAGACTAGAGTAATGGCTACTGATTTCTGAGACTTCAGAAATCATTTTAATATGCTGATTTGATGCTCAAAAATATTTCTAATTATTATCAATGTTCAGAACAGTTTTTGCTTTTTAATAATTTAGTAGAAATTGTGATACCATTCAAAAGTTTGCAAGGAGACATTACATTGATCAAAAGTGACAGTAAAGACATTTATAATGTTACAAAATAATAAATATTAAATATTCAAACAAATACTGTTTTTGTAAACTTAATCAGAATCCTGAAAAATGTATAAATTTTTTCATAAAAGCAAAAAAACTAATAAAAATAAAGCACCATATCAGCATATTAGAATGATTTCTGAAGGATCATGTGACACTAAAGACTGTAGTAATGGCTGCAGAATATTCAGCTTTGCCATCACAGGAATAAATTAAACGATTTAATTTAATAATAAAAATAAATTTCAAGTATATTACATAGAAAACAGTTATTTTAAATTATAATAATATTTTACAGCATTACTGTCAGCGTGCAGTGTGTACAAGGAATAGGACTGGAAACAACTCAGGAACCAAGAGACGACGATAACACAACGGAGAACTGAGGGCGTATAAGCAAGAACCAAACAAAGGGAACTAATGAGATTAATCAACACGGGTGGAAACTAATGAACTAATCAGGGAACACAGGAAAACTAGGGCTGTGTCCGAAATCGCCCCCTATCCCCTCATTCACTATTCCCTACATTAGGTCACTAATTCAGTTCAGTAGAGTGAATGAAAACGAGTAGTGAATTCGGACACTGAATGCACTGGAACGAATGCCGTTTTTGCATAGTTTGTGCTTGCTGTTTATTAATCATTAAATTAATTAATTAATTAAAAAAAATGGCTGTTCCCTCAAAAAGTGCCCTATTTAAGGGTATAGGGGGCGATTTCGGACACAGCCTAGGTCATCGGCAGGAAGAACAGAAACAGTGAAATCTAAACCGAAACAGAACATAAACGTGACAATTACGATTTATACTTTATTTTTTATTAAATAAATACAGCTTTGGTGAGCATGGGAGACTTTACAAAAAACATTTTCACACATTTCCAACAAAGTTTTCATTACTGTAATGCAAAAAAAATCTAATTTATGACCTGGACTTGTTTTCATGAGATTTACTTTTAAGTTCAAGTTCAAGTTTATTTCTAAAGCACATTTAAAAACAGCTAAAAGCCGACCAAAGTGCTGTACACTCTGTACAAATACAATAAGTAAAATATTAATAGCATAATGTCAAATACACATAACATGACTATAATGAAAAAAAATTCATAAATTTAAGAAGCCAAAGTAAAAAGATGAGTTTTTAGACAAGATTTAAACACCGGTAGAGTGGAGGCCATTCTAATATGAGATGGTAAGTTGTTCCAGAGAGTAGGACCAGCCACTTCAAAGGCTCTATTTCCTCTCGTCTTTAGACGAGTGCGAGGGATCTGGAAGAGAAGTTTTTGACCCTCAGATCGTAATCGTCTTGGAAACTACAGAAAGAAATGGTTTAATTTTAGAAAGGGACCAAAGGTAGAAGAAGCTGGAGCCTATGACAGAACTGATATGTTTATCGAATTTTAAAGAATTATCAAACTCTACACCCAAATTTCGGCACTGAAGGGGAAGTAAATTAATTTCGGTGCTTAAGATCAAATTGATTTTGATGCCTGGGGCCTGAGGAGTTCAAAATTATGACCTCCGTTTTATCGGTGTTTAAGAAAATAAAATTTTTATTTTAACATCATCAAGACAAGCAGATAAAGTATTTACAGCACTTTCTTTTTTCCTAGTAACTGGTAAATATATTTGCATATCATCGGCATAACAATGAAAAGAAACTCTATGCTTTCTAAACACAGAACCCAGAGGAAAATATAGAGAAAAAGAGTAGGAGTTAAAATCGAGCCCTGAGGAACACCACATGTTGAAAGACACAGAGATGAAGTACAATTACCTATTTTAACCCTAAATCTTCTATTAGTTAAAAAGGATTTAAACCAACTTAAAACAGCACCTCCCAGGCCTACAAAATATTCTAATTGAGAGATAAGAATCTCGTGATCAACAGTATCAAAAGCTGAAGATAGGTCCAGCATTTCTAAAATGACGGAATCTCCAGAATCTGTAGCCATTAAAACGTCATTAAGAACTTTTATAAGAGCTGTTTCAGTACTGTGCAAAGATTTGAACCCAGACTGGAATGTCTCATAAATCTGATTATTTGTTTAAACGGACTGAAGCTGTAAACACACAATTTTTTCCATCACCTTAGAAATAAACGGTAATACAGATATTGGCCGAAAATTGGATAAAACAGTAGTGTCAAGTGAAGGTTTTTTTAGGATAAGAGAGACTGTGGCCATTTTCAGACTTTCTGGTATAAATCCAGATGACAAACATTAATTCAACAATGACACAAGCTCTGGTCCCACTGTGTCAATTACCGGTATTTGTCTCATAGCGAGGGTGTATTATATCACATGGAGAAGAGGAAGGTTTCAATTTAACAATTATGTCCTTCACTGATTGAAGAGAAACCAGATTGAAGGTAGTCCAGGTAGTCACAGATATCCTGCTTGTTTGAGTTTCATAGTCAGTGTCTTGAATCTGAGCCCTCAGATTAGAGACTTTTTCACCAAAGTATCGCAGAAAATCGTCACCGAGTGTATTGGTAGGATGTTGGATAATGCTAACAGGTGGAGTCAACACAGAGTTTATAACATTGAAAAGAACTTTAGGAGTCTGATGATGCTTATAAATTAGATCAGAGAAATAAGAGGATTTAGCAGTCTTTACTGCTCTCTGGTAAGAGGATAAGCAGTCCTTAAGAATGTCAAAGGAAATTTGTAGTTTTTTCCATTTTCTTTCTTTTTTTCATTGTTTGTGTGTGTGAGTTTGCACCACATGCGCATTGTTTGTAAAGAGCATTATTTCTGCGTCACTCAGCCGTGTGTTTGTTCTATGCCCATTACTTTAAAGTGTGTGCATTGGCAGCGTGAGACCAGGGGCCTGTTTCAGTAAGGATGTTCAACCAACTCTGAGTTTAAACTTGAACTCTGAGTTTACTTACCCTGAGATGGGAAACTCTGAGTTTTCGGTTTCAGAACAGCTAAATTGTGTTCGTTCAGTCGACTCTGAGTATGTTGACTCATGAGTTTAGCTCGTGCATCATGACTATGAAAGGCCATGATCAATGGAGCTCCGAAATTACGATTCACTATGGCAACAGAACAGACAAAAAGACGTCTGCATAATTCTGAGTCAATGCGTAAATTTAATTCTTAATCACTGTTATAATATCAGAGGTGAAAACTGTAAATTATTGAATATTAATTTTAATGGTATTCCATGGCAAAAAAAGAACATGGCAGCAGCTAAAAATGAAGTATAAAAACACAATTCAATCAAGGTAAAGCTTTAAGCATAAAATGTTCGTGGGTGTATAGGCTACATGACTTTACAAACATTTGACATTAAATATCATTCAGTGTCTATTTTCTTTTTCCACATATTCTAATGCTCTTTTCACATAATTAAATATTCTCTAATCCAACCTGTTAGGCCTACATTTCTTAATTAGAGTTATGAAATTAACAACTGACTTGTCACCAGTCGACAGCAAGAAGAGCCTGCACCAGCACCACTGACAGATGTAGAGGAGATGGTCATGTACTGGAATAATTTTAAAATCCAAAAGTAAAAAAAAACAAATAACTTGCTTTTGTAGGCCTATTTGTAGGACATAAAGATGACCAAATTAATTGTGAATAATTTGTGTTTATTTAGCAGCTGTGGTGGTGGCTACGGCATATATGTCGTCATACTACCCCTCCATGTGGCATCCTTCCATTCCATAGTTTTTTCCATACAGCTTTTATTATCGGTCTGCATTCAGTGGCCTTACTAATGTGTTTTGCATCTCTGATGTTTTATAGAAAACTACCGTTTAAAATGGTAAAAATGCACATTTTCTGCATGTGAATATTGGAGAAAAACCCCCCCCTACTAATTTATGCAGCCTCCTCATCTACAGTATCCTGTATTAAAGGAGATGCCATGTTTGTCACTTTGACGGTGTCTGCATGATGAAAATATGCGCAATGAATAAATACCTGCACTGCAAAAAATTTGATAAATAAACTTTTCTTACTTACAATTTTGTTGTCTTGTTTCCAGTCAAAATATTTGAAGATTCTTAAATCAAGAAGCATTTTCTACATAAAAAAAAAAAATTCAAGGTAAAAAATTCAAGGGGTTTAATTTTTTTTCCCAGGGGGGGGGGGGGGGGGGGGGGGATTAATTTAAGTGCATTTTTCTTATTTTGCAAATTATCTGCCAATGGGATAAAAAAAATTAAAAATTATTGTTCCTGTTTACATTAATATTCTTTTTCTTACCCTATGGCGGACAACTTTACATGTTTTACATAAAATGCACTTGTTTCCCCCAAGATTCATTTTTCATCTATAAAAAATGCATCTTAACTTAAGAATGAGATATTTGTACTTGAAATAAGACAATAATACTCAGTAAGAAAAACATTTTTGCAGCGTGAATGAATTAATGAGGTATTTAAACACAGCTTACGCTTTAAAAAGGGGGAGGAGACCAAAATAAACTCTGGGTTTACCGAAGAAAACCTGCTCCCGACCAGGATAGGTTCATAGAGTAAGTTACCTCTCTCTCAGAAACGGGCTTGACTTACCCTGCTTTCTCGGGTTTGACAAACCTCCCATTCTGAAATTGAAAACCCTGGAGTTTCCCTCATTTCAGGGTTAACATACTCTTTCTGAAACGGACCCCTGCTTTCTGTTTGCTGGATCAGTAGTAACAGTGTGCTCTGTTTGGTGAGCTCCTCTGATAGCTCATTTTCCATTATGCTCACTTCAGATCAACCTAATCTCTCCACAAACTCTCTGCATTAAACCTGACCACACATTTCCGCAAATTTCCAACATCCACCCCAGAGTGACTCATTTAATTGTCAGATAAGAGCACTTAACCAAACCAGTGCATTATCAAACGTCACTCATGCAACACATTAAAAGAATCCAAACAGGGAACTAATGAGATTAATCAACACGGGTGGAAACTAATGAACTAATCAGGGAACACAGGAAAACTAGGGCTGTGTCCGAAATCGCCCCCTATCCCCTCATTCACTATTCCCTACATTAGGTCACTAATTCAGTTCAGTAGAGTGAATGAAAACGAGTAGTGAATTCGGTTCAGATTGTTGAATTATTCATTTGTTTACAGCAACACAATCTTGTAGCAGTTTTTTTTAACTATTTTATGTTTTGGGGAATTGGTGACTAATCTGCCACCTCATGTAATCTTAAGATTTCATTTAGGTGTGATATTACGATAAGGTAGAGTTTGAGGAGAAAAACTAATTGTCATGAAAATAATGTCACAGTGCAAAATGGCCTTAAAAATAGGTTTAATTTACTTTATGCAAAATATAATTTATTTTTTCTTTAATATTATGTTGAAATATTGTGGGAGCTGGTTTCCACCCTGGAATAAAAAATAAATAAAAAAAGGTAATTGTGAATTTTTGTCTCGCAGTTTGTCTCACACTTTTCCTGGCAATTCTGAGTTTGTATCTCTCAACTTATATAATCTGGCAATTCTGAGAAGAAAAGTCGAATTGTGAGATAAAAATTTACCTTTTTTTTTTTATCTGTGGTGGAAACGGGTTTCCATAACATGCGACTCGATATTAGACTCAATATTTGCTTGCCAGGTTGCATACAAAAATAAATATATGTACTTTGTATTTAATTTTTATTCTTTTAAAACGTAAAATAAAGGTTATTTATTGGCATCAATGGTCCCACAAAAAACCTCTACCATCCATGGAACTTTTTCATTTCACACAAGTTTCTGGAAAGTTTCTATTAGATTATTAAAATGTTCTTCACACTAAGACAAAAAATTGTCATTTGAAGAACAGTTCACTGAAAGGTTCTTTGGGGAACCAAAACTGGTGAAAACCCCCTTTTGAACCCTTTATTTTTAAGAGTCTAAGATTCACCCTGCACTGTTTTGCAGTACTGAGAGTTTCACTTAGAAGTATATCTCTTAACGTCACTTTCAGAGACTTCTAAAGGGCTGCATTGTAATTGCAAAGCCTGCAGGTTTTGTTACCAATGTGTGGTGTAGGTGTCCAATTGCAAACATCAGTTTTCTTCCAATGAGGAAAGTGTCTTTTGTTTTTGATCCGTGACCCACACAAAAGAGTTGGTGGGTGGATGGTGGAGCCTGGAGGAGGTGATTATGGTTGGATGGCTCTTCTGCTTGCTCTGATAAGCATTAACAGAGGCTTTTATTTCTCATTAACTCAAGGTGCTTCCTCTCGGCTGGCGGAGAATGAGGAAATCACACGGGGACATCTGCGAGGACCTGTGAGACGCCAAGCACCTGAGCTCAACCAGAACGTCTGCTATCAGGCTGTGTCTACACTGCGTGATTACCACAACACAGATAAGAAACCTTGTGATTATAATATTACAGCTGTCACATTGACCCGCAGGCTTGATGTAAACAAGGGTGTCGCTGCGCAGCTGCCGCTTTCTCTCGTAGTGAAAGTGTTTTGTGCAGTTGCAGGCGGTGCGTCAGAAACGTGCTGCGGCACGGATGGTGTAAACAAAAGCATTGACTAGAGTGGCTGCAGACGGTTGCAGTAAAGGTGTGACAGATGCATGATGATGGCGTGTGAAACCAGACCGGCACCATCTGCGTTAAAAGCTAGCGTATGGAAGCACTTTGGCTTCTGGCTGGAGGGGGAAAGACCCTGGACAAGAGCCACACTATATGCAAGTTGTCAAGCCAAACTAAAATATTGTGGAAACACAACAAATATGAGAAACCATATTACATATTATGCTTAAGTCTGTATTCATTTGCTACAAGTATGCTGCTACAGGCACATGTTTCATTTCCCGTTGGTTCTTTGTAACCTTGTTGTTGACTTGCCAAATCACTTCCATTTGTTTCATTAATAAAATCTTGGAAGTAAATTCATTATGGGTCATTCCAGATACTCTGCTTTAATAGTCAGACAGTGAGAAAAAAGAAAATCTGAATTAAAACAAAAGATGCATCGATAATCATTTTATCATAGCATCGCAGCCCTCTGAATCGTAATCGAATCGTGAGGTGCCTAGAGATTCCCACCCCTAACACTAGGTATGTTTACATGGACACCTTTTGCTTCCATCGGAATTAATTCATTCTGATTGATGAATCCGAACGTAGTGTTTACATGAACGCTAAATAAAGTGATTGGGTTGCGCGTTTATATGTCACAATCTTCTGAGCGGATTTATTCTTTTGACATGCGCACACTGCATGAATATTAGCGTTTCACGCTGTTGTTGCATACTGTTTTTTAAAAAGCACACGTAATATTTATCTACTTCGGGTCCTATTTAGGCGACGACCAGCACATGAACTGTTGTGCAGTGCTGCTTACTTTATAAAGCAGTAAAAGTGCCCCTTCCTGCACCCAAAACCAGTCGTCTGTTGATGAGAGTCTTAAACAAGGACTGGTGGGACGTTGTCCTGCTCCACTTCACAGACGCCGAGTGAAAGGGGAGTTTTAAAATGACTGGACACTCATTTATGACACTATATTCACCAGGAAAAATAGCTCGTTCTGCGTGTCATACGTCATTACGCTATTTCTACGTCACTGCACATGCGCAGTACTTTCCAGTTTTGGTTTTCAATCCGATCAAGTGTTTACTTGTCCTCTCAATCGGATTACAAAAGGAATAAACCACCCCTTACAATTCGATCGATATCTATCTATCTATCTATCTATCTATCTATCTATCTATCTATCTTATATAGAAATTATTTGCAGCATACATTTTTTTATTTTCTGTCAATAAATTATTAATTTCTACAACTTTACACATACATACATCAAAAAAAGTAAAAAAATAAAAAAGTAAAACAATGTATGTGACAAAGCTTTATTATTTTTATTATTATTAATATTTTACGGAAATAATTTGCAGCATATATTTTATTTCATTTTGTCAATAAATTATTGATATCCACAAATTTATATTTGTACACGCATCAAAAAAAAAAAAAAAGGAAAAAATAGTATGTTGCAAAGCATTTCATTATTATCATCATCATTTATTATTATTATTGTTGTTGTTGATGTTGTTTTTGCTGCATACATTTTAATTTAATCTATCTATCTATCTATCTATCTATCTATCTATCTATCTATCTATCTATCTATCTATCTATCTATCTATCTATCTATCTATCTATCTATCTATCATTATTATATAGAAATTATTTGCAGCATACATTTTTTTATTTTCTGTCAATAAATTATTAATTTCTACAACTTTACACATACATACATCAAAAAAAGTAAAAAAATAAAAAAGTAAAACAATGTATGTGACAAAGCTTTATTATTTTTATTATTATTAATATTTTACGGAAATAATTTGCAGCATATATTTTATTTCATTTTGTCAATAAATTATTGATATCCACAAATTTATATTTGTACACGCATCAAAAAAAAAAAAAAAAAAAAAAAAAAGGTAAAAATAGTATGTTGCAAAGCATTTCATTATTATCATCATCATTTATTATTATTATTGTTGTTGTTGATGTTGTTTTTGCTGCATACATTTTAATTTATTGAAGTTTATATCAATAAATTATTGATATCTACATATTTCAGCAGTATTAGCATATCTTTATATGTGACCCTGGACCACAAAACCAGTCATAAGGGTAATTTTTTATACATTTATACATTCATTATACATCTGAAAGCTGAGTAAATAAGCTTTCCATTGATGTATGGTTTGTTAGGATAGGACAATATTTGGCTGAGATACAACTATTTGAAGAATCTGGCATCTCAAAAAAAAAGTTTTAATATATTTATGCTAGGAAATATACAAAATATCTTCATGGAACATGATCTTTACTTTTGGCATAAAAGAAAAATCGATAATTTTGAACCATACAATGTCTTGTTGGCTACATCTACAAATATACCCATGCACCTTAAGACCTTTTGTGGTCCAGGGTCACATATTTCAGCAATATATGCATTACCAGAATGACATACCATAAAATATTATTAATATATCAGAATTAAATTTTTCCTGTCAAATGTTTAAACATTTTCACTTCACTTGAAGGACTGTCACCATGCCAAAAAAGGTATATGCAGTGAAACCCCTTTCATTACTATGAGCTGTGCAGGTTTATATTTTGACAGGTTTTTCTGAGGATATAGATAAGCCTGGTAAGTTTCCAGCTTACTTGTAAGACTTGTCACGAATCTGTCAACCAGTTTCTAGAAACGTCTCTGGAGGCTTGAAAAGTTTACACGCAGTAAGTATCAGCAATGAAAGTGACCTACAGAAGCGATGTGTCAGTGGAGATTAAAGCTCATGTGTTTACAATGCACTCCCATTGGCTTCACATCAGGGGACCGCTTATGTCCCAAAAGGCAAGGATTTGTGGGTAAATGCTGTTCATTCTGTCCCTCCCATTGCTCGAGTCCTTCAGAGCTGCCTCTAAGCAAAGGGTAAGGAGTTGAAGGACTCTGCCCCACACGCTATTCTGGCACACATGCGTGGCTGTACCTTCAGCAGGAGGTTTTTCATTCATCACGCACCACCACGTAAACTTAAATCGGCTGTCTGTGTGACAAACGGCTCTGCCCTGATAAAGCACCAACGCAGGTACATGTTCCTCATCAATCAAAATGCAACAAGGTCATTTATATCTCACGCTCAGCGGGAATTACGTGTCCTTTTGCTTCACCCTCAAGGTCATCGAATCTTATAGATCAATTGTACCTATTAACAGAAGTGAGAATTAGACACAAGATCCTCCAAACTGCCTTTCGCAGATGGATTTTATAAAGGAAAATCAATCATCTGCCGATCAAGCTCATCATTCATAGGTGTCATGTATCTCCCATCCTGAAGACGGACTAAAAACCTCTTAATCACTTTCCAAGTCATAAAAATTCAAAAGGATTCCTTCGCCGTTCTTCTTCTCCACCCGTCTACCGAGAGACGAAGGCCCCTGAGGCTGTAATCAAGCCGGGTCTTTGAAGCATGGCCCCAGGGCCAGCGGAACACTGCAGGAGTGCAGAGAGACACACTACTTAAACACTACTCCTGAGCCACATGAATTAATAATGGAGGTGGATTCCATCTTTGCTTGGTCACTGTAGATGCATTATGCCAGCCTATTGGCCGAAGAGTAACAGATACTTATAAAATGGTGTCACCTGTCAAAGAGGCATTAATTAGTCATCCACAGTTGTAACGGAGCAAGCCGCATCCAAACAGGCAGTGTGGCTCGGTATCATCTAGTTGCGTGTTCCAACATGACCATCTTATAATGGATCTCATTCAACCTCTGACATAAATGGCTTCTAAATGCACATCGACACCTTTGACAACAGCCTCCATTGCCCCTGATGCTTCTGGGCAACACCCAACTGATGGACAAGATAGAAAAGCAGCAGAATTTACTTCCCTATACAAGCTTTATTTCATCAAGCAATTTCTCATTTGTATCAAAGGCCTAATATGAGTAAATTTGATGATCCTGAGTTCAAAAATATAAATAAAACTTTCATATTAAAAATATGAAGTTTTTTTTATGTATCAGCTTTAATAAACTTATCAAAACAACAAAAGCAGTCAAATGTCAAAAAGTAGTATTTAAAATGTATAATTTAACATAGTTTGCAAAGGAGTGCATGCATATATTCAGTTATTCCTTTTAATGAATAATAATGAATAATAAATAACGAAAAACTTTACATACAGTAAAGATCTGGGTCATTTTTGCATTTTCTTCTTTAACAGAATTGAGCAAATAGTTGTAACCTGGCTCAGGGGAACATATGGCAGCTTTTTTCTGGTTATTACGAGATGATATATGATACATAAAATGCACCATATTTTATAAGAAAGTGTGAAGTGCTAGAGCAAAACAGTCACTATTTTTGCAATCAGTACCCTAAAATTTGCAAGAAACAAGTACTAAATTTCATTTAGCAAATATTATATATAATTAATAAGTAATTGCACCATCCCATTGACAACTTTTTCGGCAACCCTCCACAAAGTGTTAACTCATGAAATGGGCAAACTCATGAAATACACACACA
>NW_015505186.1:3344936-3347421 GCF_001515645.1 Sinocyclocheilus grahami | reverse complement strand
ATATATATATATATATTAGTACTTCACCATATTTAATCTGCCCAAAAATGTGGGAAAAACCAAGTAAAATAAAACAATCTTTTTTTTATTTAATACCATTCCAATGTTTGACTGTAGTTGCATCCCAAATTACGTACTTATGCACTATTCTATGACATTTTGTAGTACACATAGTGCGAGTAGTGTGTTCACACTGAAAATTCCAAAAAGAAAAAGTGCACTTTAAATACCCGGATGATGCACTTTAATAACCGAAAAAATGAAGTTTGGAATGTTGGACACTTCATGCACTCAACTGTCGCAGCTTTAATTACGTTGCGAAGGGGGTGGGGCTATCAGACTCTTATTATTAATGACAAAATAACCTTATAAAATTCATACACTACATGGTTGAGTACATAGTGTATAAGTGCATAGTGTATAGTGCGTCATTTGGGACGATGTTTGAGTTTCAAGTTATTTGCATTAATGCAAGTACTACTGTGAGAACCAGCAGATTATTTTGATCATTTAATCCAGAAAACAGGGTAGGAAAAAGGCTAAAAATGTTTTCTTATTTAAAAAAAAATAATTATTATTTTCCCCTGGATGCTGAAGTCAACAGTGGAGCTTGCTTATCACAGCTGGGAGTGACCTTGGTGGGACTAATGTGTGGCCTGGGCAGCATCTGCGCACAAATTCAATTATTTATGGTGTGGCTGTGTAGAACTCAAGCGTTTGCTCTGAGAAGAATGTGCTCGACCATCACATAGAGCTTCAGGGACTATAGCTGAATGAAAATACATCTGTTCAACAGGAAAGATATTAAGACAAGAGATCTTATTTACACCCGTGTTAACTGTGCACAGGAAGTGATTATGTAATCAAACTATATTGATCTCTTGAGGACAAATAACTGAAATCTATAATGAAATTGGCCAGATTGCTTAAAACAATGGACCCTTTTCACACACTGTGATGACGCTTTTCATGGTTATTAACATCATTTAATAAAGTGAAATTTTTTGTGTTTTCATTTTTCAAAAATTTGATGTACATAACACTATACTTTGTAATTTATCAGCTTGCCATTAAATTATAGAAAACTAGTTAATACTGCATGAGTGTTTGTAATACAACGGCTGACTGAGTTGTGGCAAATTTGACAATTTCTTGATATTTTTACCTCTTTTGTGAAGTCATAAGAATGCTATGCTACTTTAGTTTTTTTCTTTTGCTACTGTAGCAAATAGAAGCGCAAAAATTCTATTTTATAAATTTACCCAACTATGCCGACTTCTGCCTCTGAGAACCCTGAATAAAGGTAAAATGTCCATTATCGCTGAAAAAAAAAAAACAGACCAAATGAGAACTTTGTTGCCTGTGTTTCTGTTAGGAGATCTTTCCCATTGACTGCACATGGTATTCCGAGGATTTGCTTTGTCCTTCCTCAACTTCCAATTTTAGAAAACTGCAGCTGAAATTACATCACCTTTCAAATAAACTTGACTCTGTTTCCCCTCTCTAATTCTCTCTCTCATTCTTTTCTGCTGACCTGGTCTCTTGCCCAGGGAGTTGGTTAAAATAGCTCAATGTGATGTATAGAGATGGAGAGCGCTGCATTTATTCTGGACAAATAAATATGAGCAGTCTCGTTTTTTAGGTAGATAGATAGAGCTTATTAAACAACACTGAAACCTTATCAAATCGGTCTCTGCTCAAGCTAACACCCTCCCATTTTGCTGGTAAAAATGTAGCTTGATAAAAGTTTAATGGCCCCGAGACCCTTCAATTAGTGAGTTTGGCTCATACATTAAAATAATGACTCTAATGAGGAGAGTAATGAAGACTTTATTATGCACATGGAGAGGAGATTAAAATTGCTTTATCAGCCATTATGTGTCACTGAGCTTGCTAAAAAAAGATGAAAAATAAGGTCAAAGAAAGTGTAATGAGCAACGTGTTAATATTTAGCACCTCTGCATGTCATGATATCCTATTACTGCTTTTTTAATAATTATAATTGACATGTATTTGTTACTAAAAACGTAAAAAGTAATATTGTGAAATATTATAACAATTAAAAAGAACTGGTTTATTTTAAAATGCAATTTATTCCATTGATGGCAAAGCTGAATTTTCAGTATCATTACTCCAGTCTTTAGTGTCACATGATCCTTCAGAAATCATTCTAATATGGTCATTTGCTGCTCAGGTATTATTGGTACTAAATTATCAATAATTGTTCTTATCAATGTTGAAAACGATTTTTGGCAGCTTAATGTTTTAAAGAAATCATGATACTTTTTTATGAATCTTTGATAAATAGAAAATTCTAAATAAATATGCTTTTCGAAATATAAATCTTTTGTGACAATATACCTCTTTATTGTCACTTTTGATCAGTTTAATGCAAATAAAAGTATTTATTCATTTATTTCTTTTTTTAGTCTTACTTACTCAATCTTTTGAATGATATTGTATCATGGTTTACACAAAAATATTA
>NW_015505186.1:3337726-3343685 GCF_001515645.1 Sinocyclocheilus grahami | reverse complement strand
TATATATATATATATTTACATTTAAAATTCAGAAAATAAAAAATATATATCTGGAGACTTTGTGGTTGTTAAACTAAATAGTATATATGCTTGATTACTTCATGCATTTTTACTGATCAGATAGCTATCCGATAAATAAAAGACTAAGTGGAAATGCCCTCCAAGAGGCATTCGAGACTGAAAGCAATCCAATAGCTAAGTGTAGGATTCGGGTCCGTTTAACACATTACCATGTTTAAATTAATTCGTGAAAATTCCTCCTAAAATCAATACAGAAAAATAATAATAATAATAATAAAACATGAAACAAAATAAAAGTACTATTTAAAAGTCACTGGGGCAATTTCCTCCCAACAATCAGTGCAGAAAAGTACATTAAAAAAAATATTAAAAAAATTATTACATTTATCAGTGCAAAAAAAGTTTAGAAAGTGAGTTTTAGTTCTGAGAAAAGCTCTCGCATAACTTATTCCCACTTGGCTTTATATTTTGCCATCTAATGCAATGAAATTCATACATTTTTAAGTGTGGCTTAGCTGTCCAGATACGATTGGGGCTGCTGTAGATGCTCTTTTGCTGTTTAATTCATCTAAGTTTTGACTTGCGCAGTAAGCATTGCATGCTGGGACACACTGTGCCCTGCTCAGTTGGGCTTTAATCTATGTAGACAGTGTCAGGATAAATACAAATGCCTGAGGAGACGGATAAACCCACCTGATATAAAGTCAGGTGGGCATTTCTGCCCCTGCACTGCAATCAAAAGAGTGAGAGATGCATGTGTTAATCTGCTCAGGTCAGCCATACGTACCCTGTAATGCCACATGCTATGTATACATTTAGACAAGACATGACACGCATGACAAATGAGTGTATCGTCACAGAATGGGAACACAGGCCTTTTCTTTATCTCAGGACCTTTACATCACCTTGACATTTTTTACTTTAAGCCCCAAAAATATAGCAAAATAAATAACTGGTTTTAATTCAGTTATCATAGAAAAAGTGTGACTGTGAAAAACTGCAATTTTAAATATTACATTTATAGCAATTCATTAATTATAGTTCATATTGTGGTTATGCAATCTCATTCCTCTTCGTCTGCTTATTTATCAGCAAATATCAAAATTAATTTGTGATTTTAATTAATTCATAGAAGTATTTTCAAGTTATTGTCTGTATAAACTGCATTTTAAAATATGAAATTAATAGATCCCAAAAAAAATCCTACTGCCACTGACCTATAAACTTGATGTACAAGTTTATAGGTTTATAAAAAAAATTATATATATACATAATTTAAAATTGTTTTTTTTATCTATCCCCACGTATCACAGCAGTATTTGATTCTTATTTGCTGTATTGATAAGCCTCTTCAGATAGTCCCTTAACGTTTATGATTAATCTCCCAAGGTATTAAATGTTAATCTCATTCCATAAAATGTCATGAACATGCCCTTAAGCATAAAAAGTTATTTCTTACATGGAGGTCACATATCCAGCCATGCTGATTATCTGCCTGTTGTGAGTCTGAACGGCCCTGAATGTCAACATGAGGTCACACACACACATAGTGCCTGCTCTCCTGAGATATATAATCACATTATCCTGACTGTTAAACAGATTTACTGAAGCAGGAACCTTGACCAGAGGCTCAAACCAAACACTGGAATAAACAGCATATCCAAAAACCTCACACAGGCCGGTGGTTGCAAGAGTGATGAAACCGCTAAATCCACTGGCTTGGATTCCTCTTTATCAGTTGTCATTCTTTTTGAAGAAGTACACAGAAGTCAGTTTAATTTCTTGCGGGCACAGAGATCGTCCCATGGGCTTCACTCTAGTTGTGCAAGAGTCCATTAGCAACATAAAATGTCAATGGTGTCAATGGCCTTTACAGAATTATTGAACCAGCATACAGAGATGAGTGAAAGTGGGAGAAGATTAATCTGTTAGTCTAATATCTCATTCACAACCATTGTTCTTAAAATATACAACCGTTTTGTATTTGTGAGTGGGTTTTTAGTGATAAATTTACTTGCAATACATCTGACTTAAATGGATCCCACTGTATAGGTCGACAGCTATATATTGAACTAAATGTTTTAAGAAGTTCTCCTGCTGTTGTTTATGTACTGAAGCACATTAAATATGCAAGAGCGCAGGATTCTACTTTTTCTTTTTAGTGTTTCTTGAGGGATAGTATGATGCAGTGGTACAGTATGAATTACAAGTAGCCTTTAATAATGCCAAATAACAGGCTAAAGTGGAATATGGAGTACAATCGTAGCCTAAAAGGGATGCATTAGGTCTGTTTGTGCCATGCACTGTCTCATATGCATGGTTGTATTCCCACGTTGTTGTTAAAGTCCGCCATCTAGAGGTATGAAAGGTACTGAAATCAGGCTTAAATAATGGTGTTTGCAAGCTACTATTATTGTTGCCCACACTTAAGGGATTTGAACAACCTCTAAATCCAAGTACATGTTAAAATGTACCCTGCATCATTTGTGCTACAGATAATAATGACAGATTAATAAATGATTTTACTTGCCCTGCCAATGTTTTCACTGGGCTCAACACCATTTTAATTAATTGAATTTTATATTTTAATTTATAGCTTTACTTTTCTACATTTTATTATTATTATTTAATATTTATTTTTATATCATTTAAAAATATATATTAAAATAAATTATAATTATATAAAATATTAAAAATGTATTATACATTTTTACACTCAGAAATTAGTTTTTGTTTTCTCATTAAATATCACATTTTCTTTATAAATAAGTAAGCAATAATAGCTGAGCCCACTACAACATTGTATTGTTAATTCATGACTTTTAATATTATTGCACATACAGTACATCCGAAAAACAGGCTTTGAATTTATTACGTTTGATGAAACTAGAATTCAGTTTTAGCTGTTATTTCACAGCAGTCCTTGCAGACAACGCTCCATCTCCTGCAGTTCCTGTAGTTCTTCACAGTGAGGGCCACAGTGGAGAGAGAGGAGCTTATGGGCCCTGGGAATCACAGAGAGAGCCGCCCCACAGTCTCCGCTGTCAAAGGAAAAAGTGATGCTGGGGTGAGAAGAACTGTTTTTGATCATAAACAAAGTATAAGAAGTCTCATCAGAGGAGCTCTTACCCATTAAAATGCAGCTGTGCTAGTTTAAAAAGCTGTTGTCCCAGCTCAATGCTGTCCTCTCCAAATTGGGCCTGCGGCAACTATGCTACACTTTAGATGGGATGCAGCCAGATTCAATTCACCTGTTAGATAAATAATAATAATCTTAATATACCTTTTCCTTGTATGAATTTAGATGTTACTTATTACATTATTCAAAAGGCAATGTAGCACTGCTATACAGCCTTTACATAGTTACATAAATTTTTTTCTGATAGTGTGACACATTAGGCTGTTATTCTGACCTGTGGTGGCGTACACACAAGCTGTTACATCTGCTAGCTCTCCTTGGAGAGGGTGAGTCTCTGTTAGGATGCTATTTGCCTGAAAAGTATCTGATGTTAGGATTTTTAGGGCCTCATCTGCAAAACATGAAACTTTTTGTATATTTATGGATATTTAGCACATACACAAAACAGATTGGGATTAATATTGAGGTGGTACCAAATCTGTCTCGCTCAATGAGATGAAAGACTTCATCCAAGAGGCACTGTAAACCCTTTAGTTTGTTTTGCTCATCAGCATTGGTGCTCTGATGACCACACGACGGCCCAGAGCACATGTACCTATCCATGTGGGACTGAAATGTACAGCATACATCAAGATACACACAATGAACCAAATAAATGATCATTTGAGATTTTCTGCAAATATTTACCCTGAAGAGGCTTTTCACATTTCACACACTTCAGCCCTGGTGCTGCGTTTTCTGTTGCATTCTGGCTTCCTTCTGTTAGGTCTCTCTGACAGGCTTGACAGTTACAGTGGAAATAGTACTGCTCCAGCAGGAGACGTTGACGCTCCTTTACCTCCATTCTACTACAGTGAGGACCTGTGTGGAATGACATTTAATAAAAAAAATAAATAAATCAAATGTTCCCGGACGAGCCCCCAACCAAACAAAAACTGAATTCCCAAGATCACATAATACCATAACAGTGCAGAATCTCCTGTCCTGGAATCAGATCTTTTGAAGCACGTACAGTGACTGTCACACCACTGTGAGAGGTCTTGGGATGGTCAATGTGACCTTCAGAACATCCGAACTGATTGAGCACATCAGTTTGACAGCCTGTGGTGAAGGAGATGCTTGTGTTTGGACTGCAGGAGTGGTTAAGCAGACTGAGAACAGGAAAAATTGCTGTGGCAATGCGGATTTCACTACTGGACTGAACAGCCATGCCACTTTCTTCTGTAAGAATTGAGGAAAAAAATGATCAACAATCATTAAAATTCCAAGGTCAAATGTATTAAATTGCAGTTTGTGTTTAAGCATGATAGTTCTGTCGAACCTTTGACCATAACAGCAGTGACTGCTTGAGTATTACATCTGAGCTGCATCATGTGTCTCAGAGCTGTGGCTCCCGGCATGCTCATCTCAGGCTGCCATGTTCCACTGTCTCCTTCATCCTCACAAGATGCCCACATGTCTGGTGGGGGTCCACCTTGCAGTCTCATATAAAGCACCACCATGGGATCTCCAAGATTCAACTTGACTGGCACATCACTTTTATAAGAGCTACATGTCGTATGGTCATGTCGTATGGTCTCCCCCCCCCCCTTTTAACCTGGTTTTGTCCAGCTTTCAGGGCCATTCTTAGTGCAAGATGACCCAAAACCCCAATGGCCAGCAGATCTGCTCCAGTTGGGCACTCCCATTGGTGCCAGCGCTCCCAAGCATCTTTTTGACAGCGCTCTCCACAATATCGAATGTAACTACAATTTAAACAGGACACAAAGCTCAGTGATTGGCTCAGGCAGTGGTGACAGTGTTGGTCTTCAGTATTAAATGTCTTTCCTGCCTTATTGGTCATTGTATTGAGTTTGTTTCCTGGTATAAGTATGAAGCAGAAAGCCTCGTCCTTCAGAATGACCTCACCAGCTGGTTTATTTTCCGTGGTTAATATGTAGCGACCTTTCTCTTAGGCTGAAGTAAACAGACACACCAGGTGAAATACAATTCTTAGTGTTTCTGCTTTTCTGGCATGGTGGTGTTGGATGATTTGTGATTGGCTGGTTGGATTTCTCAGGTTTTTTAAGCTGGTTCAGGCATGCGGTCTGTCTAGCTCTCAGTTTGTCCTGCAGGTGGCTTGGGTAACCGGCCTCCAGAGAGCGCCGGATGTCCTCAAGACATTCCTGGAAAAAAAGAAATAATCACTTAAACTCATATACAGGTGCATCTCAATAAATTAGAATGTCGTGGAAAAGTTAATTTATTTTAGTAATTCAACTCAAATTGTGAAACTCGTGTATTAAATAAATTCAATGCACACAGACTGAAGTAGTTTAAGTCTTTGGTTCTTTTAATTGTGATGATTTTGGCTCGCATTTAACAAAATCCCATCAATTCACTATCTCAACAAATTAGAATATGGTGACATGCCAATCAGCTAATCAACTCAAAACACCTGCAAAGGTTTCCTGAACCTTCAAAATGGTCTCTCAGTTTGGTTAACTAGGCTACACAATCATGGGGAAGACTGCTGATCTGACAGTTGTCCAGAAGACAATCATTGGCACCCTTCACAAGGAGGGTAAGCCACAAACATTCATTGCCAAAGAAGCTGGCTGTTCACAGAGTGCTGTATCCAAGCATGTTAACAAAAAGTTGAGTGGAAGGAAAAAGTGTGGAAGAAAAAGATGCACAACCAACCGAGAAAACAGCAGCCTTATGAGGATTGTCAAGTAAAATTGATTCAAGAATTTGAGTGAACTTCACAAGGAATGGACTGAGGCTGGGGTCAAGGCATCAAGAGCCACCACACACAGA
>NW_015505186.1:3326588-3337506 GCF_001515645.1 Sinocyclocheilus grahami | reverse complement strand
TCAGCAGTGCCACAAACTGATCACCTCCATGCCACGCCGAATTGAGGCAGTAATTAAAGCAAAAGGAGCCCCTACCAAGTATTGAGTACATGTACAGTAAATGAACATACTTTCCAGAAGGCCAACAATTCACTAAAATGTTTTTTTTTATTGGTCTTATGAAGTATTCTAATTTGTTGAGATAGTGAATTGGTGGGTTTTTATTAAATGCGAGCCAAAATCATCACAATTAAAAGAACCAAAGATTTAAACTACTTCAGTCTGTGTGCATTGAATTTATTTAATACACGCGTTTCACAATTTGAGTTGAATTACTGAAATGAACTTTTCCATGACATTCTAATTTACTGAGATGCACCTGTATATCTGTCAGAAGGCTGATGTGCTCAGTTCCTTCAGTTTTTAGTTCCGTCCATTTCTGCTCGACATGCCGAACCCACTCTGGACACGGCAGATCCATTCAAATATCCTGTCAATAATCTATTACCCTACAAATAAAAAGGCACGAAACTGTTCAAACACTTTGAATTTCGATGCGGTAAAGTGACTTCCTGTTGAAACATTTATCAATCTTCAAAATACAGGCCCAGTATTCGCATGTAATGCGTACTTTGAACCTTTTTGACTCCAAGCCCTGAAAGTGCATATATAAATATGTATACTATAAATATACACACACACACACACACCTAACTTAAGTTAGATGTATTTTCATCAATAATAATATAACGTTATTAAGGGGGCGTTTTAGCATTTTATTTTAGATTAAAATTAGATTATTTTAGTGTATTAATAATAATTTATTGGTTTAAACCCTTAAATTCAGCACTTTGTTGAGGCCCTTTCCAGCCCCCCTTCTTTGAGTAATCTCAAATCTACATTAATATTTTTGTAAATCTATAAAATATTGTTCTTTTATTTCACTATATATGTTAAATTATATTTTTAAGGCACATATTTGAATATGTTATTAATATGTTAGGAATTCTTTTTTTGGCAATAGCAGTCACGTAGCGACAATAACTTTTAACGTTTGATTGGTTTTGCTTTACTCATCAACACAGACGTCTATTTAAAAGCAGAAATGCTGTGAGAATCACTTGGATGGAGGGTGCATTAATTTTCCCAATAGGTGGCGATATTGTTCCACGTTACAATCTTCCTTTAAAAAAAAAAAAAACACTAGAAAAGTGCACTGTCTCTCACTGTGTCTCAGTTGTCGCCACGCGTTTTGTTCCATTAATATCTCTTCATTTGGTCAAGCTCTCTTGAGACTTCATTAGATATTTTATCTCCAGTGGGACCGTTTAGGGAGTTAGTTCTGTCAACAGATACAATGCTTTCAGATTAGGTCAAATACATATTCTCCAATGAAAATTAGATTTTGTCCATGACATTATTATAAATACAGTGTTTAATCAATGTCCCGGGAATTTGTATTAAAAGTCTGAATCTCCTTCATAAGGAATTATAGGATTTGCAAAGCTAATTTGTCTGTTGTTTGGTTTGCTGTGAGAAATTGTACTCCGAAGAAAGAGCAATTTATTTTTGATTAAATTAATCAGCATCTGCTGCTATACAATATTTGTGAGAAAGTAACAATTTCCATAACTTACAAAACAAAAACAAACAAAAAAAAACACTACAGTTTCCTTCATCTGAGGTCATTTCTTATTTATTTTTGTCATACAGCTCTGACCAAGCTTGATGGCATCTTTGGCACCATTATCAGAAGACGGGCTTATATTAATCTTAATTTCAAATGAAGAATGTTTAATTTTCTTTATGACTTTCACTTTATGAAGTGTCCCTGTGTCTGCATATGAATATTAATTTTGTATCTGTAAGCAGCTGCTTCTGTGAGGTCCTGGTGCTTATCACACATGTGGTTGTTGCTCTATAAGAGCTTCATTGATTTATTGTTTCATATTTGTGTTTCAGCAGCTGCTATTAATGCACCCTGTGATCTAGGGCACCTCTTGCATCTTGTATTTTTGTGACTGTCTTTGTTGTTGCCTGTGGGTGGAATGTTTTCCAAGAACGTAGTGCTTTCTGATGTTTTACCATCTTTCAAAAGAGTTGTCTTTATTTTACAATGCTCGTCTAATGAGTCTTCATTTGCATGTAATCACTTCAGTTTTACTAAATGTAAGTCAGTTCATGAATGAACTTCACTCTTAAGTTTAGTATATGATGCAATTTTTATTGTTTCTCGTGTTACTTAAAATTCCTACTTCAATTGCAATTAAATTCACTCTCAGCTCTTGCTGTAAATTATACAGCAAACCTTTTAACTTGATACAAAAAAAAATCAAATTTACATATGAATTTGTGAGTTTTTTTTAAATGATAAAACTGTGAATTGAGTACAAAAATAGTTTTTTTTCTTTAAAAAGAAGCAGTTCATGAGAGTCATTGGTTCATGAATCAAACTACACTGGTTGAGCCGTCTGTTTTTGATTCTCTAAAAAGAACCGGTTCATACGAATCATTTGTGTGTGAATTGGACTACACTGGTTACGCTGTATTTGTTTCACTAAAAAGAGTAATTTGTTTGTCAAGTGGACTATAATAGTTGCGCTGTATGTTTCTGATTCGCTAAAAATAGTTCATAAAAGTAATTTGTTTGTGAATTGGACTATACTGGTTGTGCCGTATGTTTTTGCTTTGCTAAAAGGAACCAGCTCATAAGAGTCATTTGTTTGTGACCTGGACAACACTGGTTGCTCTGTGTGCTTTTGATTTCCTAAAAAGAATCAGTTTTACAAGTGACATTTGTTCATGAATTGGACTACCAGTGTTTTTTTTTAATATATTTTTTTATATATTTACTAGAAAGAATTGGTTCATACTACACTGGTTGTGATATGTCATTTTGTGGTGACAGCAGTAAAAATATGTTTCTTAGCATTATTTTGCAATAAAAGCTTCTTTTTTTACTTTATCACATTTACTTCAGACTGCAGATTCTGGGGAAACTCTGGGGCCAAATTTGTTGAGAACCATTGATGTAAACAAAACTATGTATTAAATACACTGATGCTATTGTAGCAGAATATATGCGATCTTAATGCATCAGTCAATAGTATATTACATTATTTATCTGACCAAAGATAAAAACCCAATATAGCTGCCATGCAAAATGTTGTGAAGATGGATTTGATTTAAATTGTCACATGCATATGTCATTGATTTCCAGTTTCAAATGATACACTTTGACTTGAATGCTCATCGCATTGTAGTCTGCTTTGGTCCCTTAATCCAAGAACTGGAATATCTCACCCACTATTAAGTTACATGCCTCAGGAGGGCTTCTATTGTAGAAAATGGTGAGAAATTAGATTATATAAATGGAGACCCTAATAATAAAGGATCATTTAAGTTTCTCCAGTCAATTCGCAATTAATTTTCCAATGCCTGCTGTAATAACATCAGCGAACAGATGTGAACAGCACCCTGCAGAGCATAGCAATGTTGTACTATCACATAATTGAATGGTTTTTAGTTGGTATATGCACAGAATTAGGGCTTGAACAATCTCATTTTAATCAGAGCCAAGAACCATAATGCATTAAACAGCTGAACAAACATTTTTAGTTGTGTGGAGATGAAAATACTCGTCAAACCTCTTTCTCTCCCTTTCGTACACACTCATTTCTCATACAAAGCCACACGCACCAGCCGAGACACCGTGGCTCGGCTTCCCTGTTTTTTTATTGTGCATGTCTTGTGAGACTTGGTTCAGCCACGGGATAATGAAGTCCTGATCCATGTTCTGTCCAAACAGACTGTTTGATTTCATTTTCTGGGTTGTGAAACCCAGTTTGCTCAGTTAAGCTTCACAGCCCACTGAGGTCAGAGGAACATTTACATTTGGCTTTCATTTCAGTAGGTACACACAGTAGGCCTGTGGTGTCATTGTATTACGGAACTTTAAATCATTTTAGACCTTTATAAATCTAGATATCTTTCATTATGCAAACAGGTAATTATGAGATGAAGTTTAAAATAAGAATAACAATCACATTGTGAAATATAAATTATTTTAATTTTGGAATAAATGAAGATTATGAGATATGAAGTAAAATTGCGAGATATCAACTGCATTTAAAATCGATTTTTTTTTCTGTATGAATATACTGTATACTAAAATGTCATTTATTTCTGTGATGAAATGCTGAATTTTCACCAGCCATTACTCCAGTCATCTCATGGTCCTTCAGAAATCATTCTAATATACTGTTATTATCATCAATTTTTAAAATAGCTATGCTGCTTGATATCTTTTGTGATTTTATTTTCTTAGGATTGTATGATTAATAAAAAGTGATGAACAGTGTTTATTTGGAATAGGAATCCTTTGCAAAATTGTTAATGTCTTTACTGCCAATTTTGAAGAATTTAAAGGGATAGTTCATCACAAAATGAAAATTCTGTCATTAATTCCTCACCCTCATGTCATTCCAAACCCGTAAGACCTTCATTCATCTTCGGAACACAAATAAAAATATTTTTGATGAAATCTGAGAGCTTTCTGCCCCTCCGTAGACAACAATGCAACTACCACGTTCAAGGCCCAGAAAGGTAGTAAGGACATCGTCAAAATAGTCCATGTGACTTAAGTGGTTCAACCAGCATTTTCGAGAAATAAGGTCACAATTGTGAAATATAAAGTTGAAATTACCTTTGTATTATGATAGTCTGAGGCAGACTAAAGAACGTCGTTCTTTCAAGCTGTACATTTTTTTTTGTATGCTTATTTTACACAGTAAGAAACTATTTTGACAGACCTTTAGTATTTGTATAGTGTATCTATTGTTCTGCTGTTCTCGTGAATCTGAATAAGCCTCTTTTGGGAGTATATGTGGAATTGAGTGATTTATGCATTCACAGTTCACTACAGTAATACCATGGGTTTGATTCCAAGGGTAATGTTGTATACTTTGTATGCATTGTAAACCACTTTGTACAAAAGCGTCTGGCAAGTGCTCGAATGTGATGTAAATGTAAGCATCGAGCAGTTGTTTATAGCATTCATTTATAGTCATAGACAGCATTTATATCCACTCTTGGAATGACATTATTTATACAATATCTAGACAAGAATCGGAGAAGACAATTGTTGATTTCATGTGAGAAGCCTTCCATGCCCTCACGTCTGATCACCTTAACTGAGAGAGGCCGCCGCTGTGTGCGTGTCATATCCACTGACAGGCTTTGGCATTTTCCCAGGGTTGTCTGTGGTAGTGCATGTGTCGCTGTGTGTGTGTGTGTGTGTGTGTTATGAAGATCAATAGAGTACATCTGTCTCCTGAAAAAAAGCTCTTTGTGTTTCAGTATTAATTTTGGTTGCATTGGTCAGTGGTCAATAAAGCAATTCATCTGGGCCAACTGAAGAGAAAAGAAAGTAAAAATCTATCGAAAGCCCTCTCTTCTTGAAATGATCAAAAGTTTACAGCATTTTTATGTGAAACATGTATTTTGTTACAGTTTCTAAAAGTTTTTTTTTCTTTGATACTAAAATTTAAATGTTGTAATGTAATATAACAAATAATTAAATAATGATATATGCCTAATTAATGTCGTTTCATTAATATGAGCATGCTCCACTGGATCAGGGATGGTTAAAGGATCTTCTGGTTGACCGAAGGCAAATAGAGCATCTACATGAAGTTCATTTGAGCTGCAAAGCGCGATAGTTATGCTCACATTACAAGTTTGGTGGTTCAGCTGAGAGAAGCTTATGCAACAGAACCTTCAGACCTAGATTTTCACTACATTATCCTTTATTGATAATGTTTTGACAGGATATTTGTCCAGTCAGTACTACAAACAGTATGTGGATGAATTGTTGACATACTATAATTGTCAAGAAATAGGATGAAATAGACCAAAAAGAGAAGGCTTTTTTTTTAAAGGGGTCATATGATGCGATTTCAATTTTTCTTTTCTCTTTGGAGTGTTACAAGCTCTTGGTGCATAAAAAAGATCTGTAAAGTTGCAAAGACTAAAGTCTCAAATCCAAAGAGATATTCTTTATAAAACTTAAGACTTGTCCACGCCCTCCTAAAACGCCTAATTTAAACACGCCCCCACATGTCTACGTCACTGTGTGGGAAGATTTGCATAATGCCGCCCAAATGTTCACGAAAAAAAAGTTGTAACTTTTATTCTTGCTGTAGTTTTGTTGTTGCCGCCGCCGCCATGTTGTGGAGATGCTGTGTGTTTCATTGTGAAAGCGAAACTACTTTGTTTGGCCTTCCAAAAGAGGACGATATCCGCTTTATGCCTAGAGCTGATCCGTGCTGGTCGCTGAGAAAATACATCAACTTTGCGCTGTCAATTGCCGGATCGGCTTTCACCGTGGACGAAGCGGAGTCCAGCCCGGGGTCGTCGCATGTGGTTGCTGCAAGCCTCCTTCGTCTAATCCGCCGGGCACCGCTCACCCAAACCGCTGTGTGTTTCGTTGTGAAAGCGAAACTACTTTTGTTTGGCCTTCCAAAAGAGGACATAATGTTTCTATAATGTGGGGCAGTTCCAACTTTCCAAGGACAGTCTGGTGCTTCTGACTCACAACCTGTAAGTACGTTTTTTTTATATTTAAAGAATTTGCCACTGATGATTCAAACGCGAGTTTGAGCGGTGTAGAGTAGCGCTTGTTGTTTGTCATTTCTCCGATCACAAATGCAGACATGGTTTTATGGTTACGCGGCGCAATACGCAACGCAAAGCGTAAAACACAGTACAAGTCATTATCAGTAATTATGTCCCCACTGGATGCAAAAAATGCCTCGTTTGTAATGGGTTTTATTGGTTTTGTCTCGTCCTGCTGGGAGATGGCATCACAGTATGATAGGGGCGTAACATTTCCATCACACGCTTGAGGTATTCAGCCAATCACAACACACTGGATAGTTGGCCAATCAGAGCACACCTCGCTTTTCAGAACGATGAGCTTTGTAAAAAATCTACGCATTTCAGAAAGGTGGGGCATAGAGGAGAAACAATAATGTACAATATGTGGAAAAAAAATTGAACCTTAAGCCACATAAACGCATTCCATTACACCATATACACCAAATAATGTTCTTTTTAGCAACATCATATGTCCCCTTTAAAACACTGATACAGATGCTGATGTTTAGAGAGCAGAGTTAAAGAGAGCTGAAAATAAATATCATGTATTGCAGTTTAATCATAACAAATTAGATGCATATATCATTATACATTTAAATGTATATTTAATGTTATACATTAATTTATTTTACAAGATGTTTCCTCAATTCACTTTGATCGCAATTGATTAAAAGTAAGCACGTTTATGATATTACAAAAGATTTCAAATAAATGTTCATTGAACTTTATATTAAGCAGCAAAATCTGTTTTCAACAACTTGAGCACTAATAATAACTGAGCAACAGTTGAGCATATTGGAATAATTTGTGAAGGATCATGTGACACTGAAGACTGGAATAACTGCTGAAAATTCGGCTTGCCATCACAGGAATAAATAACATTTTAAATTTGATATATAAAAAAAAGTATTTTAAATGGTAATAATATCTCACAATTTAACTGTTACGGAAGAGGTGTGACACAACAGGTTCGTTATATTCAAAACAGTTTATTTGGTCACAGTGAGTACTGGTGTTGAGTCCGGAGGAAGTGAGGGTGAGGGAAAGGTCCGTGAGAGAGTGCAGAGGATATGGAGAGTGGAGTAATCCGAGTCTTTTGCTGGATTGAGGCTGGAAGGTATCCGTGGGAAGCACACACCTCAGCGATCCGGGAACTAGGAGATACAGGAGACACTAGGAGGAACACAGGAGGTAAGTAATGCAAGAAGTATTCAAAGGTAATCAGTAGCAAAGTCATTGAGTCCTCTACATGTATATGAGACCGGACAGTGAGGGTGTGTGCTTTTATGCAGGCTGGTAATGAGGTGCTTGATTGGTGACAGGTGCAGGTGCTCAGAACTCAGGTGAGAGGGATCGTTGTGATTGGGTGGTGGCAGAGCCTGGCCGATCTGTTACAATAAATATATTTAATAAAAAGGCAGCAATTGTTAGGCATAAGAGACTTCTTTCTATAATTATTCCAAACTTTTGACCAAAGGATCATTCCGTGTCAAATCAACCAAATTTTAAAAACTTCCTCGGCTCAAATTTTTGATTTTGTTGATATATTTTCTGAAGAAAGATAGACATGTATAGTGATGAAAGCCAAAATATTAAATGTCATGGATGAATATTGACTGAGTAATCCACTATTCTGTAGAGGGGGATCAAAATGGCAATTTTCACCTGAGATTCAGAGCCTAATTACAGGGGGTTAAAAATGACTTCAGAAAGATGGCAGTATCATAATGTTACTTTTACACAGAGATTAGTAGGTCTGTTAGTAAAATCTGTTCACTTTGGCAATCTTTGTTGCATTATATGTCAATGGTGACCATTCAAAAATGGGGGAAACGGCACTTTTCAAGTTTGCAGGCCTGTAACTCAAGAAATATTAAAGATATCTGCCCTTTTAGATATTGGGTCTTGACAAACTTTCCTTTTGGCATCTTCATTTTTAAAGTCCTATTCGGTTCCAGAGATATTGCAATTTCAATATGGCTCCAAGAGTAAATAGTTAAAATGTACATATTTTCAGTGGTCAAAAACCAAATGTGGGCCAATTTGCAAAAATATGATGATACTTTTCTTTCAAAGAGGAATGTCTGAACATCAAATAATGTTGAAACTAGAGATGGATCTTGTTTACTTCTGTCAAAGCAACTGCATTGAACATACCTATCTGAGTGCCATAAATATTATTTTTCCAAAGTTTGCATGCCTATAACTCAAGAAGTATTAAATATATCGTAATATGATTTTAGATACTAGTTCTTAATAAACTTTTCTTTTGGAATCTTCATTTTCAAGGCCCTATATCCTTCAGTCCTAGAGATAAGATGATCTCAATGAGGCTCAATTTTCAGATTGTTGAATATTACCTATTTTTAGTGGCTGAAAAGCAAATGTTGGTCACTTTGTATACAGTTGATACTTGGTGTATTTAAAGCAGAATGCCTGAAGAATAAGTAATGTTGAAACTATAGAAATGCATCTGGTTTCCCTCTATCAAAACAATATGCACAGAACATACCTGTTGAAGTGCTAAAAATGCACTGAAATGGTCAAGTTGAGGCACATTACCTTTCTCTCAGTAGTCTATTCAGAAGACTGTATATTTGAATCAATTTCAGGGATATTTGGAAGAAGGGATTTTGTTCATTTTAACAGCTTCTGAAGCTACCAAGAGTTCAAACATACAGTATTGTAACATGTTTGAATCAAATCCCACACCTCATAGGGAAATTTTTTGCTTTCGCCACACATTGCATTCACATCAATAAACCAAGATTTGCCTAACCTGGATTAATTATTAGATTTCTTTTTCTTTTTATTGTTATATAATGTGAGCACAGTCATAGTGCTAAAAGGCATATTTGGCAGAATCACTGATATTACCTCAAACATTTAAGGTCTCTCACACTTGAAATAATTAACACTGGGTAATTCTAAACTCCAGGTAAATGGGATCCTGGGTAATCTTATTTTACATTTCACACTGTTCATACTTTACCTAGAGTTAAAAATTAAACCTGGTCATTAATAATCTGAAATGTCACACTGTACATTCCTAAACCCTGGGTTACTGTTATTATTTGCATTGTATTCAACAAAAATATTCCACAATCTGAAAATGGAGCCTCATTGAGACCCCCAAATCTCTGGAACTGAATGATGTAGGACCTTGAAAATGAAGATTCCAAAAGAAAAGTTTATTAAGAGCTAGAATCTAAAATCATATCGGGATATATTTAATATTTTTTGAGTTCTAGGCATGCAAACTTTGGAAAAATAATATTTATGGCACTCAGACAGGTATGCTCAATGCAGTTGTTTTGACAGAAGTAAATAAGATACATCTCTAGTTTCAACATTATTTGTTCTTCAGACATTCCTCTTTAAAAATAAAAAAGTATCATATTTTTTCAAATTGACCCACATTTGGTTTTTGACCAAATGTAAAAGAAGTACATTTGAACAATTTACTCCTGAAGCCATATTAAAATTCCATTGAATTTTGAAAAGTGCTGTTTCCCCATTTTTGAATGATCTCAATTGGCACATAATGCAACAAAGATTGCTAAAGTGAACAGATTTTACTAACAGACCTACTAATCTCTGTGTAAAAATAACATTATGATGCTGCAATCTTTCTGAAGTCATTTTTACCCCCTTGTAATTTGGCTCTGGATCTCAAGTGAAAATCACCATTTTGACCCCCCTCTACAAAATAGTGAATTACTTAGTCAATATTCATCCATGACATTTAATATTTTGGCTTTCATTACTATGCATGTCGGTCTTTCTCCAGAAAAAAATATTAGCAAAATAAAAAATTTGATCCAGGGACCTCTGGTTGTGTTGACACGGAATGACCCCGATATATATAATGCTCAGTAAAGACCATGACATCCGTGTGTCATTTCTTATTCAGTGAGCAACATCTTATCTTGTCTAGGAATAAAGATCTGAAAGATTCGTGATGAAGAAACCTTTTATGTAAGGTCGATGTTTTTCATCTAGAGATTTTCATGTAACCAGATCTTTACTTGTTTTGTTCATATATTTCATTGGTTTAAATAAATCAAAATGAGTCTTTAGTAATTCGAATAATCCTATAGTATTTAATTCCTTATAGTAATAAGTCATTTTTAGTTCTCGTTTTTTGTGTATGTGTGTGTTTACTGCATGTGGCATGTTAATTGTGTGTTTGCTAAATTAGGTGTCGAGACTGTGTGTGTGTGTGTGTGTGTGTGAAGAGGGCTGGGATCAGGTCGGTGTTATTGATGATGTGTCGTCTCTG
>NW_015505186.1:3325898-3326578 GCF_001515645.1 Sinocyclocheilus grahami | reverse complement strand
TCTGATGTAATTACCTCAGCACTCTGGGCTCATTAGCTCTGTCCGCCTCACACTCACTGTTTGTGTTTCTCATTTACTATAATGAGATGGATATGAAGCGTCTCCCTCTCCACAAACCCTTTTACTTTCTTTTTTGCCCTTCTTGTTCCCTCTCCATTGTCTCATGGCTTCTCTGTTGGTTTATTGTCGCATCTGTGGTGTTTTGATAAGGCAGGTTTGCATTGTGCTGGAACGAGGCTTTCTGGCTCTCCAGCCACGTGACTGTCAGACTCGCGCTCCATCAAATATTCACCTCGCTTGTAAATTTTCACTTACACACATTTGGCTGTTTGTTAATTAAACCTATCATCTCGTTGCTGCATGTCCTCTGCACCTTGTGTGTGTGTGTGTTTGTGTGTGTCACAGTGCTCATTTAAATAGTCTGAGAAGTAAAATCTATGATAAGATTCAGATGCCTAATATCACAAGGCACAGACACAGTAAACAATTTTTTTTACTATGTAAAATGAGAAGCAGTACTTTATGGCTTTTTATTCGTTTTTATGCTTTTGTGTTTATCTGTAATTCCATTTGCATTGATCTTTTTCCTTTTTTCTCTTTATTGTCCCACTTTTTTGTTACAAACAGTAGAAATCAAAAACACAAAAGACAATGCTATAATCATCTGTTTTATAAAGGAA
>NW_015505186.1:3322769-3325888 GCF_001515645.1 Sinocyclocheilus grahami | reverse complement strand
ATATATGTGTGTGTGTGTGTGTGTGTGTGTATATATATATGTGTGAATGTTTGAAAGGTCAAGGTTACAATACAAATTGTAAATTTTTTAACTGATGTCATTCTTGCTGGTGCAGTTGAAATACTTGAAATGGTAATGACATTAAAGTTTAAAGGTCAGATATAACTTTGCACAGACAAGGTTACTATTAATGTTGTGTGTATATATATGTGAATGTTTGAAAGGTCAAGGTTACCATACAAATTGTTCATTTTTTTAACTGATGTCATTCTTGCTGGTGCAGTTGAAATACTTGAAATGGTAATGACATTAAAGTTTAAAGGTCAGATATAACTTTGCACAGACATGGTTACTATTAATGTTTAAGTGACTGTTATTTTAAAATATTGAAATTACTTTCTGTAATTGGTAATATGCCACACATTGCTGTTGATAAAACTTGTATTTACCCAGGAACATTGTTTTTGTAAAGTTTCTTCCTGAAATGTACTTATTAGCCCAATGGCTAAGATAAATCAACAATAACACCGCAGAAAGGAGAGCAACAAAATAAAATGGACAGAGACATTCAAGTGAAGCAGTCTATTATATAAACTTTAGTAAAAGTAAAAGTGTCAAAGGTCAGATATAACTTTGCACAGACATGGTTACTATTAATGTTTAAGTGACTGTTATTTTAAAATATTGAAATTACTTTCTGTAATTGGTAATATGCCACACATTGCTGTTGATAAAACTTGTATTTACCCAGGAACATTGTTTTTGTAAAGTTTCTTCCTGAAATGTACTTATTAGCCCAATGGCTAAGATAAATCAACAATAACACCGCAGAAAGGAGAGCAACAAAATAAAATGGACAGAGACATTCAAGTGAAGCAGTCTATTATATAAACTTTAGTAAAAGTAAAAGTGTCTGTGCGTACATGTGGAATTAGGCCACCTAGGCAAGCAAAGCCGAGTGGAACAGCGAGGGAATATAAATGATGGAGACAGAGGCATGGCCAAGGCTGTGGGTGCGATGAGCTCTATAAATCATAATTAGACGGAGAGCCCAGAGACATGGGGAGACGACCCACCAAACTCATGCAAAATGTGTCTGTCACATATGAGCAATTTTGACACCGGTCATTTGTTATGCGTCAAAAAATACATGAGCATGCCACCAAAAACAACTCATGCCACCTGCTGTTTTTAGCAGCTAGCATGTGGAGATAAAGGAAGACAACTCACAGGAGAGCGATTTCACAATCCACACAGTTTGATCTCCATTTTAGGGATGTCATACATAAAATACTCCGGGCCAAAGTAAGTTACTCTCTTTATTGGGTAAACACACAGCGGGGAGAAGGTATCATGGGAAAAAGAAACGGCCATGGTTTCAGGAGATGTTTTAACTGGATTTGAACATATAATATCCACATGATCACCACAGCTCAGCATGCACGATACATGCTGGACACTGTACCATTATAGTGTCTGTGCGTACATGTGGAATTAGGCCACCTAGGCAAGCAAAGCCGAGCGGAACAGCGAGGGAATATAAATGGAGACAGAGGCATGGCCAAGGCTGTGGGTGCGATGAGCTCTATAAATCATAATTAGACGGAGAGCCCAGAGACATGGGGAGACGACCAACCAAACTCATGCAAAATGTGTCTGTCACATATGAGCAATTTTGACACCGGTCATTTGTTATGCGTCAAAAAATACATGTGCATGCCACCAAAAACAACTCATGCCACCTGCTGTTTTTAGCAGCTAGCATGTGGAGATAAAGGAAGACAACTCACAGGAGAGCGATTTCACAACCCACACAGTTTGATCTCCATTTAAGGGATGTCATACATAAAATACTCCGGGCCAAAGTAAGTTACTCTCTTTATTGGATAAACACACAGCGGGGAGAAGGTATCATGGGAAAAAGAAATGGCCATGGTTTCAGGAGATGTTTTAACTGGATTTGAACATATAATATCCACATGATCACCACAGCTCAGCATGCACGACACATGCTGGACACTGTACCATTACGCCATGGGTTCAGAAATTGCCTTTTTAAGAATCACACTTTCTCTAAAATCTTGTTTGCATTTGTGATTATACATTGAAGTATAAGACATGTTGCACCAGGTTTAACTTAATTGACATCATTTGTTTGATCTCTTCCTTGCATAACGCTTTTGTATTGTTTCAGAAGGCCTGTAATATTATGACCTTTTTGGATAGTTTTTGAAGTATGTCAACCCTTTTTGCTTTCATGGATAAGAATGCATGAAATTAAATACAAAAAGTCATTAGAATAGTGATTTGAGTGGATTTTGCCATTTATTTCAAGTCCTCGGGTGATATAAAAAACTGAGAACTTATTAAAAAATAGTCCAGGTGTTTCTCGATTAATTTTTCCCCCTTGTTTTTAAATGAAAACGTCTCAAACAAAACATGTTTTCGTGGTAATAGTGTTTGAATTGCCAATATTATTTTAGTTTTATTTATGTACTGTTATAGAATTAGTTCATTTTTATAATTTCAGTTTTAATTAAATTCTAGCGATTTTTAGTACTTTTGTAAAAGGGAAGAATTGTTAAAGGGATAGTTCACCCAAAAATTTGATGTTTATCTGCTTACCCCCAGGGCATCCAAGATGTAGGTGACTTTGTTTCTTCAGTAGAACACAAATTATGATTTTTAAGTCCAGCCGTTGCAGTCTATCAGTCGTATAATGCATGGCAATGGTAACAAAATCTATGAGAGTAAAAAAAACATGCACAGACAAATCCAAATTAAACCCTGCGGCTCGTGACGACACATTGATGTCCTAAGACACGAAACGATCGGTTTGTGCGAGAAACCGAACAGTATTTATATAATTTTTTTACCTCTAATACAACACTGTCCAACTTCCTTGAGCGCGCGCATGGCATCCTGTGTGTGAGGTGTGTACACGCTCTGGTGTAGTTTACGCAAGCGCCGGAAGTGATCTCTCGCGCGTATACGTCACTCATTGTTTACACAGTGCACAGTCGTTGTAGGTACGACGGCTAATCAAAATGGTACATACTTGCGCTTATCCAGATTGTTCAAACCGACTTAAAACTAAAAGATTACGTTCTCTCGCGTGA
>NW_015505186.1:3310325-3321743 GCF_001515645.1 Sinocyclocheilus grahami | reverse complement strand
CAAACTCATTCGGGAGTGGTGACTTTCCACATATTCCCAACTTCTGAGCTTGCTCGCCTGAAGTTATGGTTGATTGCTCTTCGGCTGGATATCAACACACCCATTAACGTAAACTACGTCAGAGCGCGTACACACCTCACACATCGGATGCCGTGCGTGCGCTCAAGGAAGTTGGACATACACTCTTAAATATAAAGGTGCTTCACATGGTTCTTCTATGGCATCGCTTGAAGAACCTTTTGAAGCACCTTTATTTTTAAGAGTGTAGTGTTGTATTAGAGGTAAAAAATAATATAAATACTGTTCGGTTTCTCGCACAAACCGATCGTTTCGTGTCTTAGGGCATCAATGTGTCGTCAAGAGCCGCAGGGTTTAATTTGGATTTGTCTGTGCATGTTTATTTTACTCTCATAGATTTTGTTACCATTGCCATGCCTTATACGACTGATAGACTGCCACGGCTGGACTTAAAAATCATAATTTGTGTTCTACTGAAGAAACAAAGTCACCTACATCTTGGATGCCCTGGGGGTAAGCAGATAAGCATAAAATTTTCATTTTTGGGTGAACTATCCCCTTTTTTAAATAAAGTCGTTATTTTAGTTTTCTATGTGCACAAAAAGTATTCTCGTAGCTTCATAAAATTACGGTTGAACCACTAATGTCACATGGACTATTTTAACAATGTCCTTACTACGTTTCTGGGTCTTAAATGTTTCAGTTGCGTTGCTGTCTATGGAAGGTCAGAAAGCTCTCGGATTTCATCAAATATATCTTCATTTGTGTTTTGAAGATGAACGAAGGTCTTACGGGTTTGGAATGACATGAGGGTGAGTAGTTGATGACAGAATTTTCATTCTTGGGTGAACTATCTGTTTAAGTGTAGACTTAAGGGGGCCAGACTGACTAAACAGGGCGAATTATTGTTAGAGCACAAAGATACAGACAATGCGCAAATTAAAGAACACAGCCAGTGTTTTTCTATAATGATCAGCACAGTCTATCAAGAGCAGCACAAATTAGCGTGAAGTTGCAAACAAGCAGAGCCGATGATAATCAGGTGAGGGTCATCTACTAACAACACAGGCGCAAAATCTTTTCAGACATTCTTTTTTTGGGCGTTAAATAATGGCGCAAGTAAACTGACTACAGCGAAGCTTAGTAAATCACCTTGCGGGATTGATTTTGTACTTTCCATTCAGCTGCAGTAGATGACTCGACGTCAAATGAAAAGTAGTTTGATGGCAGCCTGATGTTAATTGAGGTGTAAACCTAACTGTAATTGATAGACGTGAGAGTCATCGAGGGTAATAAAAATGTAAATAACTAAAAATGTATTTAGTGAGGAAAAATACTTATTTGCTCGCTTGCGACATTGAATATGTGAGTTTATGCATAAGAATGGGAGTCTTCAGGTTATCCTTACATGTCTTTCCCCCACCCGAATGAAAAAAAATGCAAATAAAGACTATAAAGAGTCTGAAAACAGGCGAAATACAACAGGCTCTCTGCGATGTAAATGCACAGTGAACCATGATGCCACATTTGCCTCGGCTCCTGCAGCGCTCTCTCTAAATACCGGCTTACTTAACATTTCTATTGCATGGAAAGAAGCTTTGGCCGGTTACATAAATGTAATTATTTTGATTGTTTGTCTCGGGTATGTTGCAGCATTGGGGGATTCTTTGGCCAGGACCACCCGCTGCTGCTCTCTACATCATGTAACGATGCTTGAGGAGACACACTTACTGCTAATGAGACGCTTGCTAATGAGAATGTGACGCTAAGAATGTTCTTTTTCATTATCTTATGGCCTCAACAATGAGAGAAAAGAGTTTAGTCCTGCCAAAAATAAACAGAAATCTGTTAAAGTTGAGTTAATTTACTAGTGTTTTGAAACATAAGGATAAAAACAGTAGAGGTTGTATTAACTTGATATTAACTTAACTGGAGTAGTCGGAAACATAATTGCCTTTTAAGATTAACAATTAATTTTGTGTGTGTGGTAATTATTGTGAGTAAATGCATCATTTTCTACACTGTTTTTAGTCTAATTCATTCTGTTTTGCATTGCTCACTTTGAGAACGGGAAGAGCCACACTGTAGCACATTTTCCCCATCATTTTTGCTTTAATTTACTGAATAAAATGTTCACTTTAAAAAAATAAATAAATTGAGATTGTATTAGTTTTGTAGTATTACAATATAATAAAGTAAATGCAGAGATTAATTAAAAATAATTAGAAAGAATAACTGCACTGCTTTAATTTGTGCAGATTTTAATATGTTTATCTCCAGGATCTGTAGCTTTTTTCTTTTAAGAATAATATAATGGTTCTTTTTTTCTATTACATTTTTTCCCCCAAACAAAACATGTTTTATAATATTCTTTTAATTTATAATTATTTTATAGGTTTTTCATGTGTCCTCAACATCACATTCTTGTTACCCTAAACTAACGAAAGTCTTGTTAAAGTTATAATTCACCCAAAAATTAAAAATCTGTCGTCATTTACTTACTCAAGTTGTTCTTTCTTTTGTTGAACATAAAAGAAGATATGTTTAAGAATATTTGTAAACCAATAGTTGCTGGTCCCCATTGACTTCCATAGTATGGAAAAAAAAATTGCTGATAGAACAGCTGATGAAAACATCACAAAAATCCACACAGCTTCAGTCCATCAGTTAATGTCTTGTGAAGTGAAAAGCTGCACATTTGTTAGAAAGAAATCCATCATTAGGGTGTTTTAACTTTAAACCATGATGTTTTATCAGCTGTTTAAACTCTCATTATCACGGCACCCATTTGCTTCAGCAGAGCCAGTGGTGAGCAAGTGAAGCAATGCTAAATTTTCAGCAAATTTTCATTTTTGGATGAACTATTCCTTTTATTTTAATTTCTTGTAGAAATAATTAACTTATAAATAAGTGCATGTGCGTGTACTAAACCAGGATCCTTTTATAGAAACACTTTAAATTACAGCTCAAGTATATACAGAGGACACTAACTCCTCACAGAGTTACTTCTCTACAGTATGTCAGTTGACTGAAGTAGCTCTAGATGTGTTGTTGCCCGAGGTGTTAATGTTCCTGTGAATCACCACTATTCAGTTTGCATTTCAAATAGATTGTGTTTGCATGTAACCTTCAACTGAAATTCATATCTTGGCAAACATATGTATGTTTCCCACTTCATTTTTAATATGCCTGTATTTGTGTTGTTGAAAAATTTGAATCCCCTCAGCTCCTTGAACCACTTCCCAGAATATTTCAGGGAGTGTTGTTCTGATCTCTCACACACACATTTACAAACACATTTGGCCTTTCCCTCTCACCTCCTGCCTACAATCGTTTTTCCAGTTCTTTCTTGCCGCCAGTGTGTTACAGTCATAAATAAATGCATTTGATTATAAAGCTGAAGAAATGTTGTTGAATTCTGAGTGGAAACACTTTCATGTCATGGCCTTTCATGGCACATTCATTACTGTAAGATACTCAACATTTTAAAATGTTTTGCAAATTCATCAGAGGTGACAAGAACCGTAACTGATGCGTGGAAATGCACTATTAGTGGCTTCCTCATTCACCTGACTACTGCAAACCAGTTTTGTGTTAGCTGAACTGTAAATAGGTTTTTCCACTTTTAGTTTAAATAAAACGTATTTTGCATTTAAAAGTAAACATCCTGTTGTTTACTCATCCTTTTGTTAATAATGAGAACTAATAATGTTTCATACAGTTTCATTGAGGTCAGATTTTGGTGTCTTGCATCTTGATTTAAATATACAGTAGCGCAAATGAGATTTTAGACGTAATATCAAATAAAGATTTAAATTTTGATCTGTTTCTTGTACAGATCTGTCATGTGGCTTCAGATGTCACACATAGATTGCTTTTTTTTATGCTCACGAAGGCTAAATTTGTTTATTCAAAATACAGTAAAAACAGTAATATTATGAAATATTATAACAATTTAAGGTATATGTTTTGTATTTAAATATATTTTGAAATGTAATGGCAAAGCGGAATTTTCAGCAGACATTACTATACACGTTTTTTTTTCTCTCTCTCAGAATTCTTAAAAGGTAGAAAATTCTATATACAGTGGCATAATTATTATACAAGTTGATATTCTGGTCATTTTTTCCCAGGTACATTTTACCAATTCCAAACTGCATCAATCTTAGTAACTACTATTAATTTTGTATTAAATCATTTATAAGTGTTATATAATTGTTAACAAGGGCTGGAAGTGAAAAATGCCTTATACTCTGGTGTGCATAATTATTAAGCTTCTTTTACGGATAAAATGCACCATAAAAGAGATTAACTCACACTGAAAAGTCTAAAATGATTAAATGCTCATGAAAAATATTAAAAACTAATGCTTTTACTGTAGATTTTAGTCAATTGATTGCATCCTTTCCTAACAAATGTATTAATTTCATATTGAGAAATGTAATGGCAAAGCGGAATTTTCAGCAGACATTACTATACACGTGTTTTTTTTTCTCTCTCTCAGAATTTTTAAAAGGTAGAAAATTCTATATACAGTGTGTGCATAATTATTATACAAGTTGATATTCTGGTCATTTTTTCCCAGGCACATTTTACCAATTCCAAACTACATCAATCTTAGTAACTACTATTAATTTTGTATTAAATCATTTATAAGTGTTATATAATTGTTAACAAGGGCTGGAAGTGAAAAATGCCTTATACTCTGGTGTGCATAATTATTAAGCAGGTCTTCTTTTACGGATAAAATGCACCATAAAAGAGATTAACTCACACTGAAAAATCTAAAATGATTAAATGCTCATGAAAAATATTAAAAACTAATGCTTTTACTGTAGATTTTAGTCAATTGATTGCATCCTTTCCTAACAAATGTATTAATTTCATATTGAAAAAAGCCCCTAAAGTTTTGAAAAACAGCAGCATGAACATTCTTCAAAATATCTTCTTTTGTGTTCCCTTAAAGAAAGTAATTCACACGTTTGGAATGACATGATGTTGAGCAAATGATGACAAAAAAATGTCATTTTTATATGAACAAATCCTTTAAGCCACTGGACAGACTGACCATGTCAAATAAAAATACAAGATCTATTCAGCTAAGCTCAGTGATCTCCATATGTTTGAAGACAAAAACAAAACTGTCCCACATCTTCAATAGGGGCTTCAACCTGATTTCCCAAATGTGCATGGGGAAAAAAAAGTTTCTCTGCATGTACTGTATGTTAATGCTTTTCCTCGCAGGGCTTTCAACAAGATTTATTTTAGACCCTGAAAGAATGCTTTCCACCAAGCATGCTTTGTGGGTCACACTTATACCCACAATACAACAGCTCTGCTCAGTAGTGACAGGGTGGAAAGGTATTCTTGCATTTCATTTTCAGCACTGATAACTCTGATGAACCAAAGTGATTGTAACTATCAGAGTGACGTTTCTTTCCTTCAGGCACAGGAAACAAACACATTGGAAATAAGAAGCTCATTTTAGTTGCATCACGTAAATGAAGGTTCCTTTCTTCTCACGAGCAAAAGAACAAAACCCCAATTTTTCTTTCATCTCGAAAATCATGAGGAATTTTGATTAAGGTCCCTCTGAACAAGATGTATGCTTGCATGAAACGTATTTGCTGTCTTTAGTTGTATTTCTTAAACATCTAAATATTTATGAATGCATCATTAATTCAGCGTAATACACTTCATAAAAATTCTACCGTCTTAGCAGAGTAACAGCATTTGCTGGAAATAGATGTTTTGGAATCTTGTGCTCTTGTTAAATAGAAAAATGAGCACCGTATCTCATGTTTGCATCAAATTCTGTTCATCTTGTAATCTGTGATCACTAAACTAACCTGCAGTCCTGGACTAGACATGGAAACGTTTAGTAGAGCATGCAAGTGTTTGTGGGCCATCTAAGGGAATCGGATAGATATGCTGAGTTTCAAGGCAGGATAAGAGTTTTATCGTAGTCATTTGTGGAGGGATTGTCAGCACATCCTGTCTGTTATCAGGTATGGACAGATCTGACCAACTCGGAGCTCAATTTTACCTCCAGTAGAGATAGAGATAATAATCTACATAGAGACAGCCTGTGAGAGAAAGTAGAAAAATCTGATGAATATGAATATGTACTAAGGCTGTGCTCAGAATAGCACACTACCATTCCATACTTCCTTCTTGGCTCATTATTTATGGAAGCCTGTTTCTGCCTCAATCCAATAATCATTTTGACTTTGTTTCTTGTAATTAAAGCTTTATATCTCACAATTGCTACTTTTTGTAATTTGGACTTTCTGTGATGATTTCACAGTGTGACTATATCTTATTTTAAACAGTATGTCCCAATGAGACTGAATTTTTCAATTGCAAATGTATTTCTCACAACTACAGCTTAATATCCCACAGTTTAAGGATTTTTTCTTGTAACTGGTGTCTCATAATCGTAACTGTGTATCTCAACATTTCTACTTTATTTGTTCATATTTGTGATTTTATTTCTTATAGTTGCAATTTATCTCACAGATTATGTCATATTTAAATTTTTATCTTATAATGAGACTTTATATCTTGTAATTGCAAATGTATTTCTCATAATTGCAACTTAATAACTCAGATTTGCTGATTTATTTATAATTTTTTTTACATAACTGATGTTTTCATCTTATAACTGCAACTGTATATCTCAAAATTCATACTTTTTGTGACTATTTCTCATAATTGCAAATGAATATCTCAAAGTGTGACTGTTTTATTATTATTTTTAATTATCTCACAGTGAGACTATATCTTTTAACCAACAATGTGTTTCTCATAATTGCAGCTTAATATCTCATAATTGCAGCTTTATTTCTTGTAGCTGTAACTATATTTCTCATAATTTGTGCTTTTTATCTCATAATTATGATTAACTCACAATTAGACTTTATATTTTTCAACTGCAAATCATTATTTGAACTTAATATCTCACAATTGCAGCTTTATTTCTCATAGTTATGACTTTTCCTCATAACTGTATTTTGTGAGACTCTATATTTTTCAGTTGCAAATGTATTTCTCATAATTGCAACTTAATATCTCACAATTGCGGCTTTATTTCTTATATTTGTCTTAATTTCTCATAATTAGTGTGTTTATCTTATACCGTAAATGCCACTGTATCTCACAAGGTGATATTTTTTTTACACCATATCTACTGTTTTAAAAAGAGTTTTATAATAATAGGCAGTATATGGTTTATACTACCCAGAATGCATTGTGCTTTGTATTCTATTCTGAACATAGCCTTTAGAAAAGATGTAAGATTTATGCTTTCCACTGTGACTGGTATAACATTTGAAATGGTATGTCATTTAATATTTCATCCTGTGCGAGTTAAAAGGCTTTGTATTTGCCTGTGTGGCGCTCTATGTCCGTACATTTGTGTTTATGTATGTGTGTGTTCATTTAAAGCTTGACAGCGGTATCCATGGAGAATGCGGTTTTGCCATGTCTCTGTTGGTGATGAGTGCTTTCCACGGGAGTGGCCGAAATGAGCTGTAACACCCTTACTCGCTGATGTCAAATCTACACACACACACACACACACACACACACACACAGCACAGGCTGAGACATCTGCCAACACACTAAAAATGAACAAGTCATTTCAGCGTGTCGAGCAAATTTCACACACATCCAAGGCCTCTCTCTGATCTTCTTAAATCACTGCTTGCCTACCGCTTTCTTAATAAACCCCCTTCTTTCATATCCGCAGTGTTTCCTGCACTCTGTGACCCTTTCTGGAAGCTGCTTCTTCGCTCTGAAGTGCAGAGCATCATTGAAAAACATTAAAAAAAAACATCATTGGAAACGTGTCTAATTAAACATGACCTTATTTACATACCATAACAGAAAAAGGAAAGAATTTCACTCTGGGAAGAGGTGGAGAAAATTACTCTTGGTTTAAAAAAGAAAGACAATTAGATTCACATAAACAGTCAAAAACATTCAGTGTATATACAGCTAAATAATACAGCTTCTTTTTTTTCTTTTTGAGATGGTACCATCTAATACCTTTATTTATTTATTTTTTTTTTTACCATTGTCCCAAGCAACTGACAACTTTTCTCTTCAAGTTAATATTTCATGTCAATTTAATGTAGTATTTATTTATTTGCTTGCTTGCTATTTTTATGGTCAGTTTACTATGTGATAAGAACCATCTGACTATAAATATGAATATGTAAAATCATAACATTATATTTTCTATAATTTTATTGTTTTGTTTATATTTTATATTATTGCTATATTAAATACATTGTATAATATGTACAGTGTCTACATATGAACCCCTTACAAAAACTAAAAAAAGAACATGCATATTACACAATTATTTCTCTCTATCTCTCTATCGCTCTCTCTCTCTATCTCTCTCTCTCTCTCTCTCTCTCTCTCTCTCTCTCTCTCTATATATATATATACATATATACCTAAAATTAATTTAATGCTAATTAATTATTTATTTAATGGTATAAAGCCCCTTAAATCTAATAAAAAGGACATACATATTGCACAAGAAATCAATTGTGACCCTGGAGCACAAATCCAGTAATAAGGGTCTTTTTTTAATTTTTATTTAGATTTATTCATCTGAAAGCTGAATAAGCTTTCCATTGATGTTTGGCTTGTTAGGATAGGACAATATTTGGCCTGAAAACCTGGAATCTGAGGGTGCAAAAAAATCTAAATATTGAGAACATCGCCTTTAAAGTTGTCCAAATGAAGTTCTTATCAATGCATATTACTAATCAAAAATTAAGTTTTGATATAATTACAAAATATCTTCATGGAACATGATCTTTACTTAATATCCAAATGATTTTTGGTATAAACGAAAAATCTATAATTTTGACCCATACAATGGATTGTTGGCTATTGCTACAAATATACCTGTGCTACTTAAGACTGGTTTTGTGGTCCAGGGTCACAGTTGATATGATGGGACAATTATAGATGCATGAAAACATTTATGATTCATTTATAGATTAATTGTGCATGTTTATTTTAACACTAAATAAGAATATACCTGTGTGTATCTCTTGCAGGGCCCTTCCTTTTGCAAAAGTATGTTTGAAGGTCAAATAATCTAACTTAAAAAAAAACTTTATTTCATGTCATCTGGAGATTACAAGCTCTTGGGGAGGTTACATTAAGTTTTAGAGAGTTTTTTCAGGCTCTCCTCTCGTCTGCAGACAGATAGAGGGAGACAGAAAGACGCTGGTTATCACTGGAGTCATGGGCCCTGATCAGAGGCAGGGTGCTGGGCCTTCTCTTAATGAAGCTGTGCTTATCATGAGCTCGAGGTCACTGCTATCTGTCTAACCTCTGGCTGCACCCTCTTTCTTTCAATTAACCCACTCACAAAAGTCTGTCTACCCTTTCACACTTACATACATATATACAGTTTCAGTAAAAAGTTCCTGTTCTGCTGTTTTGATTGAAAAAAGAAAAGGTTGAGACTTTTATTTTACATGTGTTTTGCAGAGGAACTCTATTCATTTCTAAACTCAAAGGCACCTGGCTTCTTGGCAGCAGGGGGCCCCAATTTGTGAGAGGTCCTGGGTTCATATCCCGGACGAGCCCCCAGAGCTGTTAATTTTCAGGCAGACCATCTGTAGCCTTTAAGTTATCGATCATCAATTGGAAACCGGAGCACCAATCCCTGTGGTGTGTAGCGGCAGCAGCCACAGACTGACACAGAGCCAGTACTAGCATAACATTCTCAACTTTATTAAGTTGAATAAAGTTGTTGTTGTAAAGTTGTTGTATATATTTATACAACACAGATTCATACATAACATACAGGATACTTGGGCATCCAATCAAAGTACTCAGAGGTCCAACATTACCCTTTATGGATATCAAGAAATATAAGTAAGATGTGCGAGTGAGCATATATGTGAGTTTAGTTACCGTTTGCTTAAAGGGGTCATTGGATGGCCATTTTCCACAAGTTGATATGATTCTTTAGGTTCTTCATGAAAAGTCTATAACATACTTTGGTTAAAATTTCTCAATGGTAGTGTAAAACAACACTCTTTTTACCCTGTCAAAACAGCTCTGTTTATAGCAAGCTGTTTTGGTTCATTTCCCTTTAAATGCTAATGAGCTCTGCTCGCCCCACCCCTCTCTACCGAGCCGCTCTCTGAGAGACTGTAAACTTTAGCTGCATTCATCATGAAACTTGCTAACTAGCACATTATTAGGAAAGGCGATTTGCAAAGATTCATTAAAAAACCCTTATACTCCTTCTGTAGGTGAAGCTGGATCACGAATGATTTGCACGAACATAAACGCATTTAGATAGATCGGGGGCGCATTCCCTGCAAAAACAAACGTAATCCACTGCATCTTCAGCGGCTCAGATGCCGGGAGTAAATAACGACTGCTATGTTCATTATTATTACATCCAACAACAGAACATGTCAGTCGCTTAGGAGCCATTCTCATCTACAACCGCTCCGGCGTCAAAACAATGGCGGTCTTATGACAGCTCACTCAGGGCGGAGCTGTGATAAAACCAAAGACTGACGCCACTGTCAATCAACAATCATGGGAGGGGCCTGTGCGTCATTCTGCCAAGAATCTGAGATCGGCTTGATATGAGAAAGGGGTTTGGATTTATCGAGATAAAAAAAAAAAAAAAAGCGCTGGGTGGATTTTTATCATTATAGGGTGGTTGTGTACACACACTGCCAAGACACATTTCAGTTCAAACAACATGTAAAAGTGAATTTTGCATCCGATGACCCCTTTAATATTTATATCTTTTTCTTTTTTAAATTCCTTTCAAATGCACTTCTTTCCTGTAAACTTTGTAATTCATTTCTGTGCTAAATTTTCAGCATCATTATCCCGGTCGTCTTCAGTGTCACATCCGTCAGAAATCATTCTAATGTGCTGATTTGCTGCTCAATAGCTATTTCTTATTATTATCAGTGTTCAAAACTGCTTAGTATTTATTGTGGAAATCATGGAAACATTTTCCAGGATGAACAGAAAGTTCAAAAGAACAGCATTTATTTGAAATAGAAATCTTTGTAACATTATAAATGTCTTTACTGTCACATTTGGTCAATTTAATGCATCCTTCCTAAGTAAAATGAGTGATTAATTAATTATTGGTATTATTATTTTTTTTATCTCCATGTATATAAATATACATTTAAGATGATGAAGTTATCCTACTAAAAGGACAACTGGCCCCTTGTTCAAATCCCCCAAACAGCCACTGAGTCAAATCATGACTTGTATAGGTATATACAGTAATATGAAAGACAGATAAAACATAAGTATAGAGAGAAAGCTCTCTCTCTCTCTCTCTCTCTCTCTCTCTCTCTCTCTCTCTCTCTCTCTCTATCCCTC
>NW_015505186.1:3306606-3310086 GCF_001515645.1 Sinocyclocheilus grahami | reverse complement strand
AATATCTATACATCTCTCTCTCTCTCTCTCTCTCTCTCTCTCTCTCTCTCTCTCTCTCTCTGCATTCATCCCTCTAGACTAGCTTAGCCTGAGGGTCTGTGCCACTCATGTTTGTACTTACGGCAGTGCCACTTCCTTTAAAACTCAAGCCAAGCTGACAGTCAAAACTGCCAAGGCCAGGATCAGGTCACAAGCCACTGCGGCCATCCATGGTATGTGTGTGTGTTTGTTTATGCGTTTGAGGTGCCAATACTGATGAAGTGTTAGTTTGGAAGCTTCCTGTTCCACATTTCTACCAAGCACTCTCTTGTGTGCCATCAAGTGTTTCACAGGTGTAGTAGCACTCGTCTGAGGTCTCGACAGGACATTTTAACTGAAATTATAAACATTATGCAAAGTACTGCTTTTATTATAATTACTGATGTATTATGATTTGCCTATGATTTCTTTTAAAATTCTCCTTAGAGATTTATATTTATTTCTACATGTTTATTTAAAGACAACATGAAATGACATTCTGTAATGGGATGCCTACTGTAACCAAAGCTGAATATTCAAAGGGTCTGAATACTTAGGACCATCTGATATTTCAGTTTTTCTTTTTTAATAAATCTGCAAAAATGTCAACAATTCTGTGTTTTTCTGTCAATATGGGGTGCTGTGTGTACATTAATGAGGAAAAAAAATTAACTTAAATGATTTTAGCAAATGGCTGCAATATAACAAAGAGTGAAAAATTTAAGGGGGTCTGAATACTTTCCGTACCCACTGTATATATTTTATATATATAATAATTCAAATAATATATTAATACATGTATTGTTTGCTTCAATAATTAAAAAAAATCCTAAATTATAAATATTAGTCTAATATACTATTTAATAAATAAATTATTTTTAAAATTAAATTTAGTTTTTTTATTTTAGTTTTAATTGTATTTATTTTTAATATATTTTTTAATTAATTAGTATTTTTATTTATTTAATTTTTTATATTTTATTTATTTTTATAAATTAGTGTAGCTCCTTTTATATAAATAACATTTTGAAAATTTAAATTTCTTTGATATTAGTATTAGGTGCTGAATTGTTGGTGTTGTGTGACAATCCTAATCTATACTCAAGATGATTTATAGCATATATTTTTTAATCTGCTATGATATAGTGAGTGTTAGAGCCGTCTAGAGCACATGGGGTCCAATTTATTTATTTTTTTTGCTCAAGGGGACCAAGAAGAAGGTCACTTTAAGAAAATGTACCCTGTTATGTATGTAATGCATATCTATAATATCAATGAGAGCAGAATGGTAATGTAGGGGTGTAATAACCTCCTGACATCTGCTGAGCAACTTTCTAAAAGATTCCTATGAGGGGTCTGAGCTCTCTGTTCCTGAACCCTTTTTAATTGGATTCTCCTTTGAATGGCTGCCATCACCTTTCTTTTGTTACACATTTATCACTAGTGACTGATTGTCACCATGGCGACAAGTTCATTTTATTACAGGTACCAATGACAAATATCAAACAAGAATCTGTTGGTGAAAATAATGAGGAACAGTACTATGATACTTGTGGGGGATTTAATTGTGTATATGTTTTTATTGTATTGACTACTATTCATGAAGATATTAAAATTTCTTCATGAGTGTATTGGCTCAAATTGTAATTCTGGTTCATTTGGCATCCAGTCGAGTTGAAAGTAATAGCCACAGATTTATCCGCTCAAAGGGTTTTCAGGGTAATGATCCATTCAATTGACGTAGAAGTCCATTTTATATTCAATTAATTTTATAGGACATTTTTTAGCTTTTCCCCCCCAAAATAATCAATTGAAATAGAAAAACACAGAATGACATGTTAAACCCATCGCGCGCACGCGCGCACACACACACACACACACACACACACACACCCACCCATAAAGCTGGTATAATAGGCATACTAAATAGACTTATGGCAAATTAGAGTGAGTGTGTTTGCGTGTGTGTGGGGGATGATGATAACGGAGAGCTTTGTGAATTATCCTCCTAACACTGACATGTTTATTGTGGCTATTTTCCTCAAAAGGCCTGATTCAGCACTAACTCTGCTGGCGTTGTTTCTCATTTGCACAGTGAATTCAAGCACAGATTTGGAAATTGAGTGTCAGAAACTGTAGCCAGTAATTATATTTTGCAGTCTGCAATGCTGAAATGTTATTCCAAACCCATTTTTCATTTTGATCCCTTATCTGAATATTAGCTTTATTACTCCATTGAAATATGGCCTAAAAGTGGATTTGATATAAGTCTCCACAACATCTGCGAACAAACTCCCTATCTTCAATGAAACTCTCTGCAGATTCTGTCATTGAAGCTTGCTGTGGGACAGGAGGAGTGAGCAACTCTTTGTGGCCATGAAGACATCTCTGTTCAATGTGATGCTCGATTGAGAAGCCCCCCTGCTGCTCTGAAAGCCTTTTGGAGGCTTCAATGAATTTTTTTTTAAAGACTTGCATTGCGCTCTGAAGTACGTTTCAAAAACCTGTTTGTACCGAGTGTAGAGTTGGGGTGGGTCAGCCTGTTGAGATTTGATGATTCCTCTGCAACAAGAAGTTCAAATGGTCTTGCATGAAGTGTGTATAAACAAGGTGGTAGGAGTAAACATGTTTACATAAAGGTACACCAAGGAAAGTTTTTCTTTAGAAATGAGATACTAGTATGTAAAAATGTTTCCTTTCCAAATAACTTGCAATTTTATGTTTGAACCACAGATAGAGAGTCCATAATTCCAGTGTGCCTTTAAAGGGACAGGTATACATTTTTAGTTCTAACTTGAGGCCTGCTTATAATAAAGTGTTTATAAAGTTATATAATAAGGTTAATAAGGTGTTTTTTGGACCCAAAATCAGATATAATTTAGTTTCTGGCTGTTTTTCATCCTCTGAGTTTTTAGAATTAAACATGCTGTTTTTAGAGACCACAGCCCTGAAAGACAGCGGAGACCAGGACAACTAGATGAGCCCCAGATACAGATCCCCTGTAAAGACCTTGTCTCAGACGACCACCGGGACAAGACCACAGGAAACAGATGAGTCCTCTGCACAATGTGACTTTGCTGCAGCCTGAAATTGAACTGCTGGTTTCGTCTGGTCAGAGGAGAACTGGCCCCCCGACTGAGCCTGGTTTCTCCCAAGGTTTTTTCTCCATTCTGTCACCGATGGAGTTTTGGTTCCTTGCCGCTGTCGCCTCTGGCTTGCTTAGTTGGAGACACTTCATTTCCAGCGATATCGTTGACTTGATTGCAAAGATACTATTTAAACTGAACTGAGCTGGATGATGACATCACTGAATTGAATGATGAACTGTCTTTAACTGAAAATTAGTGTTAACTATTGTCATTTTGCATTATTGACACACTATTTTCCTAATTAATGCAGTTCAGTTGCTTTGACACAATCTGTATTGTTAAAAGCGCTATATAAATAAAGGTGACTTGACTT
>NW_015505186.1:3290971-3304691 GCF_001515645.1 Sinocyclocheilus grahami | reverse complement strand
CAGCCTGAAATTGAACTGCTGGTTTCGTCTGGTCAGAGGAGAACTGGCCCCCCGACTGAGCCTGGTTTCTCCCAAGGTTTTTTCTCCATTCTGTCACCGATGGAGTTTTGGTTCCTTGCCGCTGTCGCCTCTGGCTTGCTTAGTTGGAGACACTTCATTTCCAGCGATATCGTTGACTTGATTGCAAAGATACTATTTAAACTGAACTGAGCTGGATGATGACATCACTGAATTCAATGATGACCTGTCTTTAACTGAAAAATGAGTGTTTACTATTGTCATTTTGCATTATTGTCACACTATTTTCCTAATTAATGCTGTTCAGTTGCTTTGACACAATCTGTATTGTTAAAAGCGCTATATAAATAAAGGTGACTTGACTTGACTTGAAGCTTTTAAAATTTCTATGTAAACTCATTTTTTGCATGTACTTAAAAACATTTACATTTCAGTCTATTCTGAATGTTTAAATAGAATCCAACTGTCTTTGAATTCTGTCTTACTATGTTTGGCTACTAATGTCTAATAATGGGATCCTTTAGAAGTGATCTGCAGAGCTGTAGGTGCTACACACAGCCAGGAACAACACAAGGTAGACAGACGTCAAGAAGAAATATTAAATTGATGGAAGTATTGACGAAAACGACAAAGTCAAAAGTGCTTTTCTAATTTAACATCATCTTCTTACCTGAACAGAATAAAGAAATCGAAGACGAACTAGTAAACAAGATTTATATTCAAAATGGTAAGCAAGTACTGCTTTGTATGGATCTGCAATCCTAGTAAAATAAAAAAGGAAATTCCGACTTTTTATCTCATGATTCTGACTTTTTTCTCACAATTCTGAGAAAAGAAGTCAACATTGTGAGGTGTTTACTTGCAATTGCAAACATGTATATCATGCAGTTGTGAGTTTATAATGCGCAATTGCGAGATATAAACTCTATAATTATAATATAAAAATATATAATAATTCTGAGAAGAAAATATTTATGAGACAATGTCGCAATGATCTTTTATTGTTTGTTAGTTTGTGGTGGGAACAAAAAACTGAATTGTGAGATGTAAACTTGGAATTGCGAGAAAATGCTGGAATTGTGATTTTATACAGTATCTCACAATTCTGGCTTTTAAAAACGGACAGTTCTGGATTAAATCTCGCAATTTTAAGTTGATAGTCTGACTTTTTTACTCTCTGAGAATTTTCTTAGAATTGCGTGAAAAAAAAGTCAGAATTTTTTTATAAAAAGTCGCAATTACCTGTTTAATTTTTTTATTCTGTGGCAGAAACTGGCTTTCTTACTCCTGCCTCCTGTTGGTCTAGACAAGTATTTCCTCTCACACAGGCACAGAATGTACATGTTAGTTTGCTGTTGACTGTATGTGGTGTGTTCAGGCGCAACACAGTCGACTTTCGTCACTGCTAGTTCTTTGATGTTGGTTTGGTGTGTCACAGGCTTTAATCTTCTACCCTTGCTCGCTGAGGCGGGTCTTAAGTGTCACAGCTTTCAATGACACACCATGTTGAATTATTACGACTTTCGGATCAACAGACATTCCAACCGACAGCATGACAGATTAAAGAACTGTATGGAAGTGGACACTCACCGACAGCCCAAGTCACTGCCAATTACAGCTATAGAAAGCGGTATGACAGAGATATGTATTGAGACACGGATACTGTGTGTGTGGGCGTGCAAATGTCTCTAGGGACACACTTTGACAGGACGCCTCCAGACACGTGCCACGCCTAGAGTTGATGGACATTCGACGCATTAGCAAAGGAGAATAAATAATAAAATATGCGAGGAAAATATCCTTAGAAAATGAGCAAACTGCATCTATCTGCTTGAAGCCATCAGCAGCTGTCCTGAGGGCTGTTCCGCTAAAAGCATTCATGCCCTCCGCTGCGGGTTGTTCTGTTAAATGCTTGCGCCTCCCTCCACCAGTGATGATGAGTCACAGTACCGGTCTGTCTGAAATGTTCAGAATGAATCTGGCTCAGACGATGAAGCTGCGTAAAGAGGATTAGCTTTTCTCAAGGGTCCAGTCCTGCTTTCCTGAGATTGAGGCCTTTACATATTAAAGCATGATTTCATGTAGATTTTGTGGATCTTTTTGTTGATGGCCTAAGGTTTTGGCCTTGCTTGTCAGAAAGAAATAATTTTGTGTGTGGCTGTCAACATAATTTCTGCCTCTGTGTGTGCGCGTGTGTGTTTGTGTGCACGCGTGTGTGTGTGTGTGTGTGTGTGTGTTTATGTGGTTTATGAGGACACAAATTTGTATAATAACATGGGTATGACATAGGCATTACAACGAGAAGGTGATTTATGAGGACATTTTCAGTGTCCCCGTAATTCAAAAGTCTTATAAATAATTCAGAATGAGTTTTTTTGAAAATCTACAAATGCAGAAAGTTTCCTGTGAGGGGTAGGTTTAGGGGTAGGGTTGGTGTAGGGCAATAGAAAATACGGTTTGTACAGTATAAAAACCATTACGCCTATGGAGAGTCCCCATAAACCATAAAAACAAACCTGTGTGTGTGTGTGTGTGTGTGTGTGTGAGAGAGCTAATGCCTGAAGAGCCAACAAATCAAGAGCAGTGTTAAATATTTTGGAATCAGACATCTGTCTTCAAAATCAGAATATCATACACACACACACGTTTGTTTCTGTGAATTGTGGGGACTTTCCATAGACTTCTATTACTTTTATTCAGATCAAACAATATTTTCTATCCCTTAACCCAACCATAACCCTAAACCTACAACCTACAAATAACCTGTTTGCTTTGTTACACTTTCAGATAAACATAATTTACTATTTTTAATATTTTTTTTCCCCCTTGTGGAGACTGCAGGCCGGTCCCCACAATGTCAAAAATGTTCAAAAGTGTTAACATGAAAGAAGTCTCTAATATTCACCAAGGCTGCATTTATTTGATCAAAATGGTGTAAAAAACAGTGAAAAATTATTTCAATTTAAAATGATGGCAATGCTGAATTTTCAGTCTCCAGTGTCAAGTGATCCTTCAGAAATCATTTTAATATATTGATTTGCTGCTCAAGAAACATTTCTTATTATTATCAGTGATGAAAAACAGATGTGCTGCTTAATATTTCTGAGAACATAAATTGTTTCAGGATTCTTTGATGAATAGAAAGTTCAAAACAACAGCATTCATTTGAAATGGAAATCTTTTGTAGCGTAATACATAATTCACTTTTGATCAATTTACAGCATCCTAAAAAAAATCACCCCAACCTTTTGTATGATAATGTGAATGAAATTATGGTACACTGCAGTTCCTTCACTTTTTGCCATATGTGTGTAAGCTGTAAGTTTTTTTTATCATTTTAAAAACTATACTTTAATTAAAAAAAAACGATAACTAATAATATAGTTTTAATTTGGTAGTTTATTTTGGGTTTCCAAGCCAGAACTTCAAGAATATGTCAGAGCGCTGTCATATGCGTCTACCACCCCTGCTGTGCCTGCGTTACAAAACGCCCTTCAAGTTTCCAGTGGCGTCGTGCAAATGTGTTCTTGCACCTAAATTTGACGAGACTGATCGGCTTTGCGCTTGACACTGTCTGACGAGATGGAAGGCTGTCACGCTAACCATCTCTGCCCTCCGGCCTTCACGAGGAGGGAAGTTTTTGTTCTTTTTCACACTTTCTCAGTTTGTTCATCTTCTCTGCTCTCTGCATGCTAATCTGTACACTTGTAAAGACATGTATGCATAAAATAACATCTGAAGAAAGGCTTTGTGCATAACAGATCCCAAAACTCTTGTTGCTTTCCAGAGCAGGTACCTCATCAGAGTAGACGTTTGTTTCTGTGCTCAACCACAGGCTTTTTATCCCAATTTGTACTTGGAAATATATTAACATGAAGTTGCATGATATGATATGACAACTATATTGGCTATCAGCCGATATTAGAGGTTTTGTATGGGTCAAAAGTGGATATTTAGTTGTGTATTTCCCCTATTTTTACATTAAGTTTTGATTTAAAGGGACAGTTCACCCAAAAACGAAGATTCTGTCATCAATTACAATTACTCACCCTCATGTCGTTCCAAAACCGTAAGACCTTTGTTCATCTTCGGAACACAAATTAAGATATTTTTCATGAAATCCGAGAGCTTTATGACCCTGCATAGGCAGCAACACCTTTATTTATATAGCGCTTTTAACAATACAGATTGTGTCAAAGCAACACAACTGAAACGTTCAAGGCCCAGAAGGGGTAGTAAGGACATCGGTAAAATAGTCCATGTGACATCAGTGGTTCAACCGTAATTTTTCAAAACTACGAGAATATTTTTGTTCACAAAGAAAACAAAAATAACAACTTTATTCAACAATTTCTTCTCTTCCGTGTCAGTCTTCCACATGCGTTCATGAGAGTACCACGATGCATGCACAAGTATATTGTAAAGAAGTTTTAAATGAAACAAAGATTATTGAAGTACATTTAACAAGAAAATTTTTTTTAAGTACTTCAAAATTTCACATTTAATTCAATGTGTTATCCGTTTCTTTGAAATCGTTATAACAAAGATAAGATATAACACAGATACAGATATTAGGAAGCAAAATAGTCAGTTCTGCCTGTGAATATCTTGTTTATGTGCTACTAAGTGCTTCAAACAAAACTCGAGTCACTAATGCAGCAAATCCAGTGACTAGTTCTTCCTCAAAAATGCTCGAATCCATACCTTGCCATCTTGACTTTAGCAGACTGGCGCACACAGAATTTGTGTAAATCCAGTCAATCAGATTAAAACGGATGGTTTTCAGTTAGCACTTGGCATTTTTGTGTGCAGTAAGCATTAGGCGGTCCATGAACGGACTGTGGGTGGTTTGTGGGTGTGCCGCCTCGGGCTCAAATTAGACATGCTGTACCATATATCCTGCCAGCAGAATCTGCATCCTGCTCTGAATTTAGCTGAGGTCTTCAGAGAACAAGCGCTACGTTCCATTCTTAAACCTCACTTCAACCCAAACCTGAGTGAGATGCCAACCTGAAAATGAACAATGATTTCACAAAATGTCACACCTATTAGGCATTGCTGAATCTCACCATTCCTTCACACTTAGAAATTTCTCACGCTGTCTGTAATTGAACACTTGTACACAAGTCTCCTGCTTCTCAGATTTTTTCAGAAATAAAGACTCACACATTTTTTTTTCTTTAGAAAGATCACAATGATGTCTCACACTTTCATACTGTGCTGAGTTTTTCATTATTTTTAGTGTCTTACAGCTGCAATGGAAAGTTGTTAAAATCTTTATTGTGCAAAGCCAAGGATTCTGTGATTTCTTCTTAGCTAGCACAAAAACAACAGTCAAACAATCAAGCCTGTAAAACACTGGTGAAAGGAGGGGGGGGGGGGGAATCCAGTAAGACAGCAGTCTTTCTCTGGTAAACAGTTGTCTGTAGAGACACAGATCAAAAACAAACCGCTTCTCCCTTCCTTTCATCTCTCAACCTTTCTTTTCACTCTCACGCCATCATTTAGACATCCCTGAAACATTAATGGACTTCCCTTATGTTATTATGAAGGCACTTTCTGATCAGTTTTGTTTGATTGCGTAACTTGCCCCTGGGTAAATCTGTCTACATTTATTAAGGTCCAGAATACTTTTTTTTTTTTTCAACAGTACAAAAAGAAGAAAAAAAAAATAATCAAGCCAACATGAATATGAAAAAAAAATCAAGGACTTGAAGTCAGTTTTTTACCCAAAAGAAAAGGTTTTTTAGATGTTGAGTGAATAAAGGACAAATTCAGTTCCTGTATATGAATGTGTTCATAAAAATTTGATTTCGACATTTTCTGTTGCAAAAAAACCCCCTTTACTAGCATTTTAATTGGACCTCAGGGGAAATTTTTAAATAGAGCAGCCATATCATACATTTTTATGTTAAATCAAAAAGGGAAGTTGTATTCGAATATGGTACTTAATTTACCAAATAGATTTTTTATAACCCGTTTCATTTTCAGGTTATAAATTTAACAAGTTAGCTGGTTGACTGAGCTTGGCTGCATGTTTTGACTGGTTATTATGTTGTTTTGACTTTTATCTGTATGCCAGATTTTCTTCAAAGGAATAAGTAAGATGTTGTGAAAAATAAGAGGTCATGAGGTATTATTTTTACATTTTGCTATAAAGGCATCACCATTTTTTACTTCTTTGTTATGACATAAGTGGATCTAATGTGAGCAGTTCTCAGCTAATTAGGATACTTTCTCCTTTCATCCATGGTTTTGAGAAATGGTTTGGACTCTCGGCTAATGAGCTTGTCTTAATCACACATTCCATTGTACGTAGACATGAACTGAATACTTGAAATATTTAATTTATTATATTATGTTCCTTATCCAATGTGGTGGCTTCGTTCTCCTCAAAGCGTTTTCTTAAAAAAGTAAGAAAAGTTTTCTTTGTTTTTTTTTAAAGAATGCTAAAAGTTTGTAGCCTCCTACCATACAAGACAGTGTTGTTTGAAGATAATAAAAAAAAAGAAGAAGAAAAAAAAAAACTGGTCGGTTCAGTGTTTTTGCAGGAGGGAAAAGTTGTAGAATTAACTGCGGTCTTGTGCTCTAATATTCATGTACGACCACAGACGTCTGTGTCATCTTTTAGAGCCTCTTCACAGGCACATTCATTTATTTTCGGCTTCCTTTTCCAAGATGCATGTGGAGACAGAATGTCACTCACAGTTGGAATACGGATAAGATGCTACTGTATCTTGCATACTTTTTATTTATTTTTATTTTATTAATCACGATTAATCACATCCAAAATAAAAGTTTTTGTTTATATAATATATGTGTGTACTGTGTATGTTTATTATGTATATATAAAGACACACACACATAGTGTATATATTTTGAAAATATTTACATGTATTTACATGTACATATTTATATTCATATAATTTATATTATATATAAATATATGTGGTGAGCATGTAGGAAATACTGCAGCTGCACATATAACATACAGTATATGAAATACATACATGAAATCACCCTGTAGCAGATCTATGGATCTGGGGAAGGTGGAGGGTTTCTGAAGCATGCTGCAACTACTACAGCAATACTACCCAAGTATTTGAATGTTGAGCAGCAAACTCATCGGCTGCTGATGTGAAAAGAAACCAATCAGCTGCACCATTTGAATAATGATGTGATTATATCAAATTGAGTTAGAACTAGATCAGCTTGTGCCATCTAGAGTTTCATAACAGAGCTATATACACTTAGCAGCTTTAATTATATACAGTACAGTACATTTCTGCAGCTGATTTTGATATTTTTTAAATATTTTAGTATGTTAAACTAAAAAACATTTTTTATTTTATTTTTTACTTTTTTTGGTTAAAAAATGATCCTAAATCAATATAAGTACATAACCAGCCAGTGTTCGAAACTATCGCCTTACTTTAGCCCGATTCACAACGGTCAGCTTATAATAATGTTTTCTAATTTGAGTGGTACGGGTAGGTTTTCGCGGGAAATTCGAGCATGGCGCTGCATCATTACGTCACGTCTATAAATGTAAAGAAGCTGTCCTGGCTACTAAGCTATCGCATGTGAGGATCCTGCTGGTGGCCGATCGTTTATAGCCTTTTCTCACAGCAGCTGGAATAATTAAATTTGTAATTATGATTGTAGTGGGTGATTGTAGTCCAGAAAGGATTATGTGTTTATGAAACACATGTGAATGAAATTAAATTATATTCCAGTTTTAAACGTGCTTTTGATTACAGATAGCCTGGGATTAAACGAGATTTGTATTTTAAAGACAGCCAGTTCGAAGGGAGCATAATTAGCTTTTTGGGTTAAAAGAATTTCTTAATATAAAAGGTATGACAATTAGAGATTAGCCTGTACAGAAATTGAAATCTACTCGCTTATACACACTATACTCATAGTCACGCAATGCTGATGTTGTTAACATTAACAATTTGAGAATAAAGTAGAACAATAATAATAATTTGCACGGTTTGATGTGATATGAGCTAATTTAGATTAAATCACCATTGGTAGCATGATTTATTGTAATGCTCTTTTCCTCAGTTGGTCAGAACAAACGTGGCAGACTTGTTACTTACTTGTTCAGATGACAATATTCGGTGAAAATACTTATTTGAGTCATATATTCCAAGACGTAGGCTAGAATCTGTGAGTGCAAAGTACAATATCCACACCGGTGCGGTGACTGACTGCCACACATACTCCTCAAAACATTAGATTCATCCGCGCTGTAGCCGTGCCGCCGCACCACCCACGTAAGGAAGATAATTCCGTACACAGCTGCAATTGCAGGTTTTCAAACAGATATGGTGACAAAGAGGCAAAACTTACGGACTGCAGCTTTAAATAAACATTTTTTGAAGTAGCCTTGAAAAATCTTGAAATGACTGAAAAAAACTACAAATCAAACACTTGTGAATGCACAGTTTGTATATGTGACCCTGGACCACAAAACCAGTCATAAGTAGCACTGGTATATTTGTAGCAATAGCCAAAAATTCACTGTCTGGGTCAAAATGATCGATTTTTCTTTTATGCCAAAAATCATGAGGATATTAAGTAAGGATCATGTTCCATGAAGATATTTTGTAAATTTCCTACCTTAAATATATAAAAACTTAATTAATGATTAGTAATATGCATTGCTAAAAACTTCATTTGGATAACTTTAAAGGTGATTTCCTCAATAGTTAGATTTTTTTTAAATATATTTCAGATTTTCAAATAGTTGTATCTCAGCCAAATATTGTCCTATCCTAACAAACCATACATCAATGGAAGTCTTATTTATTCAGCTTTCAGATTATGAAATAAAAATTCAGAAAAATAACCCTTATGACTGGTTTTGTGGTTCAGGGTCACACATGTCACACACGTTATTTATATGAAGGTCCAATTTTCACTATTAACTAGCTATTCACTATGACGTTTGCCTCAATAAACTCTTAATTACTGCTTATTAAAATTTAGTAATGTAGTCATTAAGTTTAGGTATTGGGTAGGGTTAAGGCACGTAAAATATGATTCTGCAGAATATGTGCTTAATAAGTACTAATGTAATACATCAAATGGGACATGCATGAAAATATATTTTGTAACTTGTTGTACCGCTGGAATTTTATGATCATTTTTTGAAAACTGAAAGCTCCGGTTCCCCTTTTCCTTGTATTATATTAACTGCATGGAAAAGAACAACCATTCTCCTTTTGTGTTCCACAGATGAGATTAAGTCATATGGAGTTGGAACGAGATGAGGGTGAGTAAATGATGACAGAATTCTCAACTTAATTTTTTGGTCGTCTTAGCAGAACACAGCTGTTAAATCAAACCGAGGCAGTTTCTGTCCCTCTGCCAGTTAAAAAGTAGGTGGATCAGCAGAGCTCCGAGCCGCCTGCTTTGGGCTAAATCACATCTTGGTCTAGATTCAAAACGCAAAACAATCTGCTAACCACAGAGCCTCTGGGCAGGTTCTGACACAGACAGAGAGGATCCAGGAGGCTCCGGAACAGATGGAATATTGCTGATTAGTCTTCTAATTCTAATATTAATATCACCACGGAAAACTTTTCTGAATCTTTGAGCAGAGCCTTAATCAGTATGGTAATACCGCTCCCGGTGATATACTGTATAATTAGTAACGAGGATGCTGATATGGGCCATTCTTCATCCTTTCTGCTAACAAATGAATGTGGCCAGCTTGGTGACTTATGCAAATACAGTAGAGGTGCTTTAAATGGCATAAAACCGCTCCGGTTGTCTGACATCTGAAGCTCATGGCTGTATTCATTTAAGACTGAAGACTGACTCATTGAAATGTGAGGTTATGAACTGTCTGCAAGTGTTATTTGTATCTGATGAGCTGGAAGGGACCTTGGATTATTAATCTGGATAAATTGACCCATTGTTCATTAACGCATGATAATAAATTTCCTTCATTTAATTCCCATAATCCTCATAAGACAACAGAAGAATCACTGCAAGACAGTATAATCAAAATTTCAGGCAAAATGGTACACAATGGTCCAATCGTCCTTAAATATGACGCGAGTAGTTATCCATGGAGAGTTTTTGGTTTTGTTGCCAGTGAAAAGATTTGTGAGGATTATGCCTTTCTGCCAGTTTAAGGAATATTAATGTCCTACTAACAAGGATGGATATGATCATCAAGTATCTATAAATATAAATGAAATGAGCACAATGATTTGATGATTTGCTGGGCTTTCTATTGTTATATGGGCGCTTCTGTAAACCCTTATGCGTGTGTTGGTACGAAATTAGTTCGTCCAAACAAAACTTTTTTAGTCTCAGAGAAACGTCTGTGAAAATGAATGAGAACTGAGTGAGATGCAGGGAGCAATGAAGTGGGAATACAAAGGATGTGCACGTTTTTAGACCGAACAGACGTGGGTTTGACTCAACTTTTCAATTTCTGTTTTCCATTTGGGTTACAGTCTCTCTTTCTTCTTCCCTGAAGTCAAGTCACTGAAACATCTGCTTGCTTGTTTTTCAGCCTGTATTGGATTCAGTGTGTGGCTTCTTCTTCTTTTTCAATAATAAATAACCATAAATATTTTTACCGACAATGAAAATTAATGTTACTTTTAGGCTCTGCCTGCTGCTGTTAATTACCAGTTACAAATTATCAGTGCTGGGTAGATTACTTGCAAATTGTAGTTCATTACTGATTCCAAATCACATGACAAAAATTGTAGTAAGTAACGTAATCCATTACATTACACATTGTAGGTAAAATAATCTGACTACTTTTTGATTACTTTTAGATTACTTTTGACCTAACTCATTTATCACATTGATTTAAATAGCATAATCTTGTACCATGTTGATATAAAAATACAAAGAGAAAGGAAATTAATTCAATTAATTGTTATTTTAGATGAAAAGGTTTGAAAAAAATTTGGGAGAATCAATAAATTATGAATGATTTATTGCTGTTGTGTGAATAATATGTAATGATGTAATCAATAAGAAATAACTTTAGTCTGATTACGGGTATTTTAAAATGTAATATATTCTAATTACAAGTACTTAATTTTGGGAATGTGATTACGTAATCCAGATTACATGTAATCAGTTACTACCAATCACTGCAAATTACACACAATCATCTTCAAACGTAAATTTTGAAATTGTTATAAAATCATTATACAGATCAGATAGTCATCTTATGTATTATTGGAAATAATTTTTCTATTACAATAAGCACTTTTCAACAAAGTCTCATTTGTTAGCATTATAGTTAATGCATGATCTAAACAAGAAATAAGCAATGTATTTTTAAGGCATTTATACATCTTTGTTAATGTTAGTTCATTAATAAAATATAATTCTACATGCTAGTTCACAGTAAATTAACTAATGTCAACGGATACAAATTTTGATTTTAAAAATGTATTTGTACAGTAAATACTAAAAACATGAACCAAGATTAAGAATGCTGTAGAAGTATTGTTTATTGTTACTTCACTGCAGTTGAAGGAATAGTTCACCCAAATTTGCTGAAAATGTACTCGCCTTCAGGCCATCCAAGACATAGATTGTTTCTTCATCAGAACATATTTGGAAAATTTAGCATTACATCACTTGCTCACCACTGGATCCTCTGCAGTGAATGGGTGCCGTCAGAATGAGAGTTCAAACAGCTGATCAAAATATTTAAAAAAAATCCACAATAATCCAGCTATCAAAGAAAATTTTTAAAACAAGTTCAAATGTTTATGGACAGAGAAATGGATGTATGGATGGATATATACAGAAACGTTCGGCATGTAAGAGATAAAAATGTGCTTCTGAAATTAGGATGTATGCAAATAAATACATATTATTAGGGGCTTTCGCTCCTTGAAGTCAGTTTTTTACCCAAAAGAAAAGGTTTTTTAGATGTTGAGTGAATAAAGGACAAATTCAGTTCCTGTATATGAATGTGTTCATAAAAATTTGATTTCGACATTTTCTGTTGCAAAAAAACCCCCTTTACTAGCATTTTAATTGGACCTCAGGGGAAATTTTTAAATAGAGCAGCCATATCATACATTTTTATGTTAAATCAAAAAGGGAAGTTGTATTCGAATATGGTACTTAATTTACCAAATAGATTTTTTATAACCCGTTTCATTTTCAGGTTATAAATTTAACAAGTTAGCTGGTTGACTGAGCTTGGCTGCATGTTTTGACTGGTTATTATGTTGTTTTGACTTTTATCTGTATGCCAGATTTTCTTCAAAGGAATAAGTAAGATGTTGTGAAAAATAAGAGGTCATGAGGTATTATTTTTACATTTTGCTATAAAGGCATCACCATTTTTTACTTCTTTGTTATGACATAAGTGGATCTAATGTGAGCAGTTCTCAGCTAATTAGGATACTTTCTCCTTTCATCCATGGTTTTGAGAAATGGTTTGGACTCTCGGCTAATGAGCTTGTCTTAATCACACATTCCATTGTACGTAGACATGAACTGAATACTTGAAATATTTAATTTATTATATTATGTTCCTTATCCAGTGTGGTGGCTTCGTTCTCCTCAAAGCGTTTTCTTAAAAAAGTAAGAAAAGTTTTCTTTGTTTTTTTTTAAAGAATGCTAAAAGTTTGTAGCCTCCTACCATACAAGACAGTGTTGTTTGAAGATAATAAAAAAAAAGAAGAAGAAGAAAAAAAACTGGTCGGTTCAGTGTTTTTGCAGGAGGGAAAAGTTGTAGAATTAACTGCGGTCTTGTGCTCTAATATTCATGTACGACCACAGACGTCTGTGTCATCTTTTAGAGCCTCTTCACAGGCACATTCATTTATTTTCGGCTTCCTTTTCCAAGATGCGTGTGGAGACAGAATGTCACTCACAGTTGGAATACGGATAAGATGCTACTGTATCTTGCATACTTTTTATTTATTTTTATTTTATTAATCACGATTAATCACATCCAAAATAAAAGTTTTTGTTTATATAATATATGTGTGTACTGTGTATGTTTATTATGTATATATAAAGACACACACACATAGTGTATATATTTTGAAAATATTTACATGTATTTACATGTACATATTTATATTCATATAATTTATATTATATATAAATATATGTGGTGAGCATGTAGGAAATACTGCAGCTGCACATATAACATACAGTATATGAAATACATACATGAAATCACCCTGTAGCAGATCTATGGATCTGGGGAAGGTGGAGGGTTTCTGAAGCACTACTACAGTACTACAGCAATACTACCCAAGTATTTGAATGTTGAGCAGCAAACTCATCGGCTGCTGATGTGAAAAGAAGCTGCTCAGCTGCACCATTTGAATAATGATGTGATTATATCAAATTGAGTTAGAACTAGATCAGCTTGTGCCATCTAGAGTTTCATAACAGAGCTATATACACTTAGCAGCTTTAATTATATACAGTACAGTACATTTCTGCAGCTGATTTTGATATTTTTTAAATATTTTAGTATGTTAAACTAAAAAACATTTTTTATTTTATTTTTTACTTTTTTTGGTTAAAAAATGATCCTAAATCAATATAAGTACATAACCAGCCAGTGTTCGAAACTATCGCCTTACTTTAGCCCGATTCACAACGGTCAGCTTATAATAATGTTTTCTAATTTGAGTGGTACGGGTAGGTTTTCGCGGGAAATTCGAGCATGGCGCTGCAT
>NW_015505186.1:3258793-3290897 GCF_001515645.1 Sinocyclocheilus grahami | reverse complement strand
ATCGTTTATAGCCTTTTCTCACAGCAGCTGGAATAATTAAATTTGTAATTATGATTGTAGTGGGTGATTGTAGTCCAGAAAGGATTATGTGTTTATGAAACACATGTGAATGAAATTAAATTATATTCCAGTTTTAAACGTGCTTTTGATTACAGATAGCCTGGGATTAAACGAGATTTGTATTTTAAAGACAGCCAGTTCGAAGGGAGCATAATTAGCTTTTTGGGTTAAAAGAATTTCTTAATATAAAAGGTATGACAATTAGAGATTAGCCTGTACAGAAATTGAAATCTACTCGCTTATACACACTATACTCATAGTCACGCAATGCTGATGTTGTTAACATTAACAATTTGAGAATAAAGTAGAACAATAATAATAATTTGCACGGTTTGATGTGATATGAGCTAATTTAGATTAAATCACCATTGGTAGCATGATTTATTGTAATGCTCTTTTCCTCAGTTGGTCAGAACAAACGTGGCAGACTTGTTACTTACTTGTTCAGATGACAATATTCGGTGAAAATACTTATTTGAGTCATATATTCCAAGACGTAGGCTAGAATCTGTGAGTGCAAAGTACAATATCCACACCGGTGCGGTGACTGACTGCCACACATACTCCTCAAAACATTAGATTCATCCGCGCTGTAGCCGTGCCGCCGCACCACCCACGTAAGGAAGATAATTCCGTACACAGCTGCAATTGCAGGTTTTCAAACAGATATGGTGACAAAGAGGCAAAACTTACGGACTGCAGCTTTAAATAAACATTTTTTGAAGTAGCCTTGAAAAATCTTGAAATGACTGAAAAAAACTACAAATCAAACACTTGTGAATGCACAGTTTGTATATGTGACCCTGGACCACAAAACCAGTCATAAGTAGCACTGGTATATTTGTAGCAATAGCCAAAAATTCACTGTCTGGGTCAAAATGATCGATTTTTCTTTTATGCCAAAAATCATGAGGATATTAAGTAAGGATCATGTTCCATGAAGATATTTTGTAAATTTCCTACCTTAAATATATAAAAACTTAATTAATGATTAGTAATATGCATTGCTAAAAACTTCATTTGGATAACTTTAAAGGTGATTTCCTCAATAGTTAGATTTTTTTTAAATATATTTCAGATTTTCAAATAGTTGTATCTCAGCCAAATATTGTCCTATCCTAACAAACCATACATCAATGGAAGTCTTATTTATTCAGCTTTCAGATTATGAAATAAAAATTCAGAAAAATAACCCTTATGACTGGTTTTGTGGTTCAGGGTCACACATGTCACACACGTTATTTATATGAAGGTCCAATTTTCACTATTAACTAGCTATTCACTATGACTTTTGCCTCAATAAACTCTTAATTACTGCTTATTAAAATTTAGTAATGTAGTCATTAAGTTTAGGTATTGGGTAGGGTTAAGGCACGTAAAATATGATTCTGCAGAATATGTGCTTAATAAGTACTAATGTAATACATCAAATGGGACATGCATGAAAATATATTTTGTAACTTGTTGTACCGCTGGAATTTTATGATCATTTTTTGAAAACTGAAAGCTCCGGTTCCCCTTTTCCTTGTATTATATTAACTGCATGGAAAAGAACAACCATTCTCCTTTTGTGTTCCACAGATGAGATTAAGTCATATGGAGTTGGAACGAGATGAGGGTGAGTAAATGATGACAGAATTCTCAACTTAATTTTTTGGTCGTCTTAGCAGAACACAGCTGTTAAATCAAACCGAGGCAGTTTCTGTCCCTCTGCCAGTTAAAAAGTAGGTGGATCAGCAGAGCTCCGAGCCGCCTGCTTTGGGCTAAATCACATCTTGGTCTAGATTCAAAACGCAAAACAATCTGCTAACCACAGAGCCTCTGGGCAGGTTCTGACACAGACAGAGAGGATCCAGGAGGCTCCGGAACAGATGGAATATTGCTGATTACTCTTCTAATTCTAATATTAATATCACCACGGAAAACTTTTCTGAATCTTTGAGCAGAGCCTTAATCAGTATGGTAATACCGCTCCCAGAGGGTGAGTAAATGATGACAGAATTCTCAACTTAATTTTTTGGTCGTCTTAGCAGAACACAGCTGTTAAATCAAACCGAGGCAGTTTCTGTCCCTCTGCCAGTTAAAAAGTAGGTGGATCAGCAGAGCTCCGAGCCGCCTGCTTTGGGCTAAATCACATCTTGGTCTAGATTCAAAACGCAAAACAATCTGCTAACCACAGAGCCTCTGGGCAGGTTCTGACACAGACAGAGAGGATCCAGGAGGCTCCGGAACAGATGGAATATTGCTGATTAGTCTTCTAATTCTAATATTAATATCACCACGGAAAACTTTTCTGAATCTTTGAGCAGAGCCTTAATCAGTATGGTAATACCGCTCCCGGTGATATACTGTATAATTAGTAACGAGGATGCTGATATGGGCCATTCTTCATCCTTTCTGCTAACAAATGAATGTGGCCAGCTTGGTGACTTATGCAAATACAGTAGAGGTGCTTTAAATGGCATAAAACCACTCCGGTTGTCTGACATCTGAAGCTCATGGCTGTACTCATTTAAGACTGAAGACTGACTCATTGAAATGTGAGGTTATGAACTGTCTGCAAGTGTTATTTGTATCTGATGAGCTGGAAGGGACCTTGGATTATTAATCTGGATAAATTGACCCATTGTTCATTAACGCATGATAATAAATTTCCTTCATTTAATTCCCATAATCCTCATAAGACAACAGAAGAATCACTGCAAGACAGTATAATCAAAATTTCAGGCAAAATGGTACACAATGGTCCAATCGTCCTTAAATATGACGCGAGTAGTTATCCATGGAGAGTTTTTGGTTTTGTTGCCAGTGAAAAGATTTGTGAGGATGGCATAAAACCACTCCGGTTGTCTGACATCTGAAGCTCATGGCTGTACTCATTTAAGACTGAAGACTGACTCATTGAAATGTGAGGTTATGAACTGTCTGCAAGTGTTATTTGTATCTGATGAGCTGGAAGGGACCTTGGATTATTAATCTGGATAAATTGACCCATTGTTCATTAACGCATGATAATAAATTTCCTTCATTTAATTCCCATAATCCTCATAAGACAACAGAAGAATCACTGCAAGACAGTATAATCAAAATTTCAGGCAAAATGGTACACGATGGTCCAATCGTCCTTAAATATGACGCGAGTAGTTATCCATGGAGAGTTTTTGGTTTTGTTGCCAGTGAAAAGATTTGTGAGGATTATATGTATGCCTTTCTGCCAGTTTAAGGAATATTAATGTCCTACTAACAAGGATGGATATGATCATCAAGTATCTATAAATATAAATGAAATGAGCACAATGATTTGATGATTTGCTGGGCTTTCTATTGTTATATGGGCGCTTCTGTAAACCCTTATGCGTGTGTTGGTACGAAATTAGTTCGTCCAAACAAAACTTTTTTAGTCTCAGAGAAACGTCTGTGAAAATGAATGAGAACTGAGTGAGATGCAGGGAGCAATGAAGTGGGAATACAAAGGATGTGCACGTTTTTAGACCGAACAGACGTGGGTTTGACTCAACTTTTCAATTTCTGTTTTCCATTTGGGTTACAGTCTCTCTTTCTTCTTCCCTGAAGTCAAGTCACTGAAACGTCTGCTTGCTTGTTTTTCAGCCTGTATTGGATTCAGTGTGTGGCTTCTTCTTCTTTTTCAATAATAAATAACCATAAATATTTTTACCGACAATGAAAATTAATGTTACTTTTAGGCTCTGCCTGCTGCTGTTAATTACCAGTTACAAATTATCAGTGCTGGGTAGATTACTTGCAAATTGTAGTTCATTACTGATTCCAAATCACATGACAAAAATTGTAGTAAGTAACGTAATCCATTACATTACACATTGTAGGTAAAATAATCTGACTACTTTTTGATTACTTTTAGATTACTTTTGACCTAACTTATTTATCACATTGATTTAAATAGCATAATCTTGTACCATGTTGATATAAAAATACAAAGAGAAAGGAAATTAATTCAATTAATTGTTATTTTAGATGAAAAGGTTTGAAAAAAATTTGGGAGAATCAATAAATTATGAATGATTTATTGCTGTTGTGTGAATAATATGTAATGATGTAATCAATAAGAAATAACTTTAGTCTGATTACGGGTATTTTAAAATGTAATATATTCTAATTACAAGTACTTAATTTTGGGAATGTGATTACGTAATCCAGATTACATGTAATCAGTTACTACCAATCACTGCAAATTACACACAATCATCTTCAAACGTAAATTTTGAAATTGTTATAAAATCATTATACAGATCAGATAGTCATCTTATGTATTATTGGAAATAATTTTTCTATTACAATAAGCACTTTTCAACAAAGTCTCATTTGTTAGCATTATAGTTAATGCATGATCTAAACAAGAAATAAGCAATGTATTTTTAAGGCATTTATACATCTTTGTTAATGTTAGTTCATTAATAAAATATAATTCTACATGCTAGTTCACAGTAAATTAACTAATGTCAACGGATACAAATTTTGATTTTAAAAATGTATTTGTACAGTAAATACTAAAAACATGAACCAAGATTAAGAATGCTGTAGAAGTATTGTTTATTGTTACTTCACTGCAGTTGAAGGAATAGTTCACCCAAATTTGCTGAAAATGTACTCGCCTTCAGGCCATCCAAGACATAGATTGTTTCTTCATCAGAACATATTTGGAAAATTTAGCATTACATCACTTGCTCACCACTGGATCCTCTGCAGTGAATGGGTGCCGTCAGAATGAGAGTTCAAACAGCTGATCAAAATATTTAAAAAAAATCCACAATAATCCAGCTATCAAAGAAAATTTTTAAAACAAGTTCAAATGTTTATGGACAAAGTCTCATTTGTTAGCATTATAGTTAATGCATGATCTAAACAAGAAATAAGCAATGTATTTTTAAGGCATTTATACATCTTTGTTAATGTTAGTTCATTAATAAAATATAATTCTACATGCTAGTTCACAGTAAATTAACTAATGTCAACGGATACAAATTTTGATTTAAAAAATGTATTTGTACAGTAAATACTAAAAACATGAACCAAGATTAAGAATGCTGTAGAAGTATTGTTTATTGTTACTTCACTGCAGTTAAAGGAATAGTTCACCCAAATTTGCTGAAAATGTACTCGCCTTCAGGCCATCCAAGACATAGATTGTTTCTTCATCAGAACATATTTGGAAAATTTAGCATTACATCACTTGCTCACCACTGGATCCTCTGCAGTGAATGGGTGCCGTCAGAATGAGAGTTCAAACAGCTGATCAAAATATTTAAAAAAAAATCCACATTAATCCAGCTATCAAAGAAAATTTTTAAAACAAGTTCAAATGTTTATGTACAGAGAAATGGATGTATGGATGGATATATACAGAAACGTTCGGCATGTAAGAGATAAAAATGTGCTTCTGAAATTAGGATGTATGCAAATAAATACATATTATTAGGGGCTTTCGCTCCAGAGGAACATTTTCATAGTTCCTAGAACTATTGGCGGAAGTACTCGCTTTTTGGTGTGTTCCAATGTTGTAGTGATTCTCTCAGTCTGGGAGATGCATGTGATGAACCATCTCTGAAGCTCTGCGTCAGTGATTGCATCGAGCTCCTCTTCACCACAATTGTCTTATAAAGACTCTAGCTGAGATTTAGGCTCTCGTTTTGACTTTGTTCTTTTGTTCCCTCTTTCTCTCTCTCTCTCTTTCGCTGCGTCTCTGAGTTAAGCATTGCTTTGACTTGACAGCACAGTGGATTTAGAAGTACTAAGAGAGGATCACATCGAAACTTCTGGAGTCACTTGTTCAAATCTGGAGTCATTGAGCTCATGTCAGTGAAAGGAGTGCTGGGAATTCTGTAAGAGCTCCTCACTGAGGCTTTTTAGATGACACTTTAGAGTTCTCAGCATGCCTGTGCTCTCATAAACATGAAAGGACTAAACTGTGCTCTTCGAGTGAGAAACATATTAGAGAAGCGACACTAAACTGATGGCATTTAACTGAGATAAACCCATAGGACAGTTTTATCACTCAGAGGTTACTTTTTCGTCGATTGAGAGAGTCTGTAAAGCAACTTGGAAACAGTGCCAGTCAGGTTTTTTTTTTTTTTTGGTATCATGTGTGTCAATAAAATAATTAGTGTGCTGTTAAAACAATATTATATGGAAACTGATAAATGTATGGATTTTAACTTTTTATTTTAACAGCTTTGTTTACCTTTTTTCCTCTAAACTTGTATAATTTCTGTCAAAAAAAAGTATGTGTTGTTTTAACATTTTAAATGTATTTATTTTATTTGCTTACTATTAGTAGTAGGAATAGTAGTTGTAGTAGTAGTAGCAAGTAAATAATAATAATAATAAGTAATATATTTTTATTTATTTATTTTCTTTCCCTTTCTCCTGGAAGCTTTTTCTGCTGAGCCTTGGCTTGGATAATTTAATCTTGAAAGTATTCGATGAGTAATTTTCAGTTCTTATTGAAATCGCTGATTTTTATTCTAGACATTTTTGAACACAATTGATTTTTGTCTGAAACTCTTGAGGAGAACTGTGAAGAGGAAACTAATGAAACTTAAGAGTGAATAAAAGATATTACAACTGAGATATTACAAAGGTTTCCTTTGTGACATTGCTTTTCCATGTAAAAGTTTTGTAAAAACAGTACGCTCGAAGGTGCATCTCCAAACAGCTGGTGTTTTGCAGCATTGCATTATTGTGATGATAGTGAATACTGTACCTTAAGGTTGGAAACAGATGGTTTCTGGTTCGATTCCCACAAAGAACGAGCTATTAGCCATCCAAGGCATTTGGTCCCAAATGAATGGCATTCTTCTAAGACAACATTGCGTGAGAAGTTAAAGATGTAGTTAATTTTGCTGCATCATACTTTGCCTTTGGCCATGCACTGCCATCCCCTACCTGTGGGAGGTGCTGCTATCTCACCCATACCATCACCTCCTCCTGTTTATCAATTTCTCCGTTTTATCTATTTTCCTCTCGTCAGGCTTTGTCATGCTGCCAGGTGTCCTTGGACTCAGAAGGAAACTATTGAATTAGTAAATAACCAGGATAAAAGGATTATAGAAAGTAAGAGCTTTAGGAGAACAGGCGACATTAGATTTATGATTGATCTGGGAGGCAGGGACTGACGGAGGAGAGGGACGAAGGGCAAGAGGGATTCAGTAGGTAGACAGAAGAAACAAAAGAGCCCTTTCATTTCTCTTCACATACGTCTTTTTTTCGTCCCCACCTGCCTCCTTTCCTGCTCAGACTCATTTTTTGAAGTGTCATCAGCCCTTATGCTCCAGGACTCTATGAGGGGCACTCCTTCACCTCATTGTCCTCTTGCGTTTTAATATGCTTGTATTTAATTAAACACACATTGCACTGCCCTAACGAGAAGATGGAGTGTGTAGCGAATAAAGAATGCAAATCTGCAGAGGCTAAGTGCTTTTTTGTGAAGACTAAAGTTAAAGTGAAGTGTGTGTTTCCACACCACTAGCCTCACTTAATGGACCTGCCATATAATGGCTGTTATAAAAGTTTCATGAACCCCTTCTGCTATTGGTCAGTCAATCAGATAGTCCCACCCCCAAATTCATGCTATTAGTTGATTCATTGTTGCTGTTGTTGGGCTGGTTGTGATGCTCAAACAACCAAAGCGATGTTTTGATAGCAGAGACACAAGGGTTTATACTTGAGGAAATCAACTCTTGATTTGACTGCAGTTTTTGGTTTTCTTTTCAGGGATGGCAAGCAAGGGTTGGTTTAACTTGGGATGTGAATGAAATGAATAATTTAATTATTAAATAAATTCTTTATATGTAAAGAATTTTATATAAGAATTTTAAATTAGAAATGAAGTCGACTCTGTCAAGGCTGTGTTCATAATGGAATACTAGTTCTATACTGGCTATATATGGAATATCATACTTTTATCATACATTTTTGCAGTATCTACACTACTGTTCAAAAGTTTGAGGTCAGTAAGGTTTTTGGTTTTTTAAGAAATTACTTTTTTTTTTTTTTTTCATCATCAAAAGCACCAAATCAGCATATTAGATTGATTTCTGAAGGATCATGTGATACTAAGAACTGGAGTAATGGCTGCTGAAAATTCAGCTTTACCAAGAAATAAATCACATTTTAAAATATATTATAATTCTATTATAAATAGAATACAGATTGTAATAATATTACACAATATTATCAAATAATTGTATACTAGTATACATTTTTTTTTTTTTTTTTACTGTTATTTTTTCAAATTATTTATAAAATTGTATTTATTGTACATCTTTTATTGGAGTCATGTGACAGCAATGTATTCTACAGTTCATTTATCGTGGAATAATGTCTAATGTTTTACAAACTATTTTTTTTAAATAGTAGGCAGTAGGGCATATACAGTATATACTGCACTTCATTAAGTATATGCTAAAATTTAAAATACAGCCACTGTATACTGCAAACTATTTTTGTTTACTTTCTATTTTTTTCTTTTTAATAGCATGTGAAACAGTATAAAACATTGAAAAGTTTCCTTGTTGTTACGCGACTTTATATGTTGCATCTTTAATTCATTCATGGTAAGTTAGAAATAAAAACAGTTATTTTGGATTTTTTATTAAATTTGGTCTAAAAATGTCTCAAAAATCAAGTCATTGTTTTAAAAAGGAGATTGGCGTTTATGTGCCAATCTGAAGATAGATTTGGGTGCATTACATTGTGGGACACTGTATTTTCACAGTGTGCTCTCACTGTGTATTGCATAGTCTGGAAAATGCAGAAGGTCATCCAGATATTCCATGCATACAGAAAATTTGCTAACTGTGCTCAGTGTATATACTGCAGAAATGTTACACGCATGGACTTCTTTTCCAGTCAATATCATACTGTTTGCAGACTTTGTCATGTCATGAAGTTTCACCAATATTTAACATGGGAATAAGCATAACAGAAAGAGAAGGTCAGTTGCTTTGGAGAGAGATTCAGACTGCTGATATTTCATGTAGTTCAGAGACTGTCTGTACCGCAGTCTTGCATAAAGTTCTTCTCTTCGTGAATGACAAAACAAAACTTAATTTTATCCCAACTCTCAGACCACTTTTCATCAGGTGCCAAGGGTGAAAAGAAGACAATTTTTCCCTACAAGTTCCATTAACAATCTCCCTGACCTTCCGTGCCAACCATTTTTTTTTGTAGTGAAACATTGTAATTTTGTTCTACTTTGTATTACATTGACCACGTACAGTTATGGGAGTGACAACTGCGTTTAAATATGAGGCGAGTCACCTAAATTATAGATTTGTGTGGGTACAGATCAGAACCCACCCTTGAAACTGTGATGATTGACAGCATGATAACAATAGCAACGTTATGGCTTCTTGCGCATTGGTATTTACTATTTTTAATCAAAGTAATATTACAGTGATCAAAGACTCATTATGTTCGTTGATTTTAACTAAACCACCGTTAACAGATCCATCATGTTTTGTTTGTTTGGAAGGCTGCTTTGAAGAGCACACTCTTGAAGGGTCGCCATGTCCAATTATTATAAGCAACACATATTAAGCATCTTTGGGCTTGTTGTTCGGGCTCGCCTCATAAAGATATACAGTTTATGGAGGCAATACAGTAGGCAGGTTGCAATATTTTGATATGCGGCTTATTTCCAAGATAATGCATTTGGATTTGAGATTTGATTTCTTGCACTGCACATACAGAAAAGACACAACTCTGATAAACGTTCAAATAGATCATTAAGTATTTGTTACTTCTGTGAATTACTGCAGTATGTGCGAACAGAACAGAATTAAGCACTAAAAGGTTAATTGACCAACCAATTTGAGCTGTCTGTTTCTTGTGAGGAAAAAACCCAAAACAAACACAGTTGAAGTATTTTAGCTTTGGCCCAAACCACAGAGGGCGCTATAGCAGGTATTAGCATAAACTCATATTCCTCTACACTCATTTTTCCATTTCAGATCAACTACTTTCATAATGTACATAGCAACAGTTTGAGCAGGCTTTACTGTCTGTCTGGGTGACAGAATTCAATGAAATATGTCTGTCTATTGAAAGGAGATGTCCTGCAAGTCCCTGAAGACATTATGCTTGAAATATATATCCGTTCAATTATTCCCACTGTGTGTGTGTGAATAGGTAAAATATATGCAATTGAGAAAGTGCTATATCTTGTCTGCCTTTTATAATCAGAATTTAAATCATCCTAGAGATTTAATGTGTATTATTATGAAAGGTTTCTGCAGTAACTCCAGAAAATGAAAAGCTGTCTTGTGTGATCATTTCCCTGATTAAACGGCATCTGATTTCTACTTTATTCTGTTTTCAAGCAGAATCCAAACAGAGTCATCCAAAACCATCAGCGTCTTTAATGTTCTTTAGAAACAGCTTTTGAGTCTGGTGGTATTTCATAACAGACAGAAAGGTTGAGTTATGAAAAAGGGAGGAAGAAAGATGAAGTACAGGCCGAGGAATATGAGGAAGGTGTTAGTATGGTGCACTTCAATGTTCAAAATTGCAGTTTGACGACAATGTACAAAGAAAAAGTACATGAATACAAAATAACTTCCTCCTTCCCTCAACAATGTCATACACATAGTCTTTAGTCAATAAGTGACATATATTCTCAAACAGATAAATGTTCACATTGGACATGTCATAATATTCTCAGTTCACTTTTGTATGAAGGTAGAGAGTCTTTGAGGAGGGACAAGGTAGAGGTGGGGGAAGTGCTATTACCCCACCTGTCCAGAAGGGGACTTTTTCCATTGACAATATAACACTCAGCTTTAGGATCCCAATACAGACAAATGTTTGATGGCTCAACAGCAGCAGGGGTCAGAGAGTGTGAGTGACAGACAAGTTTGTTTTATGGCTTGCAAGGATTTATCTGGATTGCAAGGATTATTACCTCAGAACATTGTGTTGACTTTCTATATGGACCTTTTCACTTTGTAGCCTACTCCAAAAAACCTGTACGAGAATTGGCATTTTTGGACAATGAGTTCCCTCTGGAGTTTCTAATGGGTTTTTAGAAAGTAGTTTCTGATTTATAGGCAAAATAAGGCCTGTGGATAACATTATTGTTCACATTTTGTTCTAGAACTTTTTTTATATATTTGAAATGGCTAATAAGTGGCTACATAAGGCCTACAAAGGTTGTTTGACCTATTGAGCATGTAAACTCACATACTTGTGATACCTGTAGTTGCTGTCCTTATTTATCAACTTATTTACAACGTATTGATAAAACAATCCATGATGTGGGTGTGACTATGTAAATTATGTTCATAGAACAAGTCTTTTAATGTAATTATTTGGTACTTTAATAAAGTTTAGTCCTCCTCATGTCATTTCAAACATGTATGCATTTATTTTCTGTTCATTTTTGGGTGAACCATCCACTCAACATACCGTATTACTATTTACTATACATTATAGCATATATATTTATTAATAATCTTGTTTATTCATTTACTTTACTTTTTCTCAGAATTTTCTTCTCAGAACTTTGATTGCACACTCAGTTGTGGCCCCCTAGTCCCCAAACCCCAGTTTGGAAATAAATGGTCTAATAAATTCCGTCTGTTAGATTTAATGTGAAACTATAACATTTCATTTCTGTAAACTGTAATCAACTAAACTACTGTTACCGCATACAAACCGCATATATATATATAATTTCAATAATAATAAAAGATGTGTAGTTTAAAAAACGTAAAAAACTTAAAATATATACAGGTGCACAGTGTTTGCACTTTACTTCATTAGTGCTATTTATAATGACAAGAATATCTAACTGACATGCTTTTCTTTCTCCATAGTGGTTTAAATCAATAATCGCTAAAAACCGTTAAGAACTTCCTGAGGGAACCTATGGCAAATTACTCTTCCAGGTTAGACTTGACGCCTGTGACTGAACAGCTGTATTTCTCCCATTGTGAAATTTGCTATTTAATTTTCCCAAACTGTGCCATGTGCAGATATTAATGTAGTGTTGGTGTTATTTCCCTTCTAGGTTAGCACATTATTGCAGCTGAGCAACAGATAATGCATGATGCTTTTTGCATGAGCTCCACTTGACCTTTTCATGTCTTAATAACTTTTGCCTTCCGGTTTTTATGCAAAATATTATCTTAAGGGCACAATCAACAAATAACAACACACACAAACCCAAAGCCATCCCATAATCCTTCATCAACTCTACTTTCTCTTTACTGACATCGCCAGCATAGCAGCTTTAGAACAGTAGAATTTGAGCTCTAATTCACGCTGCGACAGTAAACAACAACTTTTTGTTTTGTTTTGTCCCCAACCCTGTTAGCAACCCTGTTAGCATTTGTTGGGGCTGTGTGAACCAGCTTTAATGTGTGAATATTGCAACTGCAATTATATTTCTTATATGTAAAAAAATAAGTCTCAGAACGAACCCAATTGCTCTCTTGTGTGCTTGGCTTTCATTTTTATGTTGTCAGGTGCTAAAGGTGCTAACAACAACCCTCCCACAGAAACCACTAAGATGCTAATGGGTTAGCGAAGCAGCCCCTGTATACATTTATGTAAATGCTTGCTTTATGTATTTTGTTCACATGTATCTCAACCCCCCCCGGGCTGCAGCCGAAGGTCAGGACAGGGATTCTGAGGTTTTAATGGTGATGAGCTTGACCACAATGAGCTGCTAATTATTCTGCAGAGGTGTGATGTACAACTGAATGTAGTTAACAAATGTATTTGGGTTTTTTTTTGTTATTGAATATGCCCTGGAGCAACAGGAAATGGTGATGATCGAGGAGTAGTCCATTTAGTGTCCCGTCTCTCGCCCACAAATCCCAGAGTTTCTTGCCATCTCGGTTTTAATTCCAGGCCTGCAACTTCGCACAAGTCCTCTGTCCCTCGAAAGGGGCTCATATGTACACACAAACATACACACACACACACACACATTCGCACACTGAAGTGTAGGAGCCAGAGTAGACAGAGGGCTGAGTTTGTTCGGGAAAACCATTAGTAGACGCTTCCACAAGGCTCAGCGGAAAATAAGGGCTGTGAAACACACCAATAAGCAAAGAGGGATGATGACACAAGGTGCCAAGAGGGATGCCGCCTTGCTATTCACTCTTTGCACGCCACTAGGGGGACCCACTGAAGTTCGAGGGATGCATTTGTTCTTTCGTCTCGGTTTTGACGGGTCATATTTGTCGTCCGATTCCTTGTTGGCTAACTCCTTAAGGTTATACACCTCGTTCTGAGCATTGCCCTTGCGGCTTCGATGCCTTGTGCAGTTCCTGTTGCGTCCCGACTTGGGCGGTCGAGGAAGCGGCGACGGGGAGGTGGGGTAGTATTGATCCTGATGTGGCAGGTGAGGATGATGATGATGATTGCGCGATCGATGATGATGATCTTTCTTCAGTGACACCCCCACGTCCCCCTGGCTGGATTTGCTCTGGTGGAGCGACTCTGAGCCTGTACAGGAGGGAAGCTCTTCTTTTGTCAACCGTTTCAGATCCTTTCCCGCCAGCTCTGGCGGAGCCGCGCATATTAATGAGGAGGTGGAGCCACGGAAGCGCTGCAGCCAATCCCAGAGCGGCACAGCCTTGCAGTCGCACTCCCAAGGGTTGTCGTTGAGCCGCAGGTACTCCAGCGCTGGCAGCTGAGCCAAGCTTTCAGCCGGAAGTTCAGGTAAAGAGTTGTTAAACAGGTAGAGAGTCGTCAGGCGGCGCAGGTCATGGAAAGCCTGTTTGTGAACCCACTGGAGCCGGTTTTGATGGAGCAGCAAGCGATCAAGGGCCCCCAGGCCACGGAAAGTGTTCTGGTGGAGGCTCCACAGCCGATTTCCATGCAGAAATAAATGGCTCAGATTCAGAAGATCAATGAACATGTCATCCTCAAGAAACTCCAGCTGGTTGTTCTGTAGAATGGCAGATAAACACCAACAGTCAGTAACAGGCACAGAAAAAACAGATATGAATATCCAAAGCGACAGTGTTATTGTTTTTGTCTTTTGATGAAATGTCCTGGCAAATGTATTCAATATTTCATCATGTTGTATGGATTCATTTTAGCCCGTTTTACTCTGACTGAAATCATGTTGCGACAAAACAGCTCAATCAGCTCAAATAACTATGATTGGACCATTTGAATGAGAAAACATTGATAAAACGCTAAAAACATTGTTAGTGTATTGTTTATATCTCACAGTCGTAGATGTGTTTGTATTTGAAAAATATTACTTACACATTTTTTCATAATTTAAAATAGCTTAATCATTAATATTTTTGTAATTGTCTCAGAAATAAATAAATAAAACTGCAAAACATATTCAAGGAAAGGAGCAAATCAAATCATGCAATTGCTTCTGTGTCCTTTTCATAGGGTAGTTCAAAGATGAATCATAAAACTGGAAGACCTTGGATATTCATACTGGACCATATTAGATATTAGATTTTCCCTTTTCTTCTATGTATTCCTTTTATAAGAATCTTTTCAAAATCCAGCGTATCTTCAACACAGGTTGGTGTTATCAGGACACAGTGGGTTGAAGGTAAACATATTTATAGACAATATGTGAACTCTTTACCTCTGCATTGGTATTAATGATGAATTGGCATGCGTGACAGTGCAGGTTTTGCAAAGACTGGTATGAGAGCAATTAATGTGTAAATCATTTTTTATTAATTTTTTTATTAGTAATATGGAAGTAAATTCCATATGTATGCCAAACTACCTCTCACAATAATCCATCCTCATCAGTACGCCTCTTTTATCAGGTTATGAGCTATATGGGAAGCTAAATACTGTGAAAGTGGGGCAAAACAAGCTGAGCGGAAAGCACTGGAAGACACTGCTTTTCTTGGCACATTTTATTGGAGAATAGATAATAGAGAATTTTTCTGATATATTAAGCAATTTAAAAAAATTAAGGACATAGAGGCTTTCATGTAAAAAACATTTTGGATTGTCTTTATTATTTGAGCCCTTTATTGCACTATGATCTTTATCAGATTAACCACAATATCCATAATCTCGAATATATGACTAGCCTTAAGAAACCTCATGAAATGTCAGAAGCACTTAACCTTAAACATAAATCAAATTCCAAGAGTCGTGTGTCCGCAATGTTCTTTGCACCCGAATAGTATGTTTCCTTTTTTGACATTTTCATTAGAACAAAATATAGTCTCTGGTCATCGTTTTAGTGCAGCACTTTTCGCTGCCAAGGCTGATACTGAACATTTTGAGCAGATCTTATCTGGATTTATTTGGCAAGTCAGATGATTCCTAAGCAACAGTTCCAACTGGGAGCACTGCCAATCTAAAAAAAAAGGATATCCATTCAAGAAGGGCATTTTTGATTTCTTTGAAATGGTATTGTATCCAGTCAGATTTTCTAAAATGTCAGCACAACCGTGCCAAGCCAAGCGTCTTATAAATTCCCACTCAATTTGGCTGAGGAGGACCTAAATATGATATATTTAAACAGAACATCAGACCTAGCAGAACAGGCACTTATTTGCTGTATTTCTCTCTCTCTCGCTCTCTCTCTCTCACTCTCTCTCTCTCTCTCTCTCTATATATATATATATATTGATGATATGATTGCTTCTAAACAAATATCTATAGTAACACAATATAAATAATGCCACCAGCTATTCCCTGTCATTGTTTTAGTATTTGAGGGACACAAACCTGTAAATAGAGGTACTGCAGGTTGTGCAGCCCCTCAAATAAGCCAGCGGGCAGAGTGATTAGGCCACAGTGGTAGAGGTGCAGAGCATGGAGTCGGGTCAGGCCCTGAAAAGTGTCAGAAGCCAGAGAATGGAGGTGTTTGTTGTCCCCCAGATCGAGTTCCTCCAGGCGGGTGAAGCCCATGAATGTGGAGGGCTGGATGTATGAGATATTGTTGGAGTAGAGCCAAAGCATAATGGTGGTGGGGCTGAAATGGCCCTGCAGTAGTCGCTGGATCTTGTTATTTTGCAGAAAGACGCGCTCGCTCTGGGCCGGGATTCCCTCTGGAACCACCAGGAAGTTGTGAGCCTGGCAGCTCACCGTGCTGGGAGAGTCGTAGCAGATGCAGTGACGGGGACACGCCTGGGTCAACTCTAAACCACACAGCACCAGGAGAAACTCCAGACCACAGCCTATGGAAAGACAGGTGAGCAAAAGAACATGCGATCAGTGTAAGTTTCAATGCTAATAAAGACCTCTTTGGAACATTATGAATTTTTAGAGTAGTTTATGCAGGCTCATGCTGTTCCAGATGATGGACCTTCAGCAAATCTCAGCTGGTTGACTTTGCTAGTCAGGATAAAGGAGACAGTAAGGCTATTATTGAAGGCTATTTTCAGTAAGGTTATCTTATAAAAACACCATCCATGTAACCGGGGGTATTAGAAATACTAATGTATGTGATTATCATTTTATTTGATTGTCAATTTTAGTAATAATTAGAAGGTCCAAAATTAACACAGGTGGGAAATGTGTGTAAAAAAAACCTTTACATGATTTAAGTTAAATTATATGATGCATAATCTGAAGTTATGGGCTCTTAATTCAATATACTACACAGTATATTATAAATACCAACGTAGGTATACAAATAATTCAGAGCAGTTCTCTGAATACATCAACTGATTCTGACTCAAATGAATGACTCATTCATTAATCAGACATTGCTACTTCTCTAGAATAATTGAATACACCTGTATTATATACTATATAGTACGTTATAAATGTAAGGCATACCGATTGAACAAGTCTGAAATCATACAAGATTTTTGGAAACTGTCATAAACTACCATTAAAAAGTTTGGGTTAAGTTTTTATAAATATGTAAAATGAATAAAAATGAATACTTTTTTTAGCAAGATTGATCAAAATGTATCAAAAGTGACAGTAGAGACATTAATAATATTGGGTTGTTTTCTATTCATCAAAGAATCCTGACAAACAAAAACACTGTTTTCTGAAAAATTTTAGACAGCAAGGCTACATTAATAATAAATATTTCTTGAGCAGCAAATCAGCATATTAGAATGATTTCTGAAGGATCATGTGACACTGAAGACTGAAGTGATAATGCTGAAAACTCAGCTTTGCCATCACAAGAATTTTAAAATGTATTAAAATAGAAAACAATTATTTTAAATTGTATTAATATTTCGTAATATTACTGTTTTTACTGTATTTTTGCTCCAATAAATGCAGCTTGGTAAGCATAAGAGGCTTCTTTCAAAAACGTTAAAAGCATAATGATTTCAAACTTTTGACCAGTATAGTATAATAACATTGATTGCATTGAATAACACAATGATTATAAATTTCATTGAAATATCACTTTCAAGTTTGTTGATCTCTGATCCAACCTTCTGTGTAACTGTACACCATGGCAGTAAATAGCAGCAGTACAAAAGGAAGAATAATCATAAAGAATGTGATGTTTATATAGATACAATTGAAATCCAGCCAAAAAGACATGAGAGAATGTGATATTTATATAGATGCAATCTCTGCCCCCATCCGTTGCCATCTCTGAATACACGCAACCCACAAGGCTATACTTTAAAAGCAGAAAATCAATGTTAAAGGTTACAGAGGAAATAAATGCATGTGCACATGCACAGACATACTGTGTATGTCTGTGCATGCAACAAATCAGAATGAAAACCTCCTTGAAAGAAAGTCCTCATGTGTCTGAGGGAGAAAAGGGAGGAATGAGAATAAATTATACAACCATGAAGATGAGGTTGCGATGAAGGGCGCTGTTGTAGAAGTGAACGTTAGTGGCTCAGCATTGATTCGCCTCTTTGATGTCGAATTGAAATGGGAATGAGAGAGAGAGGTTTAGAGGTGCACCGCAGTGGGAAGAGTTTCGAGGAAGAGACGGAACGTGTGAGTCATTTCGGATGCACAAGAACTAAAAGGATCAGTTCGCTAAAAGAAACGCAGAGAGATTGATACTGACAGAGACAGTGAACTTGTGCAGAGAGCTGAGTGATGTGGTGTAATACAGGGTGTTCTGACACTGATATGAAACATTACCATGCTCTCACACATTCAGCAGCAGGAAGCATGACGGGATACTGATGCTTTTAGCATGGATAGTCTTAAAAAGACAGTTCACCCAAAAATTAAAATGGTCTTGTCATTCACCCTCCAAATTTGTGTGACTTAGTTCCGTATTTGTTTTGCCAGGAAAATGTTAAAGCTTTATAAGGCAAGAAGTAAACCGACCAGGTGTTTGAGGGAGTGAATTACAACATTACAAACTTTGGGGGGGGAACTAATCAGTGCTGTTTACGTTCAGTAGACAGCATGCACATTCTGAACGTAAAGTTGATTTTGTTCTGGGGTACTCTCCAAAATGGCGGAAGACGGTAACTCGGGGAGAAGAATTGTTGAATAAATTGTTATTATTGTTTTCTTTGCGCACAAAAAGTATTCTCGTAGCTTCGTAAAATTACAGTTGAACCACTGATGTCACATGGACTATTTTACAGATGTACTTGCTATGTTTCTGGACCTGGGAACATTGCAGTTGCATTGCTGTCTACGGAGGGTCAGAGAGCCCTCAGATTTTATCAAAAATATTGATTTGTGTTCCAAAGATGAACAAAGGTCTTACGGGTTTGGAACAACATGAGGGTGAGTAATTAATGACAGAATTTTCATTTTCGGGTGAATTAACCCTTTAATTCGTCATGATTTTCCCTTTGATTTTCCCATGGAACAACATAAGGGTGAGTAAATGATAAACGTTTTCATTTTTGGGGTGAACTATTCTTGTATAGGAGCGTTAGCGACCACCTAGAACAGTCGTCAGGTCATTATATTCCAAATGCGTGTGTTTGTACATACCTCGACATTCATGATTGTGTTTATTTAAGATTACACTGATCTCCTCGGTATACACACAGTTGACAGATGACCTTTTCCAGCCAAGCTTTGTTTCAAATTGTTCCCGATGCCTAATACGGCGTGAAATCGCACACAGCCTTGGATGACACATGTAATCCTTTGCATTTAAATGTTTGCATTGCTGTTTGACACCGGGCTGTTTTTGTGACTTTTTCTATCCCAAACATTCTCTTTGCTTTATCTTTATTACAGCAGTCCAACAACGTCAACAAAATTACACTCTTTGGCCGGTGAAATTAAGTGTATTCTTCTGAAAATGAATGCTGAATACACAGCTCTATTGCTGGCGGTATGCATTGAATTTGTCTGATAGGGTTCTCTTTATATGATTATGAAAATGGACTCAAGTCAAACCAGCGGGTATTACCATGCTGTATTGCACCTGAATAACTCTTCTAGACAGTGTGTCTCTTTATCTCTTTCATTGTCATTATCGGCCTCATGTGTACGCACACACACACACTCCACGTAAAGCACAGGAAGGGTCGGCAAGCATGAATGCGATCGTTTAGGAGCTTTAGATTACTAACGCTTAAATAAAAGGTCAAAGCACGTCTTCTTTTTCCCCCTAAGCAGCACTTGCAAATGAAAATGTATTTGAGTATCAGTTCTGCAGGTTACAGAAAGGTTAAACAGGCCTGATTAAGGACTGCCTGACATCTTAGCACCTACTGGCGAGAACTAACATCCGTTAAATATTGGAAAGATTTCAAACAATTTTAATTTAACCCTCTGGGCAAAGATCGTTATTTTACTTGTAATGAAAGCTCCAGATTGGATTGATTTTCTGACAGCTGGTAGTTTAGTGTGATTTGTAATGAAAATCACTTGATATCACCTGAACATTTATTTTTTAATTATACCTTATTTACGCTACCATTTAAAAGTTTAGGGTCAGAAAGAGTTTTAATTATTATTTTTTCCATTTATTTTGAAAGAAATTTGTTTTTATTTAGCAGCATATTAAATTGATCAAAAGTGACAGTAAAGACATTTGTTACAAAAGATGTCTATTTTAAATAAATGCTGTTCCTTCTATTCATCAAAAATAATCCTATTTTTCCAAAAAAATTGGCATAACAGTATAACTGTTTTCAACATTGATTAGAAATGTTTCTTGAGCACCAAATCAGCATATTAGAATGATTTCTGAACAATTATGTGACACTGAAGACTAACGCAAAGACTTAAATAGATTTTTTTTTTTTAATTATAGTAATATTTTACAGTATTATGGATTATACACTATTCAAATAAATGCCACCTTGGCGAACATAGGAGACTTTAAAAATTTAGTGTGATTTGTAATGAAAATCACTTGATATCACCTGAACATTTATTTTTTAATTATACCTTATTTACGCTACCATTTAAAAGTTTAGGGTCAGAAAGAGTTTTAATTATTATTTTTTCCATTTATTTTGAAAGAAATTTGTTTTTATTTAGCAGCATATTAAATTGATCAAAAGTGACAGTAAAGACATTTGTTACAAAAGATGTCTATTTTAAATAAATGCTGTTCCTTCTATTCATCAAAAATAATCCTATTTTTCCAAAAAAATTGGCATAACAGTATAACTGTTTTCAACATTGATTAGAAATGTTTCTTGAGCACCAAATCAGCATATTAGAATGATTTCTGAACAATTATGTGACACTGAAGACTAACGCAAAGACTTAAATAGATTTTTTTTTTTAATTATAGTAATATTTTACAATATTATGGATTATACACTATTCAAATAAATGCCACCTTGGCGAACATAGGAGACTTTAAAAAAAAAATGTTTTAAATCATACCAACCCCAACTTTTGAGCAATAGTGTATAATAGTATGAAAACAAATCTAAATTGTTATTGTTGTTAAAAATGTCTTGTTTGTGTTTTAGTTAGCTTAGATTTGGCAATCTAGCTGTTCAATGTACTAGCTTAGCATACTGCTAGAATTTGGCCTGCTAGCTTAGCCTGTATTCTATGCAAATGTTCAATTATGCAATTTAAAAAATATATATTTTAATTACACATTTTTAGTGTCTCAAAGTCAAATATATGTCAGTGTTTTCAAGCATGTAAAATACATCCTTATTTCACATTGAATGACACTAATTCACCCTTTAATAACTCTTCTTTAATGATCATGTAACTCTCTCTCTCTTTCTCTCTCTCTGTCTTTTTGGCTGGATTTCAATTAGTTTCAAATCTTATCGGGATATTTTTACCGTCAGCACAGTTAATTATGTGACTGTTTGCATTTGTGTACTTGTTTATTGTCCATTGACTTGAATATGCACATGACAAACCGCATACAAATCTTTAGCCCTTTTTATCCATTGTCCTTTGTTCTCATTTTTCATTCTCTCTTCCATAATGACCCTCTTTGATTTTCTCTCTTATCACATAACAGAGGCTGCAGAAATCCCTCCACATTCTGGGAGGCGGAGAAAAACCTTCCGGTCACCTTTCGCTCTGTTCCCATTCTCATTTTTCCCCCTCTGTCGCTCACATTTGGATTATAACTCTGGTTGATAATAAGTGCATTAATTATATTATGATGTCTCTTCTCATTAGAAAAGATCCAGCCACCGGGGCCCCTACCAGTTGGGCCCCAGCCATCAAAGTCACTGAGAATGTTTCCTTTTATTTCCACTGAGGATGTTTCCTGTCACAGCTGAAATATTGTGTTCATGTAAGCTGAGCAAGTAGGCTCATATGGAGAAAGCGCAACATAATTTAAACACCTGTCAAGTTCTGCAGTCTCTTGCTTGTTCATTTAATAAATATTTTGATTAATCTGATTATGCATTCAGTATTCAGTAAGTACGTAGTGTACAGTATTAAGGTGCACTAGCAAATTTCACCAAAAAAAAAAGGTTCATTGACTGTTGTCAATAGCGTAGCAATGAATAAAGCACACAGAAGTCACTTTCAAACCAAGTAGGTTTCTGTTGGTCAATGCGGTGAATTTACGTGACTAATTTGAAAATATGGGAAAATTTTTCACCCTCATACGAAACTCCTGAATGTACAGATTCCCATTGAAATGTATCTTCATCAGAACAGATTTGTAGAAATTTAGCATTCCATCACTTGCTTACCAATGGATCCTCTGCAGTGAATGGGTGCCGTCAGAATGAGAGTCCAGTCAGCTGATAAAAACATCACAATAATCCACAGGTAATCGACATGACTCCAGTCGATCTGTTAACATCTTTTGAAGTGAAAATCAGCATTTTTGTAAAAACAAACAAACCAATCATTATAACATTTTTAACTTCAAATCATTGCTTCTGGACAAAATGAGTAATGCATTCTCCAGTGAAAATATCCATCCAGTGTTGTCCTCACATCAAAATCCACCAATATACCCGTTTAGAAAAAATTTTCTCCAAATCTGTTCAAATTCTTTTAGCTTTTCAACTCTTACTTGAACTCTGCATATTTCTCTCCCGATTCAGATGAGACAACTTTTTTACTGGAGAAAGTTATATTATGTGTTATGGACTCATATGGACTCATAAGAAATGGTTTGAAATTAAAAATGTCTTAATAATAAATTTTTATTACAAACACAGCATACATACTGTGATGTTTTTATTAGCTGTTTGAATTCTCATTCTGACGGCACCCATTCACTGCAGAGGATCCAGTGATGCAATGATACATTTCTCCAAATTTGTTCTGATGAAGAAACAAACTCATCTACTCTTGAATCTTGAATAGCCTGAGGGTGAGTACATTTTCTGCACATTTTCATTTTTGGGTGAACTTTTAACACATTTACGAAATGGATAATAACAATTTTAAATTGTTAAAAAAATTTAACGTGTATGAATCGGATAATAAAAATTGATCTGAATTCCATATTATGATGGTCCAAAATTAGTGTAGAAAATGTCTGCTTTAAACTTGATTAACTCAGGAACAACTCACACTTGTGGTTTCATCGGAGTATGTATTCCTCCTCCTGAGTGCGTCTGCTATTATGGATTTAGAATAGTTTTATACTGTTTCCGCTTTTAAACAGTGCTTGATCTGTACATAATTCTCTCCTGATTCAGGTGAAATTATGCTTTCTTTGCAGAAAGCAATATTATAGATAGAGGACTCGAATTTCACCTGGAAGCAATGGTTTGAAATTAAAAATGTCTTAATAATAAATTTTTATTACAAACACAGCATACATACTGTGATGTTTTTATTAGCTGTTTGAATTCTCATTCTGACGGCACCCATTCACTGCAGAGGATCCAGTGATGCAATGATACATTTCTCCAAATTTGTTCTGATGAAGAAACAAACTCATCTACTCTTGAATCTTGAATAGCCTGAGGGTGAGTACATTTTCTGCACATTTTCATTTTTGGGTGAACTTTTAACACATTTACGAAACGGATAATAACAATTTTAAATTGTTAAAAAAATTTTACGTGTATGAATCGGATAATAAAAATTGATCTGAATTCCATATTATGATGGTCCAAAATTAGTGTAGAAAATGTCTGCTTTAAACATGATTAACTCAGGAACAACTCACACTTGTGGTTTCATCGGAGTATGTATTCCTCCTCCTGAGTGTGTCTGCTATTATGGATGTTATACGTCAAACTACATTATGTGTTTTTTTTTTACCCTGCAGGAGGCTGGTGTAAAAGAGCCGCACAAGAAAGAACATGAGAGTGGGTGTAGGCAGCGGTGACAGTCTGAATATACAGCATGCGCAGAGTGGACACACACATGCTGGGGGTAATGTTGTGCAGAATGACAAAGAGAAAACATCCACACTGAGATAAAAGACTACAGACTAGCAGAGAATGAGGACCGGAAGATTGAAATATCACAATGGGGAGGATCTGTTTGTGTCTGTGGGCCGTATATGGCACAAGGAGGTCTATAATAACTAGAGGAAGCAGTCCACTAGAATTCCCATTTATCTTAATGACTGTTTCTCAGCTGGTGCGTGTGATTTAAAATCGGATATTTGAATCTTTGCTCATGGGAACTTAGCAGAGACGTTTTTGAGCCTATCACCTGAGTTGTAAATGTCATGTGAATGTTGTAGTTACAGCTTCAACCTGAAGGGGTTAACATCTACTCTTGAATCTTGAATAGCCTGAGGGTGAGTACATTTTCTGCACATTTTCATTTTTGGGTGAACTTTTAACACATTTACGAAATGGATAATAACAATTTTAAATTGTTAAAAAAATTTTACGTGTATGAATCGGATAATAAAAATTGATCTGAATTCCATATTATGATGGTCCAAAATTAGTGTAGAAAATGTCTGCTTTAAACATGATTAACTCAGGAACAACTCACACTTGTGGTTTCATCGGAGTATGTATTCCTCCTCCTGAGTGTGTCTGCTATTATGGATGTTATACGTCAAACTACATTATGTGTTTTTTTTACCCTGCAGGAGGCTGGTGTAAAAGAGCCGCACAAGAAAGAACATGAGAGTGGGTGTAGGCAGCGGTGACAGTCTGAATATACAGCATGCGGAGAGTGGACACACACATGCTGGGGGTAATGTTGTGCAGAATGACAAAGAGAAAATATCCACACTGAGATAAAAGACTACAGACTAGCAGAGAATGAGGAAATATCACAATGGGGAGGATCTGTTTGTGTCTGTGGGCCGTATATGGCACAAGGAGGTCTATAATAACTAGAGGAAGCAGTCCACTAGAATTCCCATTTATCTTAATGACTGTTTCTCGGCTGGTGCGTGTGATTTAAAATCGGATATTTGAATCTTTGCTCATGGGAACTTAGCAGAAACGTTTTTGAGCCTATCACCTGAGTTGTAAATGTCACGTGAATGTTGTAGTTACAGCTTCAACCTGAAGGGGTTAAATGGGCTATGTTAACCAGCCAAACCCTGACCTCTTGTTGTGGTTCCTTCTCAGTAATGAAGTAAGTAAACATCTCTGGACTCTGCCAGACCTGTCTAACAGAATTGGCCAAAGAATAAGAACAAGTTTCTGTCTGTGTGCCAGCATGTATTGTTGTTTGTCAAAATGTTCATGTCCCTCCATTTAAAGCTGGACTGTTTCTGTCAGTCTGTCTGACTCTGTCTCTCACACACAGTCTATCTGAGGGACACAATAAAACAAGATCACTCCTATTACAATCAGCAGAACTGTGCAAAAGTGCAAAACTGATTTTTGATGACTGACAGCTTTGTTGATTATAATGGGAGCGATTGAGTTTTGCCATTGATGGTACTGTGGTAGACACTGTTTTTTCTTCTGCTTCTTCCACATTTACAGTACTAGACGCTTGAGAAAGCTAAGGTGGAACGTTTTATGGATAAGCATGCGCAAGATCCATTTTAAAGGTGTAGAAAGAGCAAGAATTTAAGCATGAAAACTGTAACTTGAATTCCCAAAGCACAAATTCTATATGAAGAGTTAATTTGACAATCAGTTAAAATTGAAAATGAGTTAATTGACTGGATTACAAAAAGAAAGTTTTTGACAAATACACTACCAAAGATTTTATTTGAAAGAATGTTTTTGGAAGTCCATTATGCTTAGCAAGGCTGCATTTATTTGATCAAAAATACATTATAAAACGGTAAGAATTGTTAAATATTATAATTTAAAAGAGCTGTAAATGTAATTTATTCCTGTGAAGGCAAAGCTATAATTTGTTATTTATTATTAATAATAAATAATAAACATTTATTATTATTATTGTTGTTGTTGTTGTTGTTATTATTATTAATGTTGAAAACAGTTGTGATGTTTAGTGCTTTTTTGGAAACCATGATACTTTTTTTCAGGATTTTTTGATTAATAGAAAGTCTGAAAGAAATAACAGCATTTATTTGAAATGGAAATAGTTTATAACAAATGTTTTAATGTCACTTTTGATCAATTTAATGCATCCTTGCTGAATAAAAATAGTAATTTATATTTAAATTTTTTAAATAAAATATTACGAACCCAAAACTGCTGTTATCATTTTTAAAAAAATCTATATTTTGTAAGCTTTATTTTCATAAATAAATATTTTTAAAAACATATCTGGATTTGAACCTACCTCCCTTTGCATGCTAAAACCAAAGCTGAACCAATTGAATAATGCATTTACAATCTAATAATGCAACTATCATAATAATACAACTTGCATGACAAATGACTGTTTGTCAAATCTCGCCTATAGCACCAAAGTAAGCCAGGACATATACTGTGTGCACGAGTGCAAAAGAAAAAAAAAAGGAAAATTGTTGTTACACAGTTTTTGATATCATTGGTCTGAATATAGAGAACATAAAAAGCCATACAATAGCCGATATACTGTAGGATCAAAAGATATGAACAGAAACCAAACATGAATGTGTATGCAATATGTCTATATCTGCTATATAACACTAGTAACTTTATTTCTACAGTGACAATACAGCTTTATTCTTGATATTTTTCCATATCATGCTATCACTGCAGTAAAGTAAGCGAGGTGGTGGAATATCTTTAGTATTTAGCTTTAAAGTGATCGAATAGTCTAGGTGTTCACTGTTTTGCTTTTCAAATAGTCCCAACTTTAAATGCAAGTAAGTGAGACTGTATTATAGTAGGTTGTATTTGGGATCTTCTTCCTCCCTGTGCGACACAGCTGATGTCTTGTTGCAGAGAGACTAATTGAAAGGCTGGTGCCGGGGATGTGTTAGCGACCCTCAGAGCTCGTCTGTCAGTACATGTCTTTCCATCCTTTCAGCAGTAAGACAGATAAAACATAAAAGCTCCTTTAATTTTTTTCTCATGTCTGAGTGAATAGACGAGCAGCCGTGTGCCGCTGCAGATGGACAGGCTGAGGCGATCGCATGCATATCAATGACAGCACTTATGAGCTCTGACTGTCTGCCTTAATGAGAGGCAATACTGAACCTCGCTGTCTCTCTCTCTCACGCGCCTTCTCTCCCTTTGTTCTGGACAAACTCAATTTCCTGCCCCTGTCAGCAGGAAGTGGGACGCTGTCTGTTTCTTTATCAGTGTGTTGTGTTATGTGCTTATGGCAAGTGTTTTAGTATCATTGCATTGTTTTATCTTCTGCATACTGAAAACAAAGCGAGAGTTGCATTGAATGACACGTTTGAACTGATATAGGAAATCAACTTTTTATCTCACAGTTCTGACTTTTCTTCTCAGAATTGTGAGTTTTTATCTCTTAATTTTGAACAAGTTATGAACATTGAACAAATCACTGACTAAATGAGTCAGATTCAAACAGCTAATGAGTGAGTTCAAGAATAATTTTTTAACTGACTCATTAAAAAGAATCAGTTCTGAATAATCATTTGTCTGTTAAATCGGATTGCACTGGAGTACAGTTTTAAAATGAATTAACATTTTCTGACTAGAGTTGAAATAGTATTCCCTAATTTGTTTCTTTGTCTCAGTTTTTTTCTGGAAAGAATTACATTAATTACTACAGATAAATCAAAAGCAGTATATGACAAAAATATAGTAGACAACAAATATATATATACTGTAGCCTATATGACAAAAAAACAGTCAAAGGAAAAACTAAAGGGTATAAAACTTGTTTCTAAGCTCATATATGCCAGATTTTCTTGGCTCATTTCAAGACACGATGTGTTTTAGAGCTAAAGCTGAGAAATAACACTGAGGCGAATCAAACGTAGCATGTAAAGCCGATGTTCTTAACTCACAATGTCAAGCACAACATCAAGATGGACCGACAGCGACTAAAGGCCACTGGTGTTTGTACACAGAGCTGGATTATATGCACACTTCTAGTTATAAATTACTAGCAACTGGGGGAAAACCCTTCTGAACTCTTAGCACTGACTGGCTTATGCTTAAGTCTTTACAAGCATCATTCAGACCAGACACACGACACACAAACATGCTCGGCCTCACGTTCTCATTTACGCCTCATTTAACACAGGAAAATTGATTCAGAGTGCAAATAATAAAATCAAAAGCCAATTACCAGCAACTTTCAGCATGCAAACACCCAAGATTGTATCACATTTTGTGTCATGTACATCATAAAGAAGCAAATGGACGTTTAAACCCCATTTACAGTATATTGTTGCCTGTTTTTCTAGTGCAAGAATGTTTTTCGTGGGCTGCACAAATGACCATACCTTTCGAAAATCTGATCACAAATGTGGTGTAAAAATGAGAATTTCATTCCATTTTGGCAATGAATAAAACAGAACATTCTGGAAGGGAAATTGTGGTGTGCATGAAGCATCGTATCATGCACAAGATGATTTATTACCAATGCACGAATCAAACTTGCTCGCAGTGCTGACCATTTCTAGCGTGCTTTTCCATGCATAATTTTTTTTTAACAATATCCTTTAGGGTCATTGCTCACAGTTACTATCAACTCCTCTATCTTGCCTACACTCGACTCGAGTATCTCAGAAGAGATGGATCATATTTCCTCCAGTGCCTTTACTTCCACTGGTAGCGGTCACATCACGTCACTCTTCATTTGCATAGAGTTCAACTTCTCTCGACGCCCACATCTATCAGTGTGAGCATTTTGAAGGAAAAATGTGGCCAGAAGTTTGGTTTTGAATAAGAGTAACCGATATCCGCAACTCAGTTTAATTTAATGCAAATCAGATGATATAGAAACTACCAATGAAATTGAAGACATGATCCGACTCCTGTAAGATACTGTATCCATGATGGATGTTCATGTTACCGCAAGCGGTTTCACGGTTCTATATGATTTATCTCTGCCCACATAGAGCGATATAATAAACAATGTGTGGAAAACTGTCAGAAATTGTCAACATTGAGTGTGTTTGATTCTTGCATTGATAATCACTCATCTTGTTCGTGATATGATGCATTATGCACAGCTGCACTAAAACTTTCCCCTGCAGAATGTTCATTTTTAGGGGCAAGAGAACAGATCAAGTTTGAATCACATCGGCAATGCATCCCATTTGTGATGAGATTTCCGCCTACTAGCAACCAACCTTCGGTGATAAAATCGCCATCAGCGTGAATGGAGCATTAGACCAGGTTGTGCAGTACATTATGAGAAAATGAGATTGAGATTAGCAGGTCTGTGTTATTCTAGTTGATCTAAGAGTTTGCTGCTTTAGTTTTTGTTCTTTCTTTCTTGAAGATAATTGAGATGAAAGCAAGAGAGGGCTGAAGAGGCAGAGTCAGAGCACAAGGAATAGGAGGAAGACATAGGCATTGGTTTGACGAGTGTAATTCCTTTTCATTAGGCCCGTTCATATGGAGACTGAGAGAGAGGCGCCATTGATCCTGTTGTAATGTCTATTCATTAACTTCACAGAGCTGAACACTGCTAATCAGGACAGAGCTCTGTGTGTAGGCTTCATCTATCACTCACACACTCGTGCACACAAACACTTTGAATTGATGTTTGTGATGAAAAATTTGGCAGAAACAGGGTCAAACAATAAATCAAAAACTCTCTATTCTGTTAGGTTTGGGTAATATATATTGAATATTTTCCATATATTTGACATGAGTTTGGTTATATAAAACTGAGCAGCATTGTGAATATGGTAATGATCTTTAATGTGCTTTTTATTTGCCCATTAAGTTTTGTAAAGACTGTTTCATACCCCCTCCTTGTGTCGTGACAGAGCATTAAAGCGTGTTTTAATAGCTTCTCTGATTTCAACTTTACCAGATAAATAGATTTGGGATGTTTAATTCGTTTCCACAAGTGCTTTTTGTACCCATTTGCCAAATCGATTGATCACAAATAATCGCATCCAAAATAAAAGTTTGCGTTTACATGCTGACCCAATGAACATTTTGCTGTCCAATTGTCTTGCCTTAATTTTGCAATTTCTGTATTGCATTAGTTTTGAATATTTCTCATGGGCATTTAATCATTTTTTACTTTTCAGTCTGAGGTTAATCTCTTTTTGGCTCATTTTATCTATAAAAAAAACATCTTAATTATGCACACCAGAATATAAGGAGTTTTTCACTTCCAGTCTTAATGGAGAATTATATATCACTTCTAAATGATTAAATACAAAATGAATAGTAGTTATTAAGATTGATGTGGTTTGGAATTGGTAATGTTCTTGGAAAAAAAAGAATATCAACTTGCATAATAAATATGTCAGCATCCTACCTCCTGTAGTTTGTCTCCGTGTCCCTAGAGGTCCCTGTTTTTTTTCCTCTGCCTTAGTTCTTCCTTGTGTGGCCTTGTTAGCGTTATCCAAGTCACCACGGTTCGGAATCGATACCCCCTTCCCCTCATGGCCACTGCTTTCGAGCTACTACAAGGGGCTTCCATTTTTACTAAATTGGATCTACGCAACGCATACCATTTCGTGCGGATCCAACAAGGGGACGAATAGAAGACGGCCTTCAACACCCCCACAGGCCACTATGAGTATCTGGTGATGCCGTTCCGCCGCCGGACGGCCCCTAATTTCCAAGCTGGTCAAAGAGTCTGGTTAGCCACCAAGAACCTGCCCCTCAGGGTCGAATCAAGGAAGCTTTCCCAGAAATACATTGGCCCGTTCCGCATAGCAAGGAAAGTTAACCCTGTCTCCTATCGTTTGTTTCTCCCCCGTTCACTTAGAATTAACCCCACGTTTCATGTCTCATTACTAAAACCTGTCTTGCGTGGAGTTTTGTTTTCTCATGTGGTTTTTCCATTATTTTTGCTGTAGTTAATACCTCAGTCCGAGAAGACCTTTCGTTGTATTTTTCTTGCAAAGTAAATTTATTATTTTTTTTAATAAATCTTCACTTCCTGGGAAACTGCCTCAAGTGTTTCGTTTGGGCACACCATTACCACTCCTGTGGAGTAGTGGTAGATCTCTCTAACTACCACGCCAGAGACCCGAGTTCAAGCCCAGCTCGTGACAAAATATGCACGCACCGTGTATGTGTGTGTGTGTATATATACATACATACATACAGTACATATATATATACTGTGTATATATATATATTACACACACATACATATACATAAATAATATATTACCTATAGTTCTTAAATGTATACATGTTTGTCCATGTATTTATATATACAATATATATATTTTATATACAAATATACATAGTACACATATTATGTAAACAAACTTTTATTTTGGAAGCGATTATTCGTGATTAATTAATCTGACAACACTAATTTATAATCATACATAACTTTATTATAATTCAGTGTATTGTTTGAATGTATTATTCTAAATAAAAAGATTATATTATATTATTCATATTTTCATATTTATTGAAATATATATTTTTAAATAATGTGTTATGATAACTTTCTTTCTTTCCTTTTTTCTTTTTTCTTTATTTATCTTTTTATTTATTCATTTAGTACATAAAAATGGTCCTTAACTTATTAACATTCCTTAATACAGTTGTTTCCGTAATTAATCAGTTTTATTTAGTTAGTTCAAATATTTATATTTATAATAAATAATAATTTATTATTATTTTCTAATTTGTGATACATTATGTAATTTATTTATTATGTAAATAATGATTATTTATTATAAAATAATAATTAATAAATAAATAACAATGAAGTATTCCAACTTTCTTCTGAAGTGATTGATCGTATGTATGCATTACATACATGTAAATGGTTTTCCCAGCTATATCGACCAACTTTTTTCTGTTTTCAAACCACCTATAGTATGACAGTAACACAAAAGCACAAACCCTGTTTCTATTGTTTTTTTCTGGTGTGGCCCAGCTATGTGTCAGACTACTGCCCGGCTGTCGTTTTAGCAGGAGGTATCTGGACCTTTGAGATAGCCACTTATCCCCCGAATCCTCTGCGTCTCAGGGCAATCCCACCCCACGCCACATGCCAACATCAAAGCCTCGCACGCCACTGCATCAAGCCAAACACGGCCCCCATATCAGCCCGTCTACCCATCTCTCTTTCTAAAACATTTGGAGGGAGTGGATGACAATCCGTTGTTTTTTGTGATAGCTGTAGGGAAGTACAGGAGAGTTAGGGCTCTTGGGAAAAAGCCGTCCTGAATACCGTCCAACAATTCAGCCTGCATCTGCATGGCAGCTCAGTTGTGCTCAAACATATTATTTTGTATTCTCTATGAATTGGTTGACTCTCTGCATTAAAC